>NC_092373.1:31568169-31876769 GCF_030028105.1 Mobula birostris
GGTGAAATGCTTAAGGGGGAACATAAGGGGAACTTCTTCACGCAGAGGCTGTTGAGAGTGTGGAATGAGCTGCCAGAGCAAGTGGTGGATGCAGCTTTGATTTCAACACTTAAGAGAAAATTGGATAAGTACATGGATGGGAAGGATATGGAGGCTATGGTTCGGGTGCAGGTTGATGGGACTAGGCAGATTAACAGTTTAGCACAGACTAGATGGGCCAAATGACCTGTTTCTGTGTATGACTCCATGTACCTTACAAAATCTGAGGGTTGGTTTTCAGTAGGGCCACTTGAGTGTACAGAGCCTGTGTCTAGAGCCTAACCTTCACAAAAGAAAAGCTGAAATAAACAGGAGCTGGGGTGTGATTGATGTCAACATCAGAGTGCTTTTCAGCAGCCCCACCCGTTGAAATGAATGTAGCTAACTGACAGCATTGAATGGATCTGATAAACACAATCCTCAGAGGCTGCCTCCACCCTCCAAATATTACCCTTCCGTTGAAATTAACCTCACATAAATCTGTATTCATATGTTTTTATAATGCTGCAAATAATTTCAGAAATTGCAATTTGGCATTTCCATCACCTCAATGATAAATTCATAATCCACTAGCTAGAAAGTAATTCAAGCAAAACTCGAGAAGATTTTACATCATCCCTTAAATATCTGAGATAAACTGCTTTTCAATAGCGTCATGTTGCTGTGGTGTCAGAAATACCTTTTACTTCAAAAGTCTGATGAAGCCAATAGAATGGCATTGGGATGGGAATAATATAATAACTGTGAGCAATTGAACTGATCATACCAAAGATCTTATTCAGACTCTCTGTGATCTATTCAAGCATTTCATCTTAGAAAATAGAGAGACAGATGTGAAGAGATTGAGAGAAAAAGAAGTCTTGTGACATTGAGGGAAGCACTATAACGAGAAGTTATGTTGAATGCATACAGGACACAGCTGGAAGCATTTCCCATATTTTGGCTGCACATCATTCAAAGCTGGATAAGTGTAATTTCAACACGTCCTTTTGTTATCATTATTCCTTAGAAACCCTTCAAAACACCAAAAGCAAAAAGACTATTTTGTTCAAAGTCCAAATAATCATGATTCATTTCAAGATAACAACTGGAAGATTTATTCTCTCTCTGTTGAGCAGCAAGCAGAGAAAGAATGATGAAAGCTGGACATCTGTGATGTGGACATGGTAGAGATGGTATGGAGATAATGGGCTCATCCTTTGGCGTGTGTTTGGCGCTGACTTTTGTGCTCATGATTAGCCTTATTCATGTCCATTCAGTGCTAGCATCCATGCATGTGCTAAAATACAACACAGGCCTGCACAGATCATTATATTTTGTTTCACACAATGAATTAAACCTTGCACCAAACAAATTCCTCACCAAAGTAAGATCCAATTAACAGGGAAAGGGTGGTTGACTGAAAAAAGATTCAGTGATTTACACACCTGCGCCTCCCAGTACTAAACCAACAAAAATCAACTTTTCCTTTAGCTACAAAGCTTTGAAGGCAGTTTCATTCACATATTGAAAGGAATGTATTGACTTTATTTGATACTAGCCACGCTAAGGCACTGATAAGAGATTCAAGAGGAAGATCTTAATTCTCCATAGTGTGGAGTATAACTGCATATGATTCCATTCCTTTTAAATTTTAATTATAGGAGTAGCACTGTTTTTGGCTTATAAGTCCAAATAACAGAGGCTCTGTGTTACATAGATAGAAACAATCAATCAAATTCACAGTAAAATGGAAAATATATGGAGTATTTCTGGAGAAGAACATAATAATCTTATCTAAAAGCTAAAAGGGCATCATGAGAGGTGAGAGTAAAATTTGTGAGGGTTTTCAGAAGAATGATATGTGAAAATCCCAGACTAATATTCATTATTTTAACATACAGACACACAAGAGAAATTCCTGTGGGAAACTGGTCAGTAGATGATTAAAGTGAGCTAAAGATTTAGCTACATGAATCCCCAATAGTTCCAATTTTCTAACCAGCCAAGAAGGACTCTTGTCAAAAATGCAATTTTAACAGGAGGCATTTGTTAGATATCCTGGTGGCCTAATAATCTAGTAGCGAGTATACTTGGGGTCCAAAGGGTCATAGAGAGGCTTTCACTGATCCTGGATGCTTTGTGATATCAAGAAAAACAAGCCTTCAAGAAATGTTGAGACCTCCTGTGTAGAGCACTACCTTATTTCTACAAGGGCTTCTGAATATCTTCCTCATCCTATTTCATCTGTCTCAGCTGCAACAGCCTTCAATGCTTGAAACTAAAGTGGCAGTAAGAGTATAAGTAATCATTGTAGCATTGAATGGGGGAAAAGAAACCGTTTGGTCCATCATATCAATTCCATCTCTTTGAATGAACTTTTGGATTAGTTTCTGTCCTCTTGGCCCTACAAGTTCAGCCATTATATAAACTTAAAATCAATATCTAAGTTCTTATACTTCTGAAATCAAGACAAATTGATGTACAATGATTCCTGACCCAAGAATAATTCACAACAAGGGCTTCAATTTCTATATCAAGGTTAGTCTGTATACGATTGTAAAGGGCTGTGGTACAGCAAAGGGTGATAATCTTCATACTACATAAGTCATAATCTATTGGATACTCATCAAAAAATAGTGGATTACCAGGAATTGTTAGGGCAATAGATACCTTAAGTGTAACAGAATCAATCAAATATAGTTACCTCAGTCTTTTGAAGCAGAATGGTAGAGGAAAATATTTAACTTTTAAAAAATTGAAAGGACTTACTGCCAACTTTCTTCCAACAGTTGTCCAAAGATGTCCAAGCAATCCTCAAAATGAGCAGTGAATATGACTAGCTCATCAGATGGGATCCTTACTCACTGCAGCTGTATGCTCAATGCATCCAGCAGAACTGGAAGGCAAAGCAGCCAAGCCAAAAGGACTGTTTGCAAAGGCCATTCAGAAAAGCTGTGATGTTTGGCTCGATGTGAGAAGAGAAACATCCTTGCCTCACAGAGACAGTGAGCTACTGTAGCCAAACACCCCAGGATTCCACTCCCTCCCCCAATGATATCTCAAAACCTCACTCCCAACTCTGCTCCACCTAGGAGCTGCCAGATATCTTACTCCTCCTCCTGTTCAGCATTCAAATTAAACTCAGGGTTCCTTGCTTGAGCCATTGTGGGTGAATCATGGTCAGTCTCCTAATAATTGACTCTCCTGCCCACCCACCCCCTCCCGCTATTCCTTCGCAAGTACAGGGAACTAGTTGGTGGCTTTCCATCTGAAAGCTGGGCCAGCAGCAATGAAAGTTCATGTGAGAGGAGGTGGCGTGTGGCCAAGTGGTTAAGGCATTGGACTAGTGATCTGAAGGTTGCGAGTTCAAGCCTCAGCCGAGGCAGCGTGTTGTGTCCTTGAGCAAGGCACTTAACCACACATTGCTCCTGCACGTTTATAGCCCAGCGGCGGCGGTTGGTGCAATATGGACAAGACAAGATGAGAGGCTGTGGTGCAGGAGTAGGGAGCTGGTTCCCAAGCCATTGACATTAGCCAATCATCCTGGGCAGGGTAGTGCAGAATGGTATTTAGTAATTGGTTTATTATTGTTACATTTACTGATATACATTGAAAAAACTGTTTGTATGTCATCCAAACAGATCATTCCATACAGTATACACATACATCAAGGTGGTAGCTGGAAGGAGGTTGTTTAAACATGGAAGTCACAGTGTTCCACTGACTGATAGATCCCAATTATACTTTTTTTCCCCCAATTTGCAGTTGAAATGAGCGTTAAGTAGCTGAGCCAGTAGTCCTCAGGAGCCATGGTCTCTTAGCTCCAAGTGTCCTTCCCTCCAGTATTTTAGCTGAAGGACAAGAAAAACAGGAGTTTGCTGCTGTTATCAAGTTCCGCACTTCATACCAGGTTTGATTTCTTAATAGAAAAATGTCCAGGCAGCTTGCAGAATGCATTCCTCTAGACTGCATGCACAATGCCAGTTTTCCTCAGAGTTATTTATACACACTACAGTATCCAGTTTCTGAAACTCCTCTACATCGCTCCTGTCTCTTGTCCTTTCCCCACATTCCTTTTTCATTTTAACACAATTTATTTACCGGCTAATCAGTATTACATAGTTTATTCCATACTGTATCCGCTTTGAACACATTGAGATGATAAAGGCCCATTACAAAACTCATAAAAAGAATTTCATGTTCTCCTCTCAAATACTTCACAAACATTAACCACGCACCATGTGAAATTTGATTGGCAAGCTATGTACTTGGCTTCCTCTCTCCTTTTTGCACTGAATAATGGAAATGTATATCAATGTGTGAGACGTTCAAGAGAAGCTGACAGCTGTGGGGCAGAATGAAGGATTACACCACACTGACCCCTGTCATCCTGCTTTGACATACAGGTTACCCCCAAAACTCTGCAACTCAACAGCATTCACAGGCTTCTGTCACAACATGCTAAACTTCAGGGAAGGTTAATGGTGCTGTAAATCTAACAGGCTATTTTAGTGCCAGTGTGCAGATATAAAATATCATGTGGCAGGGCAGAAGATCAGACGTTAAGGAATGGGACACGATTGAAAACCTTGACTAAAATGGAGCTTTAAAAATCAAATGCTGGTTTGATTGGCTAGCAGCTTCATGGAAGTGCACAATAACATTTCAAAACTAATTGCAGGATTCCTTTGAGCGGGGTGAGGTCTGCGGTAAATTATTTTGAATTGGCTCCAGTAAAGCGAAATTTTCTGATTCCTTTAGTACATTTACTGTTTTCTGATTCATAACATTCTTGTGGCTTGTGGTACCAATACATTGGCATCAACAGACTTAACCACAATTGCAACCTGAGATGTGGCTGTGGCATGGCTAATGTCACCCTGCTGACAGTTCTCTGCCTTCTAAATTAGCTCAACTTGATCTTATTGCTTGCGTTCCAAAAGTAACGGAGCAGTAACTCTTTCTAAGTGGGTGTTTTCCCCCTGAAGGAGGAAGGGATGATTGGGTGACACAGAAGGAGTCCAAATGGCCTGGAAGATTGATCTGATCAATTTCAGAAGAGATGGGACTGAAGTGGGCAGATCAATATATCTTAAAATAATCTTAACCTGAATGTTGTTAGCTAATTTATTTCTCATTTTTGAATCAGTTTCACAGTATTGCACTCGGTTTTTAATTTGCAAACTATATTCTCAAGTATGACTTCCACCATATCAAGGGATTAAGGGATTACTATTTACCACAAGTCAAGAGGCTTTCAACAGTTAGTAAGAGCACATAGTTGATCGGAAAAATACCACTGATTCATGGAGACACTGCAGATGTTGGAACGTGAGTGGTAAACAACCTGCTGGAAGAACTCAGTGCTTGAGCAGTATGTGTGGAGGGAAAGGAATTGTTAACATCAGGGCTGGACTGGTGCAGGGTTTTGACCTGAGATGTCAATAATTCCTTCACCCCTCCCCCACACCCCAGATTCTGCTTAATCTACAGAGTTGCTCCTGCCTGCTCTCTGTACTGCCTATACTAGGCTGTGATTTGGGAAGAAATTGGTGACATTGCTGGAGACGGTGGTGGAGGCGGATACGACAGGGTCTTTTAAGAGACCCCTGGACAGGTACATGGAGCTTAGAAAAATAGAGGGCTATGGGTAACCCTAGGTAATTTCTAAATCAAGGACATGTTTGGCACAGCTTTGTGGGCCGAAGGGCCTGTATTGTGCTGTAGGTTTTCTATGTTTCTATGGTACCCGGTGGCATGTGGAAGAATAGAAAGCGATCACATATAATTGAGACATATAATATTCTGAGAGCAATTAGCAGGATAGAATTTAAGAATGTTCCTAGGATGCCCATTTCCTTTTCAGGACGTTAGAGACGTCCTCCTTTTTCAAAGGGAGGGATTGCTCTTCCACCACCATTGATGCTGCTTTCACCAACATCTCCTCTATTTCCCTAACATCCGCTCTCACCCCACCTTCCTGCTGCCTTAACAGTGATAGAGTTCCTCTTGTCCTTACCTATCACCACATTAGCCTCCACATCCAACACATGATTCTCTGCAAGTTCTGCCATCTCCAAAGGGATCCTACCACCAAACATATCTTTACTGCCCCCTCTGTCCACCTTCAATAGAGATCGCTCCCTCCATGATTCCCTTGTCCTTTCATCTCTCCCCACCAATCTGCATCCCAGCACTTATCCTTTTAAGCGGCCAAAGTACTACACCGGCCCTTTCACCCCCTCCCTCACCTCCATTCAGGGACCAAAACAGTCCTTCCAGGTGAAGCAACACTTCACCTGCAAATCGGCTGGATCATCTATTGTGTCTGGTGCTCCCAATGTAGCCTCCTCTACATTGGTGGGACCATCGTAAATTGAGGGGCCTCTTCATCGAGCTTCTCTGCTCCATCTGCCAAAAGTGGAACTTCCCAGAGGCCAATCATTTTAAATCCGACTCCCATTCCGACATGTTGGTCCATGACCTCTTCTTGTGCCACGATGAGGCCACCCGCAGGGTGAAAGGGCAACGTTTTATATTCCCTCTGGGTAGCCTCCAACCTAATGGCATGAATATCAATTTCTCAATCCAGTAAAAAATAAATTCCCTCTCCCTCACCTCTTCTTCTATTCCCCATGCTGGCCTCTTACTTCTTTCCACCTGCCTAACACCTCTACCTGGGTCCCCTCTTCCTTCCCTTTCAACTATGGTTCCACCTTCCTCTCCCACCAGATTCCTTCCTCTCCAGCCATTCACCTTTCCTACCCACCTAGCCATTTTCCTTCCCCACCCCTTATTTTGGCACCTTCCCCCCTCCTTTCCAGTCCTGATGAAGGGTCTCAGCCCAAAATATCGACTCTTTATTCATTTCCATTGATGCTGCCTGACCTGCTGAGTTCCTCCAGCATTTTGTGCATGTTGCATTTAAGAAACTGTAAAGGATAGGGCTTAGAACATCAGATAAAAATGTGGGCCATCTAAGATTAACATGATAAGAAAGTTCTTCACACACAAAAGTGAAAATTCGAAATTCTTTTGGGTGTTAAAATTGACCTGAGCTGGAGCATCTTCTTGAATTCAGGAACAGGCTTGGTCAGTGGTGCGTTTTGTCCTGCTTTTAATTGTTAAACTATTTAAGATAAAAGAAAAGCATTCACCCAGCTTCTTTCAATCCAGTGGTTGACATACAGTACCTGCTTCAAATTTTAATTTTAAAAGAACTGGTTAACAGATAAGCTTTGAAATCAGAAGGTGCAGTCATCATTCACATGGGAAAACAAATCATAACAAAGCTCTCTATTTTGGGCAGGGAATCCCAAAATATTCTGCTCCTGATTACCGGAAACAATGTTGATAGAGCATCTTGTGTTCCACACGCAGACAATTATACTGTCGGCTGAGTAATCCCGATAGAATGTGTGTCAGTTGCAGATGAGCAGATGGTATTGAGGCTATTGTTCAGACCAGGAAGGATCAACCAGAGATGTTGGAAGAAACTCCTTACATGGGTCTAAATTGAGAGCTAGTTCCCTTCCAGCTGCAGAATTGGAAAGCATGGATTCAGTGAACATACCAAAGTGACGATCATGCCATATTTATAGGCTGCAGAAGACATCCGTATTTTATTTTTGACCCACTTTTCCGTACATTTTTCATTGTTTATTGTTTACCATAGAATCATGGCCTTTATTATAAAAAGGAAAAGATTATCTCAACATTTGAGATGGAAACTATTACGTGCTGTCTGTCTTCAGCAGCACCTGCGCATCCTGTGGTTAGCAGGCAGGACGGATTGTGTTTATGGCTGTCAAGGAGGAAAGGCATATCCTACTGTGCCCATAATAAACAACAGAGGATCCATCAGCGTTAAGGTGAAAATATGTGACTAGAAATCAGATTTTAAAATTAGAAACTAAATTTGAGCTGTTTGCTGAATGCAAACAACATAAAGGCAATTTGAGCAGATCTGGTTTGTCTCCAAAGCTCTAGCAAATGTCTATAGGTGTGATGTGGAGAGCATTTTGACTGGTTGTATCACCATCTGGTATGGAGAGGCCACTGCACAGGATCAGAAAAAGCTGCAGCGAGTTGTACTCAGCCCTCTCCATCATGGGCAATAGTCCTTGGTGGTGGGGAGGCACCTTCAATAGGTAATTCCTTGAGAAAGCAGTATCCATCATTAAGGACACCCACCACTCAGGGCATGCTCCCTTCTCGTTGCTACCATCAGGGAGGAAATACAGAAGGCTAAAGACACACGCTTAACATTTTAAGAGCAATTTCTTCCCCTCCACTGTCAGATCTCTTTGCAGACCATGAATATTACTTCCCCTTGTGTTCTTTTTGTGCACAAATTAGTTATTTTTTATATATTTCTTATAGCAATTTGTATTATTTTTTATCTGTTGCACTGTACTGCTGCAGCGAAACAAAACATTTTAGAATCAGTGATAATAACACCGATTCTGATTCTTGTGCAGAAAGTGCTAAAGAGCAGCCAGATGACCTACAAAAAAAAAGTGATTTTGGTGCAATTCAGCACATTATAAATAAAAAGACATGATATTCACCCAAATTCCTGTCTTTAAAATTTACCAAGACGATTGCAGTCAGAGCTCACAGGTGTAGTCATTTTGCAGCGTTGGCCACTCGGATGTCAGCCTTCATAAAACCGAACTCTGTGGTGGACACTGAAAAACTCGAGAAATGGCCTCGGGAAAATGCGGTAAGGGCAGCAAACAATCTCTAGTGTCTGGGTAAAGCTCGCGCAGCCCAGTGGAGTGATGGCGTAGGGAGTGCCGCTGTATCACAGCTCTGGAAACCTGGGTTCAGTTCTGACTTCTGGCACTCTGTGTTTCTTGCACATTCTCACTGAGACTGCATGGATATTGCCCAGGTGCCTCAATTTCTTCGCACACCTCAAAAACAAGCAGCTGGTGAAAGAATTGGGGGGGGGGAGGGGTGGAATTAATGGGTACATGCGAGAGAATAGATTACAGAGAACTAAGTGGGAGGAAAGGTTTTATCCTGAGATATGATTTGATTGGCCCAAATGGCTCTCAGGGTTGTATATGGTGACATATAGGCACTTTGATAATAACTATACCTTGAACTTTGAAATGGCATCCTTCTCTGTCATGGGTAAATGACAAAATCCTGTTGGTCCTTGCTGATGAGCTCAAAAGACATTGTAATATCTTGTACAGGTGCAATAGAAAGGTTATTATCATCACGGAAACACACAGGGATTTTTTGGTGTCTGTACTGTGTAATAAAAAATTAGTCCAACAGGTTCCAAGATAAATATCAATGTCACTTTGGTGATCTTTAAGTTCATATCTCTTTGTCAATCTACTGGGGGGTTTGATGCTGTTTTTTGATAACTGATAAACCAAGGTCTAGATTGCATGTTTATCCACACCGAAATGATCGCTACACAACTGATGGCACTAATGATGCCAGGCCATGGAAACAGAGAAGCCAGTGGGCACTACGTAATCAGAAATAACAATCGGTCCAATCGGACTTTGAAAATCAATTCCTTGATGCAGTTTGTACTTAAAAATGTGTGCGCAAGTGAATCCAAGTACGAATTTAGAAGGAAACTGGAGCCAAGTTTAATTGCGCAGAATGGCATCCAATTGTGTTTGGTGTCAGTTAGACTTGCTCCTGTACCTTACTGCTCAACAAAAAAAAAAATTAGAATGCATAGTTGCTGAACATGCACAGCAAGAGATTCAGCATCCTAGACCAAAGCTAATGGAGAATCCAACAGGATATCTCCTTAACCAAGGCCATTTATGAACTGAAAAGAGAACAGCAGAGAAACTGGAAAAGAAAGGAGAATTAAAAAGTCAACTCAATGTTAAATCAGGTGGAGAAGCAGAAAGAAAGACCAAATTAAGTATATCTGGCTTTACAAAAGAGGAGAAAGGTTACAGGGAAAAGGCAGGAGAATGGGTTGAGAGAGAAAGTAAATCAGCCATGATCAAGTGACAGAGCAGAGTAGATGGGTCAAATGGTCTGATTCTGCTGGTCTTATGGAAAGAGACAGAAGATAACATAGCTAAGGAGAAAACTGATACCCCTTTTAAAATTTCCCATAGCGATTTCTGGTGTGAATATACAAGACTCCATAGTTATACCAGTTAATATTTTGATTAAGAAGATACTTAAAATGTATAATTACTCACCCTAAATACTTATGATAGTTGAGTTTACAGCAAACAGACAGCAATTGTCACCGTCCAATGCCATTCAGTGGTGACACAAATTACAAACTATCATTTGCTCAAAATCAGTGATGAAATAGCACAATTTTCTTAGTTGTGTTAGGAAAATTCTCCATCTCACCTAAGGTATCTACAATATTTGGACAAACATAATGGTGAATATCATTAGGCCTCCTGCATTTGGACAGCAAAAATCAGTCAATTTCTTTCATTGAAACAGACATCTTTTAAAACAAATGACATGCTATTTCTCACTAAGTTTTTTTTTCCTCATTCCAGTATGCTGAGCTCAAAGTTCCTCCCCCATGATCCCCAAGGATTACACACAATAATGTCTGCTTGTCTAGTGTCTTGTTCAGAAGATGGATGAGTGACTCCCTCAAAACTTTCTTTCTCACTGCTGAACTGACTGTCAGGAAGCTCCCAGGGCTCTGAGCATGTTTGTATGTGAGTGTGTGTGTACACATTGAAGATGATAAGGAACCAAGATTGTTCGTTATTCCAATTTTATTTCCCTATTGATGAAAGGGAGCCTCAACCCAATGGCCATGCTCCTTACCTTGCATGAAGTGATGTGAGATTGAAACATTTCTACTTCTCAAATTGAACAGATGTAGCAGGATTTACCTGTCTTCACATCAGACTTAATATGAAAATATTTTTCTGTGCGCCAGGTTGGATGGCTACTTAAACTGAACTGCAGAGTGTCGTTCTTCTGTAATGGATTGCAGAATATTTAGATTAAATTTAACTTAATTCTAATTTGGAATTGGCCAAATTGGAATGCAGGTCACATAATAGACAGCATCTGTCATCACATCATTCATTGAAACATATTCCATATCACATCATATGCACAATTCCTCCTGTGCTCTCATTTGATATCGCTCAATGGCTGTTATTTAAAAAGCAAAGTACTGTAAGGAACCTGCACAATTTAATGAAAAGTGGGAGAGGAATGGGAGGAGAACTGTGTAATTACTTATCTTAAATTGAACCTACTTCCATCAGAGTTCCCATTGCTCAGTCAGGCAATTGGACAGCACTGTGGTATTCAGTGATCCCTGTGCATTTGCCAGTTAGACTGGCTCCATCCATTCCCGGAAGTTATGGCTTACAACAGAGTAGCACTCGGCTCTGTGGGACTGGATGCACCCTGACCTGCTGGAAATGTATAATATTATGCTTCTGGCTGCCAGCATGACAGACTCCATGAGGAAGGCTTTCATTACCCTCGTCAAGGGGAAATGGGAGGACATCAGGAATTGAAGGCCTATTTCACTGTTGAGTGTAGACAATAAGATGAATAAGAATTCTGTGACTGAGGGAGTGCGTCACAGTAACTGTGAGGGCTTGTGGCCAATTTAAATCAGAACTAACCAGTCTTGCAAAAGGCCATAAACCCACAACACCAACTCAGTTTTTTTCTATCTCCGCAGGTACTATTTGACATATTGAATTATTCCAGTTGTTCTGGCCTTCCATTTTATTCCAGGTTTCCATTAACTGCAGTGTTCTGCAAGTCATGGCTCCTGATTTTTACTCTCTCTTTTTCTCAGCCATCTACTTCTATTTAGATCTCTTCCAAACAATTACATCTAACGTATCATCTTGTCCACCTTCTGTCAACCTACACTGTCACCTTTTGTGTCCTTTAGTCCCTCCAGCCTGTCACAGATACTAACCCAGTTTTCTGCATTTATCTGGTGTTCTCTGCAAACTAAAACATGTGCAATTTCTAACTTCATAGATGACAGTTCATCAACCAGAAGCATTAATATGCTTCTCTCTCCATTGATGCTGCCTGACTTGCAGGTTATCTCCAGCATGTTCTCCTTTCATTTCACATTTCCAGCATCTTCAGTGTTTTTCTTTTGCTTTTCGATCACTGGGATATCCGTACAAATGCTACTTCTGAATGACTAAAAGGTACAATATAGCACTGAGGGTATTGTGAGGTAGAGGAATAATGTCTGAGATTCCATAAACTTATGTTCTTACAGAAATAGGTGATATATTGTGAATGAGATTTGTCACTTTTCTGCAGGATTGCTTTAAGCAGCTTATTCTCTGGGGTTGTCTGAACCCTCTTAGAGAGAGTAAGAGCTGAGTATTTTTATCCTTATTAGATTGTATAGGAAATACTACATTGCCATTTCGCAGTCTGTTCTAATCATCAGTATTTCGTAATGGGGTGTATTCATATTGTGTGAGGGCTGCTTGAGTCTGCATTACTATTGGGGTGATCCTCTTGGGGAGCACTGGCATGATGATGGCCTGTTCTTAGGGTTGGTAAAGCCACTCTGACCAACTGGTATTGTGTTTAATTTATTCATTTTGTAGATGTGAAAGCCACTGATGAGTCTGAAGTCACATCCAAATTAGACTTGATAAGCTTTACAGATTTACTTTTCAGCTGGACATTAATCTATCATGTGAGCCTTTTCATGGTCATCATTGGTGTGAACAGCTTTGTAAAAGAAAATCCAGATTCATTTCTCTATTATGATGGTGGGTTTCGAACGCACATCTCTGAATCAATGACATGGCCTGCTAGCTAGTCCAGACAGTCAGCATTATACTATTGTATTTTACATTCTTGTTTCTAGGTGTATAATGTTGCTCTGATATCCGTTTTTTTCTGTGTTACGATACTACTTTCTGCATAATTTCATCCAATTAATAAATTAGGTTTCACTGCAAATTTTCTTTAAGATTCTTCTGTGGTACAAAAGGTCTTTTAGAGGGCATTATTAATTCTCCATTAGATGAGATTGATTTTTATATATCATATTGTCCTTTATATTTTAGGTAGTTTTGTTTGCCTTTATTTATGGAATGACATGGTTCATGAGAACACAAAAAAGTGGGTCAAACTTTAAAACTGTACATTAACCAAAAATGCAAACACGAGGAATTCTGCAGATGCTGGCAATTCAAGCAACACACATCAAAGTTATTATTCTCTGTAACTTCCGCCACCTCCAACGGGATCTCACCACTAAGCACATCTTTCCCTTTCCCACTCTCTCTGCTATCCGCAGGGATCGCTCCCTACGTGACTCCCTTGTCCATTCATCCCCCCCCATCCCTCCCCACTGATCTCCCTCCTGGCACTTATCCTTGTAAACGGAACAAGTGCTACACATGCCCTTACACTTCCTCCCTTACCACCATTCAGGGCCCCAGACAGTCCTTCCAGGTGAGGCGACACTTCACCTGCGAGTCGGCTGGGGTGACATACTGTGTCCGGTGCTCCCGGTGTGGCCTTTTATATATTGGCGAGACCCGACGCAGACTGGGAGATCGTTTTACTGAACTCCTATGCTCTGTCCGCCAGAGAAAGCAGGATCTCCCAGTGGCCACACATTTTAATTCCACATCCCTTTCCCATTCTGACATGTCTATCCACGGCCTCCTCTACTGTAAAGATGAAGCCACACTCAGGTTGGAGGAACAACACCTTATATTCTGTCTGGGTAACCTCCAACCTGATGGTATGAACATTGACTTCTCTAATTTCTACTAATGCCCCACCTCCCCCTCGTACCCCATCCGTTATTTATTTATATACACACATTCTTTCTCTCTCTCTCTCCTTTTTCTCCCTCTGTCCCTCTAACTATACCCCTTGCCCATCCTCTGGGTTCCCCCCACCCCTTGTCTTTCTCCCTGGGCCTCCTGTCCCATGATCCTCTCATATCCCTTTTGCCAATCACCTGTCCAGCTCTTGGATCCATCCCTCCCCCTCCTGTCTTCTCCTATCATTTTGTATCTCCCCCTCCTCCCATTTTCAAATCTCTTACTGGCTCTTTTTTCAGTTAGTCCTGACGAAGGGTATCGGCCCCAAACGTCGACTGTACCTCTTCCTAGAGATTTTGCCTGGCCTGCTGCGTTCACCAGCAACTTTGATGTGTGTTGCTTGATTAACCAAAAATATCCAGATTTGACACTGGAACCTATAGTATAAAACATCAAACATTGCTAGGATAGAAAGCTAATAAATTTAATTCTACAGTCTGGTTACACGCCACTGTTGCCACCCAGCCTAAACAAAAGGTACCTCTAAGTCCAACGTACAAGTTTTCAAACAGCAGACACAACAGCAATGCCAAATGGATCAGGGGTAACTTAATGGGTACTCCAGACTCAACACTCAGGAAACACCGAAAGATCCCATTCTTGCTCATACGGATATCTAGTCCAGTAGTGTGCATTGCCATCCTGATTGTCCTCCAGCTTGCCCTTGCTGAGCCCGAATAACTCAATGCAGCAAGAGGGAAATTAAACCAATTCATTGGGATTACCTACCAACACTTCGCTATGTTGCATGAGTAACCACACCTTAAGAAAAAAAATCAATTGGCTGTACAGCAATTTAAATCATCCTATGGTTATGAAAGGCAAAATATAAATGCAAGAACTTTAGTTAGTCTATTATTTATATAGAGATTATCTATCGATGATAAAGGGTATCATGGCATTGTTTTTCTTCCTATTCTGGAATTCTTATTCGTAATATGACCACAAAACAATATTCATTTATCAATATGTAAGAAATAGTTCTATCTACTAAAAATATACAGGTATTTTCTGCATCCATCCATCAATATGAACTACAATCTCCAATCTTGTGGTTTTGATGAATTTAAAAATTACTTCTCTATTACACCTCGAAGTTCCACTATAAACAAGGTATATATACTGTTAGCAATTCATAAGTTTCCTTAGATGACATCTGCTGAATTCAATAATGGAAATATGTACTTTAAGAAAAAAGAACCACGAGGGTTACTGGTACCTTATCGAACAATGGAAAAGGTAATGTTAAAATGCAGTGAACGACTTATGGCATTAGTGTCCTAATAACCGCAGGAAAAAAGTAGCAGATTTCCAGAGGTGTGGATATTGACCTCCTCTTGCTCCTCTCCTTAAAATGCTCAGCATACATTTTCGCTTCACTTGTTTTGCTGTGAACTTAAGCACTATTGTTAACTACTAAAACAAAAGTTAAATTCTTGTGGTTAGACAGCCTTTGAAGGAAGACAGAAGGAATTTACTGATTGAGCTGTTAAACTGCTCCATCTTTCCATAAGCAATGGATGTACTGTGGACTATCTCATCTAGAAACAGACTGGCTCCATCTTAAGTGGAAAAGTCCTATTATGAAGCTGCCAAATTGATTTCCAATACCTCACCCAAACCTGCACTGTTCATAAGTGTTCCTGAGCGGTGAGTGTTAGTAGTTAGTCAATTACATTTGGCATCACAGCTAAGCTAACTTATATTTTCATTTATATGGGAAAATTATACAAGCAGAAGGTCACCACATAGCGACAAGAACATTTGTACTGGCTGATCAATGCTTTTCTCAACTTCTGTTGATTTGATGTAACGCCATAATAAGAAAATGAAGAGAAATAATTAATGCTTTATAATTACATGGCATTAATGAGGAAATAATCAGCACCAGTTTGATTAAACTTAGGGTTAAAAATCACAGTGGACAGGGGCACAATATTATTGAAAGCCTTTTATATTTTGCCTGGTTTGCCTTCAGAGTCTTTCCTACATTGCAACATTTTGAAATGTGCTAATGTCCTAATGCAAGTGTTTTGTTTCTTTAATGGAAGAGAATGTTGGACGGTGCTTCTCATAGAGCCAAAGAAATATTCATGGAAACAGACCATTTGGCCCAACATGTCCATGCTGACCAGTGGCCTCTCAATATTTGGCTAAAGCAATTTAAGTGCTCATCCAGCAACTTCTTAAATGATGCCAGTCATCCACCTTCATCCACTCTCAAAGACAGCTCATTCCAGGTACTCACCACACTTCAGATAAAAAGCTCCCCTCATGTCCCATCAGAATCTCTGTCTCGCTCTTCTCACGTTACCTACATTGAATACGGAATCAAAGATCCCTACAGTACACTGCATCTATAACCTTCAGAATTTTATAGTCCTCAATCATGGCCCTTCTTGACAGTCACTGCTCCAGGGAGAACAGACTTTGTTTCTCCAGTCACTCCTCATAACTCCAATGTTCTACCCCAGGCAACAGCTCTGTAGCCTCTCCAGCACCATCTCCTTCTTCCTGTAGTGTGGCACATAGAGCCAGTGCTCGAGTAGAGACCTAACCAAAGTTTTACAAAATTGGAGCATAATCTCCCTGCTTTTCTATTCAATGCCTCATTTAATGAAGGCCGGAATCCCATTTGCCTTCCTAACCAGATTAGCTATTTGTACCGCCACCTTCAGGGATCTCTGTACTGATCTTTCACAGTCCTTCTGTTCACTTCTACTCCCCAAGATGCTACCATTCATGGTGTATGTCCAGGCCTCAGCAGTACTCCCAAAATGCATCACCTCACTTTTATCTGGATGAATTCTAGCAGTCATTTTAGCCCCTTTCACCAACTCATCAAGAACACTTTGTAGCCTAAGACTATACTGCACACCATCCATGGCTCTACCAACCTTCACATCATCTGCAAATTTATTGATTATGGTTTTTACATCCACTTTGAAATCAATTGTGTGATTTACAAACAGCAGAAGTCCTTGCATCAAAACCAATCACTAGTAAAATCATCCAATCACTAAAACAACCCTCTAACATTACCTTTTGTGTCCTATTGTGAGACAATTTGGATTTAGTTGTTCTGGATCCCATGGGTTCTAACCTTTTGGACTTATCAAAAGCCTTACTGAGGTCCATGTAAACCATATTTTGGCTCTGCCATACCGTTCATTACCTCTTCAAAATAAAATTCAGTCAGAATGGTCAGACAGGATCTGCCCCTGACAAAGACATGCTGCCTGTCTCTGATTAGACGCTGTCATTCCAAGTGATCATTAATCCTGTCTCTCAGCATAATCCTGTCTGCCAGATAATAGCTGCCAGGTCCCTGGTGTCCATTACACTGCAGGCCAAGTCAATATCACCCTTGTTCTCTACCTCACCCAACTTTAGACCACTCAGTGCTCCCTGTGGTTTCCCTGAGTCAGCCTAGATGCCCTGGTTTTAATTGTGTAATGAGACCTTTGTGCTAATTTTCATCTCATTCAGAGGATTAGACACTTTGATATTCTCCTATGTAGTGCTATATTGCACTATTTATTTATTTCGTAATTTATAGCAAAATTATGTCTTTGCACTGTACTGCCACTGTAAAACAACAAATTTCACTTCATATAAGACAATGATTATAAACCTGATTCTCATTATCCAAAGGAGTGGGACAAACCATGGAATTTTTCAGCCAACACACACAAAACATTGGAGGAACTCTCAGACCAGGCAGCATCTACGGAAAAAAGTATAGTCGACATTTTGGGCTGAAACTCTTCAGCAGGACTGGAGAAAAAAACTGGAGGAGTGGATTTGAAAGGTGCGGGGGAAGGGAGAGAGAAACGCCAGGTGATAGGTGAAACTTGGAGGGGGGAGGGATGAAACAAAGACGAGGTGGTTGATTGGTGAAAGGGACAGAAAGCCATGGAAGAAAGAAGAAAAGGGGTGAGGGTGGTGAGGAGGACACCAGAGGGAGATGATGGGTGGGCAAGGAGATAACAGGAGAGGGAAAAGGGATGGGAAATGGTGAAAGGAGGGTGGGTGGAGGCATTACTAGAAGTTTGAGAAATCAGTGTTGATGCCATCAGATTGGAGGCTACCCAAATGGAATATAAAGTGTTGCTCCTCCGACCTATCCCGACAGTGGAGGGGTAATCTCCTTTTCCTCCCATTGCCTCTCTCTGATGCCCCTCCCACCCCTTTTCTTCTTTCTTCCATGGCCTTCTGTCTCTTTCACATCAACTTCTTGTTCTTTGCTTCATCCCTCCCCCTCCAAGTTTCACCCATCTCCTGGTGTTTCTCTCTCCCCTCCCCCCCATCTTTCAAATCTACTCCTCAGCTTTTTTCTCCAGTCCTGCCGAAGGGTTTCAACCCAAAACGTTGACTGTACTTTTTTCCATAGATGCTGCCTGGCCTGCCGAGTTCCTCCAGCATTTTGTGTGTGTTGCTCGGATTTCCAGCATTTACAGATGTTCTCTTGTTTGTGAATTTTTCAGCCACTCTAATTTATGTGACAAAGTTGCCAGAGTGTGGTTGAGGCAGGTACATTAACAACATATGCAAAGTACTAGGACTGGTACATGGATAGGAAAGGCCATAAGAGATATGGGCCAAATATAAGCAAATGAGACCAGCATAGATGGGAATCTTGATCACCATGGATCAGTTGGGCAAAAGGGCTGACAAACTATGAAAACTCTTGCAGTTGCAAGCAGAGTCTAAGAATAACAAGATCTGTCAGATCATGGAAGTTTAGCCGAAAAGGCTATGAATGCCCTTTACATTACACTCACTCTCCTCTGCCTTATCTCTGTACCCAAGGGCATCCAGTCACTAATGTGTATTGCCATTTAATGAGGGAAAGTTGGTGGCAAAATAAATTAGTGGAAGTAGGCGAGGCAGTAAAAACACCAATTATCCCTTAATTGTCAATAAACAATTAAGCTACATAAAAGCAGAGCTCCTATCCCTCTCCCCATATCAGACAATAAAAGTGCTGAGTGTCCACATGTCACTGGACAAACAGCCTGCAGGGAGCCTCTACAACAAGTCCTGTGTGTAAATAAACCTTTCGCTCCTCAGTTCAAACAGATAATAAGACAGCTGGATGGAACTATTGAGAGACAAAGGCTGGTGGTGGATTTAATGTTTGTTTTGTGTACTCTTAATTGCATTGCTAGATTAAACAATATATTGATCACATGCAATACCCCATGTGTTGGTCAATTGCATAGTGTTAGTGCTGGGGTCATAATATTTAGCTGAATAATTGCTCACAATTATATTCTGAACTTAGTTAGTGTTCCTAGGAGTAGTCAGTTAAAGCAGAGGAACCAGATTTTCTACATTTAAAAAAATAGAGAATTCGATCTATCAATCCTATTTACCTCTGGAATATGCTAGGAATGATTCAGTAAGTGACGGCTTTACAAGTTGGAATTTCTTTTTGTATGTGACAAAAAGGGAAAAAATAAATAACGTGAGTGAAGGGCTTTGCAATGTTAAATGACTAACGTAGCAGAGAGAACTAACTGAAATTTCCTTTGAATTGCCTAGTGTTTCATGAAAAGAAATAGAAAATAAACCTTTAAATTAATGAACAGATAGAATCCAGTCCTTGTATTCCAATAATACAGATGATGAGTGAACATCCATCAGGATATGTCCATTTATTTTTGACAGAAAGCTAACCTCTGCACGCTTATTAAACTCTATGAGACAAATGATAATGTGATATTGGGTTGCAAACAGAATGACCTGTCACCTAAAAACTGTTCCACAAATCATCAATCCTTTTTAAGCCACATGTGGATGATAAAAACCAGCCTTTCAGGAAGAGAATGTGCCAGTCCTTTTACCTGAGATGATGTGTTTCCCACGCAGAAGCAAAAAAAAACACTTTTTGTGTTTACTTCCATCTAAGCAAGTGAAGAAGGGAAAAAAGGAAATTAGTATTTGAGAAACAAGTCCCGCTTGTGTGGAATGGACATTTATACTACACCAGATGTGATGGGCAGACTTAGCTGCAAAGATTTATCTCAGATCTGACATAGTTTTACTCCTGACAAAGTAAGACAGCTGCTTTTAGTAGGATTCTGTCATTATCAGACTTTAATGCATGGGTTTTTAAATCTTGTGGCCTAGCTGGCAAAAATGTGAAAATACAGTATATGATTTTGACTTTTACAGTATAATTATAGGGGGAAACCAAAAGTTGCACAAGCCTTCATTATACCCGAGCTCAGTAATGGTCTCCAATTAACATTAAACATTTAAGTGCAAGATATTAAATGTTAGAATAAATGTCAGCTGTTGAACCTTGGAACCTGTTGTCTTCCCAAGTTCAAATTTCTTCTCTTTCCCCAGTTCAGTTGTTTACTTTTCCTCACCTATGCTAAGCGGCAAACTCCCCAATTTGAGAAGGCCCAGCTGCAGATGGAAATTTGACCTGAAGGAAATCATGGCCATAAATGTGCTTCCTTCATTCCTTGGTGCAGCATGCTATTATTCACGTAGGTAATGCTGTTAGACTGCACAAGGAGATTTGCTTACTCTGAGCTGAGCCCAAAAAGATGTAGTCCATTTTTTACTGTCTTGATCCTTGTTGGTGCATTAAGCAGGCTCTAGGGCTCTCTTTAACTGGAATCTCTTCAGGTTTCATGGATTTTAGGCTTTAAAGACTAGACATCAGAACATCAATCTAGATTTCACCTCAAGGCTAAAAGAAAGGCAATGAGAGCTCAGCTACTTCAAAACTTCTTTGAATCATCAAAGATGGGAGATTGTATCCAGGAGGAGGAGGAAGAATTAAGGTAGTTGTTCTTTCAGGGCTTGGTAATAAAATGATAAAAAAAACATTATATTCTTATCTATATGAAAGAGAAAATTAGCAAGAGTGGAAGGTGATATTTGCAGTATTAAACTGTTCTATTTTTGTATGTAAGTTCCTATTTTAATCTTTTGTCCTACCTTTAAAAGGTTTGAATAACAGTCCACCAATCTTAGCTCTATTCCTGTAATGTTAAAGTTTTAATTTTTGTGCACGAGTGCATTCTTGAGTTGACACCCAGGCCCGAAAGGACAGCTTGTCCCCTAAAGGATCTGTGTCAGCATGAAATGTTAAAGGGCTGAAGATAATAGATTGAGGTGCATGATATATTAACAGAAGAGCTCCATTCTATTGCCCACTTCTCTGTCTGTCACATTTGCTTCATTAGAACATAGAACAGAACAGCACAGGAACAGGCCCTTTGGCTCACAAAGTTGTGCTGCTTCATCTAAATTAGTAATTGAATCAGCAAACTAATTGAACCCCTCTGCCTACATAATACCCCTATCCTTGCATTTTCCTAAATTTATGTATCTATCTCAGTGTCTCTTAAGAGCTTCTAATAAACCTTCATCTGTTGGGCATGTGGCCAAGTGGTTAAGGCGTTTGTCCAGTGATCTGAAGTTCGCTAGTTCGAGCCTCAGCTGTGGCAGTGTGTTTGTGTCCTTGAGTAAGGCACTTAACCACACATTACTCTAGTGTCTGTGCGAGGAGTGGTGCCCCACACAAACTTCCAATCTGTGCCTTGTAAGACAGGAAAATGCCCGACGCAGGCCTCTCATGGTCTGAGCCGACGTTGCCGTCCTTCATCTGCAACCATACCAGGCAGCATATTACAGGTAATCACCAATCTCTGTGTAAAAAAAAAACTTGCCTCTCACATCTCCTTTATAATTACACCCTCTCACCTTAAATGCATATGTTCTGGTATTAGACATTTCAACTCTGAGAAAAAGATACTGTCTGTCTACTCTATCTATACAATGCTTCTCGCACTCTTAAAAACCTCTATCAGATCTTCCCTCAGCCTCCACCAGTTCAGAGAAAACAACCCAGATTTGTCCAACTTCTAATTATAGCACATGCCTCATCACCCAGACAGCATCCTGGTAATCCTCTTCTGCACCCTCCCCAAAGCCTTGCCACCTTTTCTATAATGGCGTGACCAGAACTGTATGTAATACTCCAGATGCAGCCTAACCAGAGTTTTATAAAGCTGCAATTCAACTTCCTAACTTTTGAATTTAATCCCTCAATTAATAAGGACAAACATAACATATACCTTCTCAACCACCCTGCCAATCTGTGCAGTCACTTTCAGGGAGCTATGAACTTAGACCCCAAGATCCCACTGCTCATAATCTTGCCCTTAACAGTGTACTTTCTTTTTACATTTGACCTACCGAGGCACAAAAGTTCACACTTGTCTGGGTTAAACTCCATCTGCCATTTCTCTACCCATATCTGCAAATGATCTATATGCCTCTGCATCCTTTGCCAGTTTTTTACGCTATCTACAACGCCACCAACATTCGTATCATCTGCAAATTTAACAACCCACCCAAGTACACTAACAATCCCTTACTTTGCCATTCTTGCCCTTCCTTCTGACAAACAAGAGAAAATCTGCAGATGCTGGAAATCCAAGAAACACACGCAAAATGCTGGAGGAACTCAGTAGGTCAAGGAGCATCTATAGAAAGAGTAAACAATCTCAACATTTCGGGCCAAGACTCTTCTTCAGGACTGGAATGGAAGGGGAGAAGTCAGACCGAGATGGTGGGAGGAGGGGAGGAAGAAGTACAGGGTGGCAGGTGATAGGTGAAACCAGGAGGGGAGGAGAGGGTGAAGTAAAGATCCAGGAAGTTGATTGATGAAGGAGATAAAGGGCTGGAGAAAAGGAGGGATCTGATTGGGGAGGATAGAAGACTATGGAAGAAAGGGAAAGGGGAGGAGCACGAGAGGGAGGTGATGGCAAGTAAGGCGATAAGGTGACTGAGGGAAACAGGAATGGGGAACGTTGAAGGAGAAGGAGAAGGGGGAGGGGTTGGAGGAGTTGGCAATTACCAGAAGTTCAAGAAATCAATGTTCATGCCATCAGTTTGGAGGCTACTCAGAATACAAGTTGTTGATCCTCCAACCTGAGTGTGGCCTCATCGTGGCTGTGGAGGAGGCCACGGGCTGACATGTCGGAATGGGAATGGGAAGTAGAACTGAAATCGGTGGCCAGCAGGAGATCCTACTTTTTGTGGCGGATGGAGTGAAGGTGATCGGTGAAGCGGTCTCCCAACCTGGGAGATCCTGGACCTGAAATTCTATCAGCTTATTTTTCCACAGAAGCTCCTGACCAGCTACGTGCTTCCAGTAGTTTGTGTTTTTATTACAGATTTCTAACACCAAGTTTTTTTCATTATTATCTAGTAAATGACTGTATGGATTATGCGTGGGTCTGTTTGACTGAAATGAGAAAGAAATAGACCATAATACATAGGAGCAGGATAAGGCCATTCACCCCATCGAGTCAGTGCTACATTCAGTTATGGCTGATTTATTTTCTCCCTCAACCCTTTCTGCTGCCTTCTCCTTTTAATGCCCTTGTTAATGAAGAACCTATCAACACCTGCTTTAGATATACCCAATGACTTGGCCTCCACATCTGTCTATGGCAATGAGTTCCCCAGATTCACTCCTTTTGGCTAAAGAAATTCCTCCTCATCTCCGTTCTGATAGAGGGTCACAGAGAAATGCAATGCAGAAACAGAGTCTCTGCTGATCATGACCATGTACACTTACCTCACCCAAATCCCATTTTGATTCTCTCCACATTCTCATTAACTCCTTGCTCAATCTCCCCACTTGGCCTTCACCTATACACCTGGAACACTTTACTGAGACTAGTTATTCCTCCAATCTCATCATGGCTGGGACGAGGAAGGAAACTGGAGGAAACCTATGCAATAACAAAAAGAACATGGAAACTTGCATAGACGGCACCCGAGGTCAAGCCTGAGCCTAGGTATTTGCTGTTGTGAACCAGCGCCTCCAGTGACTGCACCACTCCCCATACAGGGAATCATTACATACTGTAGCAGTACAGCTGACCGGCCTATTCAATTATTCAGTGCATGCAATCAAAATATCACTTGATGTGTATATGTTAAATAAGATAATATTATTCAACTTGTAAGATAATTATGCAACTTCTTATGTGCTACGCAACTGTAGCTATGGAACAAGACAAAGACATTCAATAAGAATAGCACGGTATACCTACTGAGTGGCAGGGTGGAGATATGATTCTGCCATAGGAGGTGTAAGGCCCTTTTTCCCTCCGCTAGCCTGCTGGTCTCCCTTGGGAAATATGCAGTGCCTGCTTAGCCCCCTCGATCAGGGTCATGTGAAGCCATGGGAGCAGGTGGTGGATGGTCGTATGAGCAGCTGGTGCATATCACACGTCTTGGTTATGCGACCACTGATGCCAGGCAGACAATCTCCAAAAATTATTGATAATAGCTGGAGTCACCCGTCTTGTAAAGACACAGCCCTGAAAAAGGCAATGGCAAACCACTTCCACAGTAAATTTTGCCAAGAACTATCATGGTCATGGAAAGACCGTAACTGCCCATGTCATACGACACAGCACATAATGAATGAATGGTATACACACTTCATCAAGGTCAAGATTGAGAGATATGATCAATTAACAATGCTTTAAATGCATTTCTTACTTGTGGTTGTACTTAACTTTGAAATAACAGCTTTATGTTATCACTGAGTATTTGCAATTGACATAATAAATAAATTAAGAATATGTTTGTACAAAAGAACAGTGCCAGGAATACAGGTTGTTTTCCCATCTTCAGGTGCTGACTTTGTAAGTTCCTCTTGTGATTTTGAGAGATTTTCTCCAGGTGCTCCAGTTCCCTTCCACACCCAGATCACATGGATTGGCCACTATAATTTTCTCCTAGTGAAAGTGGTTGAATCTGGGGGGTGGGCGAAGCTAATGGAAACCTGGGGAGGATAGAAAACCAGAGAACAACAGAGATCAGAGGAGGAGCAGTGAGGGAAGATAGTTCTCAGTGAACTCCCATTGAAGAGCAGATTCATACTTCTTCAGGGTTAGCATGTCTTGATGAGACTGCACAGTGGAGCAGTAAGTCATAAGAGGTTTCACAGATGTTGGAAATCTTCAACAACACACAGTGGAGGAACTCTGCAAATCAGATAGCATTCATGGAGGGTCAACTTTTTGGGCCAAGATTCTATATCAGGACCGGAAAGAGCTGATCTGCTGCTCCACTGTGAGGTCTCTTCGAGGTATATATGTTTAACCTGCTGTAGCTAACTATTGATTGTGTTCTGATCAATGCCTAGAGTCAATCTTTGATTTGGTGGGAGCACTCTCACCTTTGAAGGAGGAGTTCCAATTCAGGCAAATCTCATAAATAGGGCCTACACAGCTAGGAATTGTAGACAGACAGGGTAACAGTTGTGGTGTGTCTCCATCCAAGCTTGAAAAGTTAATTTTGGGCTCCATTTCAAGAAGCCCAAGCACGTGAAAAACCACAGCTCTCACTGCAAGTGCCACTACTTCCAGTACCTCTTTCTGTAGCCCATCCAGTGCACACAAAGCAGTTTAGTCTTGGTGGCATCCTGACTAAGAAAAGGAATTTTAAAGTTAAAAATCATCAGGAATGCAAAGGCAACCCTGGTTAGTTGCTTGACCATTTTCTGAGTGGTACACTGGTTACTATCAGCCCTAGAGCGATATATAATTGATAGATGGACAACGTGCTTAAGTTTGGTTGGGCTCAGAAATTGTTTTTCATATGCAATTAACAAGTATGTTATTTATTCTGCATCATAAATTGATGGAACCAAACACTATGTTGTAAGTAGTGATTGTATATGTAGCGATTACAGTTGTAAGTGAGATTACATTATGGACTAAATATTTCAAAATACAGAAGTTTCAAACAATGTGAGCATTTGTAAGTACTGAGTGAATTTCTTAAATTAGTTGTGAATTTCATTGGGCTTCATAGTTTTGAGCCATTTGAGTTACCTGTTATACCAATATAATTGACAAAGCCCATTACATGCTTTGAGTGAGAGACTCAATGGATCCTACATAATTTTAATGGAAAGGGTTGTCATTGTGCACTTGTATCTGACTGAATATTTTACTTCCCATCCATATAATATTGACAAAGTTTGTTGCTTTTTCATATTTACTTTAGAGTTCTCATAACTTGGTGCATGTAACTGACACTATACTTATGGTTTGGAAGACTTTTTTTCATGTAATATTCAATAGACATTAAGTGCTTGAAGTTGGCCACCCCCATTACTCTGTACGAGGGGTGATTGATAAGTTCGTGGCCTAAGGTAGAAGGAGTCAATTTTAGAAAACCTAGCATATTTATTTTTCCTACATTTACACACTTAGTCCAGTGATCATGGACCATAAGGATCACTTCTTTGTAAAGGTTGGCATTTTGGACCTCCAGAAAGTGGCCCACAGCAGGGGTGATTGATGAGTTCATGGCCCAAGGTAGAAAGAGATAAGTTATTAACTTCAAACTTCCTGCATTTTCACTCAGAGTTGAACTGCACGTGCATATAATGAGAGTGGTATAACTCATCTCCTTCTACATCAGGCCACAAACTTATCAATCGCCCCTGCTATGGACCACCTGGAGGTCCAAGACGCTCTCGATACATGCACGTGCAGTTCAACTCTCTGAGTGATAATGCAGAAAGTTTGAAGTTAATAACTTATCTCTTTCTACCTTAGGCCACAAACTTATCAATCACCCCTGCTGTGGACCACTTCTACAAAGAAGGGATCCGTATGCTCCATGACCGCTGGACTAAGTGTGGAGGGGACTATGTTGAAAAATAAATGTGCTAGGTTTTCTAAAATTGACTCCTTCTACCTTAGGCCACAAACTTATCAATCACCCCTAGTAGTTGTCACTGACAGCAGTTGCCTGATTTTGTTCTTGTAATTGATAGACATCATAATGACTTGTTCTGATTGATGATTTGTAATGGACAGTAATTAGTAAATACATTCTTGGTACAATGCATCTTGTTATAACATTTTAATTGACAGTTTATTTTTTTTGCTTATAATGATCATAATTCATTATACATACAACTAACACAAGTTGCTATTTTCAGAGTAATTGAATTGATGAGATCGTTATCATCTACTTGCCATAAGCAAAGTTGATAATACTATCAGTTTTAAGCATCACATTCCTGTAGTTAACAAGATTTAATACTAATAGCTCAGATGAATGCACTTGTTTATACTTTCTACATAATTGACTGCACATTTGCAGTTGCCTCCATCTCTACTTTCAATGGATAAACATTCCAAAGCATGACTCTCATGCAGTTTTGGGACTTTTAATTGAGATGATTTTGACATGCATGCTTTCATTTTTTTTAATCCAAATTCATTCTTTGCAAGCTGCACACTTGTACTTCATGTGATTGATTACACATTGCATTTATATTCCAGTAATCAATAAAGATTCTTGCAAATTGTATCGTACACTTGTAATTAGTTAGGCTGCTTTCATAGCATGCTTTCCTTTCTACTCGCATTTGGCAGCCGGTGTACACACTATATAAATAATTGGCCATTGTGAATGGAGGAAATCTACTTTAGACAAATGCTTGTTGCTTTTGTTGTGTTATAGTAGTTAGTTTGCTTTATAGAATGCTTTTTTGAGTGGATTAGTGATGAAATTTTATAAGGTGAAAGTTCAGTGTGCTTGTTCAGACAGGTGGTCCACCTTACTACTGACAAGAGGTTGTGACTATGTAAATCACGTACACTGAATCAAACTGTTGTCTAATCTATGATCATAAACATGGTTGTTGTTGTTGCTGCTGAAACTTTTACTACTTCTATGGGTTGCTGTACTGAGACAAAATGTCTGTGTCAAAAATAAAACAGTACGGAAAAAATACTAGCAATACTCAGTTGGTCAGCCAGTGTCCATGGAGAAATACAAGTCAATTGGTCAATATTTCAATTCAAATACCCAACACCAAAGAAGGGTTTGAAGCATTGGCCTGACCATCTTTGGTTTCTCCACAGTTGCTGCCAGATCTAGTTGTTCCTTTTCTTTTTAAACTGGCAATTGCTGATGCTCAGTTGAAACCCACCAGTGCTGTATATGTTCCAGGATCTGTTCCAGGTGTAATTTTTTGCACATGAACTAGTCAGTAAATATTGAGACACTGCACCTTCATTGCAAATGGGTGTCACAAGAATTTGTTCCTGTCCTGGCATTAGAAACAATATGGTTTTAAATGAGATTAATCCCCCACATTGGTCAATCACAACCTAAATACATGGTGCATAATTAACACTGCTAATTACAAGTGCACGTTAAGCATAGCAGCTAAGTAGCCCTCGCAATTACAAGTACTTAAGTACAGTAAATAGTTTTTTCAATTACGTGTGCATACTCAGTACATTATGCTGGCAAGCATAATTACAAGTGCACACTGAGTGCAGCAGCAGTCATGAATTAGCAATCAGGTCTTGAATCTTGGTTGTTTTTTACCTTCAACAGCCATTGCCTCAGCAGTACTTACATCAGCTAAGCTAATACAAATCAAAGGACTGGGTCAGGATGCAGACCTTGATATCTAGATGTGCAGTGTTTAAGCCCACACCACAAGCAAGAAATTAACCAGTAATCCATTACTTTTCATCACTTAGGAGACATCCAAAAGCACTTCACACACAACAATGATCCTTTAAAATTAAGTCATTGTTGTAATGCATGATAGTCAATTCACATTGTGCTCAATTCTGGTCACCTACCTACAGGAAAAGTAATAATAAGATTGGAAGAATACGGAGAAAATTTACAAGGATGTTGCTGGGACTTGAGGACCTGCGTTTGTAGGGAAAGACTGAACAGGGTTGGACTTTATTCCCTGGAGCGTAGGAGAATGAGGGGAGATTTGGTATTCAAAATTATGAGAGGTATAGATAGGGTAAATGTAAGCAGCTTGGTTAAGACTAGAGGTTGAGATAAGACTAGAACTAGAGGTCAGAGGTTAAGGGTGAAAGTTGAAATATTTAAGGGGAACCTGAGGAGAAACCTCTTCACTCAGGGGGTTGTGAGTTTGTGGAGTGAGCTGCCAGCGGGAGAGGTGAATAAGAGTTTAAGTGCAACAAGCAGGGGAGGTTTGGATAAGTACATGGAAGAAAGGGGTATGGAGGGCAATGGTTCAGGTACAAGTCAATAAAACTAGGCAGAATAGCAGTTCCGCACAGACTAGATGGGCTGAAGGGCCTGGTTCTATGCTATCACACACTATTACTGTATATGCTGTAAAATCCCCGTGAATACAGTGAAATTATCTGCCTTGTAACGTGTGACTGATAAAGACTTAACAGAAAGCAGAATTTACATGAGGCATGAATGTCCACTTGTAAGTCAAAGTAATGGTTGACATCATTTAACATACTATGACTCAAATTATGTGCTTAGAAGCTTCACATCACACAGACCAATAACTGCATGATTCTGCAGACCTACCTTCAAGGACTCTATACATTCGCAGTGTTTTTTTAATTGCACATTTTGTCTTCTTTTGCACATTGATTGTCTGTCTTTGTCTGATTATGTATAGTTGTTTGTAAATTCTATTCTATTTCTTTTTCCCTGTAAATGCCCGCAAAAGATGAATCTCAGGGTTATATGCACTTTGACAATAGATTTACTTTGAACTTTTAGTCACAGGGTCGTACAACACAGATACAGGCGCTTCATAAATATGAGATTCTGTGGATGTTGGAATGCTTGAGCAACACACACACAGAATGCTGGAAGAACTCAACAAATCAGGCAGCACCCATGCAGGGAAATAAACAATTCCCATCTTGGGCCAAGTATGATTATCAAGACTTGAAAGGAAGGAAGTAGAAGCCAGAATAAGAAGGTGGAAGGAGGGGAAGCTCCCAGATGACAGGTGGTGGGGGAGGGGGGGAAATGTGGGTGGGTGAGTGGGAGATGAAAAAGTAAGAAGAATGCAAGACGTTGTTCCTCCAACCTGATTTTGGGCAGCTTCTCCATTCTGTCCTGTACTCTGTGCAGTTGGTCTTTAAACACCTTCCACATTTTGGATGTTCCCAATTATTTATATTTTTATCTCTCTATCTCATTCCTGCCCAATGCACTCCTAATTTGCCCTGCAGGCATTTAATACTCTCCCGCAAGGCCCATACTTACCCTTATCTATAGCTATCTTAACACTTAGGGAATTGTGGCCACTGTTCCCTAATTGCTCATCCACTGAAAGGCCGGTCACCTGACCAGCTCATTACCCAATGCCAGATCAAGTACAGCCCTTCCTTTTGTTGGGCTATCCACATATGATTTAAGAAGCCCTCCTAGATGCACCTAACAAATTCTGAACCATCTAAACTGCTTTCACTACAAAGGTCCCAGTTTATATAAGGGAAGCTGAAGTCCCCCATTATCACAATTCTGTTGTTTTTACACATTTGCCTGCATATCTGTTCCTCAATGTCCTGATATCTACTGGGGGGTTTGTAATACAATCCCATAAGAATGACTGAACCCTTCCTATGTTTGAACTCTACCCATATAGACTCAGTGGATAAGCCTTCCATTATGTTCCCTCTGAGTGCAGCTGATATTGTTTCTCCTTAGTGGTGTAACTCTTCCCCCACCCCCACCAACTCTTTTACCTTCCTCTCTATTTTTTTCTAAAATATCAAAATCCTGGGACATTAAGCATCCGTTCCTATCCCTCTCTCAACCAAGTTTCTGTAATGACCATAATAACCATCATAGTTCCATGTACTGATCCACGTAGTCTAAATTAAACATCTTTACCCATAATACCCATAGCATTAAATACACACACTTCAAACTATCCATCCCATCATATCTATTACTTTGCTTCATTCTTTTTTTACTAGCCCTGACATTGAACTTCCTCTCTATCCCTCCACTTTCTGACTTGTTCCTCTGGTTGCTATCCCCCTGCTAAACTAGTTTAAACACTCCTGAGTAGCACTAGCAAACTATTGGTTCCCCTCCAGTTTAGGTTCAACCTGTACCCCTCATACAAGTCACCCTGCCCCAGAAGAGGTCCCAATGATCCAAGAACCTGAAACCCTGCCCCCTGCTCACTGACATCTTCATGGACATCTTCAACACTTCACTCATTCAGGCTGCTCTCCCCACAGGCTACTAATTAGCACCAAATTCCCCGTACCAAAGAACTCTACACCCCCCGAGCTAAATGACTACTACTGCCCATTGGCACTGATGCCAATCATCATGAAACACCTTGAACAGCTGGTAATGGCACATATCAAAAACTCCATTCCTGCCACACTGGACACTCTCCAATATGCTAACCGACAGAAACACTCTAGGACAGATGTCATGCGCCCACCCCTGACACACCTAGAAAACAAAGATACTTATCTCAGAATCTCTTTCTGGATTACAGTTCGGCATTCAGCACTACTGTCCCACAAACTTTGGTGAACTCCTACCCCTCAGTATAAATACACCACTGTGCAACTGGGTGTTGGGCCTTCTAGCCAACAGATATCAAATAGTCAGGACACACAACTGGTCCTCCCTTCCCATCATCCTCAACATGAGTGCCCGCCACCCCCCCCCATCCCCGGGCTGTGTGCTGAGCCCAAGTAATCACATTGTCAAGTTCACGAGAGTGGTGGGACTCATCACCAACAATGATGAGACGGCCTACAGAGAGGAGTTGGAAGAGCTTGAAGCCTGGTGCCAGGCAACTAACCTCTTCCTCAATGTCAACAAGGCAAAGTAGATGGTTATCGGCCTCAGGTGAACTCACACCACTCACACCCCTATTTATACTGGTGGCAGAGCAGTGGAAATTGTGAGGAATTTCAAATTCCTGGGAGTGCACATCTCACACAACCTCTCATACTCCCAGAACACATCGGACACAATCATGAAAGCTCTCCAATGCCTCTGCTTTCTGAGAAGGCTGAGAAGGCTGAGAGAGCTGGACTATGCACATCTGTACTCACACCATCCTATAGATGTACAGTAGAGAGAATCTTAACAAGCTGAGTCTCTGCATGTTACAGAAACTGCACTGCAGCAGACAGGAAGGCTCTGCAGTGGCCAGTCAAAACTGCCCAATGCAAATCATCGGCACCAAGGACATAGACACAGAACGGTGCCAGAAAAGGGCCAGTGACATCATGAAGGAACCCACCTACCATGCTCATGGATGGTGTGTCCAACTCCCATCAGGGAGGAGGCTACGTAGCATCCATGACTGGACCACCAGGCTCAAAAACAGTTACTTTCCCCAAGCAATAAGGCTGATTAACACCTCCAGTCCCCCGACCACCAGTACGTTATCATTTCCTGTCAGTCGCCTGATTACAGATGCTCTTGTGCCTAGTGTCACTTTATGGAATCACAAATCAGCTTATGCATATAAGCTGCAGTATCTTATGTATTTATATTTATTGTGTTTTTTTATAACTGTGTTCTTTAGATTTTTGTGTTTTCTTTTCTCTGCTGCATCAGCTCTGGAGTAACAATTAATTTGTTCTCCTTTACACTGTGTATTGGAAATAACATTAAACCATCTTGAATCTTGCAGCAGTTCCTCAACCATTCATTCACCCTTACTATTATCTTGTTCCTGTCATGACCAGCATGTGGCACCAGGAGTAATCCAGAGGTTATTACCTTGGAGGTCCTGTTCTTCAGCCTCTTTCCTAACTCACTATACTCACTGCACAGGACCTCTCCCCTCTTTCTACCTATGTCATTGGTGCCAGTGTGCACTACTCCCCCTGGATGCTCACCCTCCTCCTAGAGATTATTCTGCAGCCGCTCCGAGACATCCTGGACTCTACCACCTGAGAGGCAACACTTCATCCTGGTATCTCTTTCTTGGCCTGGTATCTCTTCCTGCTCTTCTGTTCTCATCCTTTCTCCTGATATCATAATAGGGATAGTGTTCCCCTCATCGTTACCTGCCATCCGTGAGCCTCCAGATCGAGTATATCATTCTCCATAGCTTCTACCAGCTCAAGCAAGATCCTACCACCAAGCACATATTTCCCTCCGCCCTACCTCCGCTTTCCATGGAAATCACTCTACAAGACTTCCTTGTCCACTTGTCCCTTCTTACTAATCTCCGTCCTGACACTTCACCCTGCAAGCAGAACTAGTGCTACGCCTGCCCCTACACCACCACCATTTACGGTCCCAAACAGACACTTCATATGCAAGTCTTCTGGGGTTACCTACTGTATCTAGTGCAGCTCCTCTACATAGGTGATACCCAACACAGACTGGGGGACAATCTTGTCGTTCTGTCCACCGTAAAAGGCAAGATCTCCCAGTAGCTACCCATTTCAATTCAACTTCCCATTCTAATATGTCTGCCCATGGCCACCTCTGCTGCTAATCTCAGGATGGAGGAGCCATTCCTCATATTCTGTGTGGGTAGCCTCCAATGTAATGGCATGAACAACAATTTCTCCAACTTCCGGTAATCACTCCCCACTTCCCCCTTCTCTCCTTTCCCATTCCCCATTAAGGTTACCCTCCTTTCCCTTCTCTTCTTCTCACACAGTCATCTCCTCGTACTGGTCCCCCTCCACCCTCCCTTTCTCCTATGGTTCACTGTCTTCTCCTATTTGATTCCTCCTTCTTCCGCCATTTACCACTTCCACCTGTCACCTCCCAGCTGCTTACTTCATACCACTTCTCCACCCTAAATCCCTCTCGCCTGGAACGACCTGCTGATTTCCTCCAGCATATTGTGTGTCTGTTCAGCAGCAGGCTATTCAACCCACTGAGATCACACTGAATATTCAGCATCCTTTTATATTAATCCTACATTGATCCCCATTTTATTCCCCCCCACTTTCCCATCAATTTCCCCATTTCCACAACTTGCCTAAGCGCTAGAAATAATTTAAGGCAACACATACAAAATGCTGGAAGAAATCAGGTCAAGCCCCACCTATGAAAAGGAATAAACAGTTGATTTTCCAGGCTGAGACTCTTCATCAGAATTAGAAAGGAAGGGTGGGGGTGGGGGTGGGGGTGAGCAATTTACAGTTGTCAATTCACCAACCAATCTACATAACTTTTAACAACATGCCACATTTCTCTCTGCTATTGAAATAAAAACATCAGACCCCTTTTTTTAAGTAACCTCTGCTAATATAGGGTGAAGAGGAATTGGAAGAACTGTACCAAGTATTCATATAGTATAATATTTGTAATAAATCTTATATTTATTAAATGTAATAGCCTTCAAATTTATTTCATTTTCCTGGAAACAATTACAGGAAAGGAGGCAATAGGCAGGGATGAGGGTGTTTTTCAGTGGCATTCTAGCTGGTGGATTTACAAAGTTTGTTCCCTTGTTTCTGGGGAAGCACCTGGATTTCATTTAACACCTTTGCATAGAGATTTGGTTGAGATTGGCAATTAACCCTTGCTCCAATTAACACTTCATCACGCATTGCCCCCAAATACCAACACATTATGTTGCTACCATAATTCTGAAACTTCAGCAGCGATTCTCTAATTCCACTCTGCCCATTCTTCAGATTCGGTCAAAGTATCTGAAGTCAGAACAAAGACTGCAAACTTGGACTTTGCGGTGATTTGATGCAGTGGAGTTAAGTATCGCGTGTTATGTCTAAGGGATCATATTTCATTAAGACCGAGATAACTTGTTGCCTAGTTTTTAACAAATTCCAATAAAAAAGCAGTAAATCTGCAGTTTCTTCTTGACACTGAAATCCTTCCCATCTCATGTCAAAGTTGCACCTTCCTCACTCCTCCTTCTTACTGTATGCCTTACCAAACAAATCAAGGATCAATTCTATTTGCAGTATACATTTACATGTACTGGGAATTTACTTGGATGTTGACACAACATGCAACAAAAAAAAACAGCAACATTCAACAATTATGAAGAATAGAGAATTATACAAAATACAGACTTAAAGATCTAAGTACAGATATGGAATCAAATGTGCATAAATATATAAATGCCAGCATGTACTTACGATGTAAATGCATTATAAAAAGTGGTTTAAAATGTTTGCAATACAGTGTAGTGATGGCGGGGAATAGATAGAGGGGTGGGGAAGCTAACTAGAGTGGTTGATCAGATTAACTGCCTGGGGGGAAAACTTGCAAGATGACGTGAAGATTTTTTAAAAATCACCCTTTAGTGCTTTCCAGAAAGGAAATTTTGGAAGGGGCAGTTTTCTGGGTGTGCAGTGTCTGTAAAATTTCGTAATCATCAGTATAGTCCACAGCCAGAGGTTCCCAACCCAGGGTCCATGGACCCTTTGCTTAATGCTGTTGGTCCATGGCATAAAAAAAGGTTCACAGCAAACAAATGCCTCTAAATTTGCATTTGCCCAGAAACCTTTGGTGTAGCTTTAACACTGGTTCCAGTGTGATATCCACTTTGAGGGCTCATGAATCTTTGTGATCAAGGCACTAGCAACATGACTTCTCATCCAATTGATTGAAGAAGCCTTGTTGCAGAGTCTAAGCCAGGAAATAAAGATCACCATGGTCAATTCAATATCAATCACATACACAGAGGGTTGACAAATAATTGGGATTAAGAAGGGAGATGAAACATCTCCAAGGACTACAGTTAAGAAGTGTGCAACTCTGCACATGAAAAATTAAAATTCCAGTGTTGCAGTAGCTAATTGGGAATAAGTTGTATGTGTCACATTATTTAAAAAATCATTTACACTTGAATGTTGAAGCTCTAGGACTTCCAATGTGCCCTGTGGTGATGACCTCAACTTTATGCCTTTATTGAGTCACAGAGAGATGCAGCACAGAAACCGGTCCATCAGACCAGTAAGTCAATATCAATCATCTACCATTCAGTTAAACTAATCCTACCTTCACCCTTTTCCTAAATCCTACTACATTCTCAACAACTAAACCCAACTCCTACTGCTCAGCGATTTACAGTCGTCAATTAATCTAACATTTTCGGTGTGGAAGGATACCAAAGCTCCTGGAGACATTCCACACGATCATGTGAAGAAAGTGCAAACTCCACATGGGAAATACCCAAGATCATAGTGCACTATAATGCGGCTGCTCTACAAGCTGAACCAATGTGTGGTCATTAACCAACTGATTCAGACACTACAGCTCAGGGTGTCGGAGTTCGGAGTTCATTTCCAGCACCGTCTATAAGGAGTCACTGTACATCCTCCCCCATGGAAAATGTGGGTTTTCCCAGGTGCTACGGTTTCCCCCCCACAGTCCAAAGATGTACAGGGTAGGTTAATTGGTATTTGTAAATTGTCCCATGATTAGTTATGGTTAATTGGGGTTGTCAGGGGTTGCCGGGGCAGCATGGCTCAAAGGGCCCAAAGGGCCTACTCTGCACTATATCACTAAATCATGTGAAACCCACGCTGACCTAAGGAGAATGTGCAAACTCCACGCACACAGCACCCAAGGTCAGGACTGAACCTGGGTTTCTGGCCCTGTGAAGCTGTGGCTCCAGTAGCTGGGCCACAGTGTTGCCCTTTGTTTATTTTTCAGGATGTGGGCTTTCCAGGAAAAGCCGTTGTTCCTTGTCCGTCCCAAATTATTCATGAGAAGATGGTGACGAAACAACTTCTTGGACCGCTGATTGAGTAAGGAGTTTGAGGATTGTACATGATATGGAGGGGCTGGAGATGGCATCCTCATGGACAGGTGTACAGGAGTGAGATATGCCAACTAGTGGAGTGGTGCCGCAGCAACAACCTAGCACTCAACGTCAGTGAGACGAAAGAGCTGATTGTGGACTTCAGGAAGGGTGAGACGAAGGAACACATACCAATCCTCATAGACGGATCAGAAGTGGAGAGAGTGAACAGTTTCAGGTTCCTGGGTGTCAAGATCTCTGAGGATCTAACCTGGTCCCAACAAGACCTCTGAGGATCTAACGTGGTCGATACAGTTATAAAGAAGGCATGACAGCGGTTATACCTCGTTAGGAGTTTGAAAAGATTTGATATGGCAATAAAAACACTCGAAAACTTCTATAGATGTACTGTGGAGAGCATTCTGACAGGCTGCATCATTGTCTCGTATGGGTGTGGGGTGGTGGTGGAGCTACTGCACAGGACTGAAAGAAGCTGCAGAAGGTTGTAAATCTAGTCAGATCCATCTTGGGCACTAGCCTACAAAGTACCCAGGACATCTTCAAGCAGCGGTGTCTCAGAAAGGCAGCGTCCATTATTAAGGACCTCCAGCACCCAGAGCATGCCCTTTTCTCACTGTTACCATCAGGTAGGAGGTACAGAAGCCTGAAGGCACTCACTCAGCGATTCGGGAACAGCTTCTTCCCCTCTGCCATCCGATTCCTAAATGGAACATTGAACCTTTGGACACTACCTCACTTTTTTAATATATAGTATTTCTGTTTCTGCACAATTTTTAATCTATTCAATATACACATACTGTAATTGATTTACTTATTTATTATTATTCTTATTTTATTTTGTTTTTTTTCTATATTATGTATTGCATTGAACTGCAGCTGTTATGTTAACAAATTTCACGACACATGCCGGTGATTCTGATGTCCTTGGAGGTTGTGGATTTAGAAGGTGCTGATGGGGGTTGCCTTGGAGAGTAGGTGTAGTGCTTTTTATTGATGGTAAACACCCCAGCCACTGCCTGTGGAGGAATGCACATTTCAGTTGGTGGATAGGTTGCTAATCATACAGGCTACGTTTTTTTAACTAGCCAATCTTCTCCAGTGTTTCAATTGACTGAATTCCACAAATCTCAGTGAGATACTAGTGTAACAAAATCTGTATACAATAAGTCAATTTGGAAAATGACTTAGTGGTTTCCATGTTTAACTCCGTGTGAGGACATTGAAAGGTGATGTTTAATTTACTCCTTAATATTGCTGAAGGCTAATAGCCTTAACCTCAAACCCTAGGCCACAGAGTCACCATACCACTTCAAAAATGGGGACACAGAATAACCATTTGGCAGATGTGAAGGCTTATATTTAATCAATATCAGATGTCGATCATGCTTGATCTAATGATTCCTTATGAAAGTGAGTCACTAATTGATGGCTTTATAGCTGGAGCATTTATCAAGAGACATTCCTCTCTCGTTGTTGCAAAGATTGTTTTTGAACTTTGGCTAAGTTAGTAACAGAAATAGAAGAATGCACTAGCATAATGCATTCATTTTGCGAGTTAACCTGAAGCTGAAGTTTGATTGACTCTTCGAATCAGTAAAGCCCGTGTTACATCCTGACTGGAGTTCAGTTGCCCTGGGAGCAAGCTGACATTGGTTAATATGGAGCCCATATGTACGCAACCATGAAAATGGCTTAACTCAGTTACTTTTTTTTAATTCCAATATAATTAATCTCGTCAAAATTAGATTATCTATTTAATCCAAGAGATTTAGGTAGTTGGAAACAGCTTTGGATATATGAAATGTGATGCCAGGTCAAACATATCTTTAGATTTCCCGTGAACTGTTTCTCTTAAGTTACACTGTAATGTGGTCAACGGCTGACATAACACATCTTTTCTTGTGATATCTAATATCTTCTTTATCTGGAAATGGTTCCAAATTTTAAAATAGCTTTTTTTCACAGCCAATATTCTGATCTGTGTCAATGGTGGTTGATTGCTGCAGAAGAATTTGGCATTTATAGGGTTAAGAATATTTGTCGCTGGCCTGAAAGCTTATTACACCTTTCCCAGATAACCCTAAGCAGCATCTTAATGAATCCCATATCGCAGGATTTACAGGAAGGATTTGTTAAGATGTCAATGTGCCAGAGTCTCTGAAATGGACCAGCTGTCTCCTAATGGTGAACAGCTTGAAGTGGTCACTTCTATTTCCATCTTACCAGCTCAGCAGTCAACAGTAGTGTTGATTAAGCAGGCCAGAGTCCAAGGCCTGTGTAAAACATAACAAAGAGAGACTTCTACCAGGGAAAAATAACAAACGTCTGCTGTAGAGTGGGCTGATGCCTAAGTGAGCCCTTTTTCACTCTGTTCTCTCTCCACAAAGCGTAATTCTAACAAGGCTATCACATCAAGCGATTCAAGGGCAATGTTGTGAAGTCCCTTTGCCCTCATCCTTCATCAAAAGGAATATTTTTTTTAAATCTTACTTTTGAGCAGAACTTGTGGTGTGTACTGCTCCACAATCACGGCAAAGCAAAGAGTTCACTGATTTGATTGGCCTCAGGGTAGCAGTTCAACCTCAGGAGAAATGGCCTTTAACTATATTCTGATTGAAATTTGTGTGTCCTTTCAATGATTGTTTTCCTTAAAATGTAAAATTTATTCTTTCAGTAAAAGATATTGTGGCTTTAGTGGGGGTGGGTGGAGGGAGGTGAGGAGAGGGGAAGAGAGACGTTCAAATGAATAAACAGAGAGAGATTGGGAGAGAAAGAAAGGTGACTTATTTCTGATTTGCTTCTATCAGAAAAATATAAAATGTGAAGACAAATCTGATTTAAGACAATTGGGTGAGCAGGAAGTAAGAAAGCCCACTAAGTTCAGCTTGTTTTTTTCCAAGCGGGGAATCCTAGTTAAATCCAGGGATTTAGTCTCGGCCCATATTGGTTCCAGCAGAGCCTGGTAAAGTTAATTAAGAGTGAGTAATGGAGCATTTTCTCTCCAATGATATCTGTGACAGAACAAAGCTGTCTGAGTCTTGTGAAGCAAAATTTGAGCTGAATGAGTATTTATGTGATCAGCTCTGAAGGGGCAGCTCACGACAGAGCAGAGATTCATCAATCAATCTTACTGCCGATGTAGCACTGGGAAATTGGTCTATCAAGAGGGCTATGCCCCCCTCCCCCATTTTCTTTCTATTCAATCATCCCTCAGGCTGAAATGCTTCTCTTTAACTTTGCCTCCAAACACCTTAAGGGTCAGCAAAAAAAAAGTACCATCAAGAGCTTGAAAGCCTTTAAAAACACTGAGACATGATGCCTGCGTAGGATATTACTCTTCATTGATAACCTCTTAAGTGTATGCATAAACAAAGCATTAATACCTGTCATCAAATTAATATATTCTTAACAGGAGATTATACTATAGACCTGGCTGTCTAGTGAGTCCACCAAGAAACAAATGGAAGTGTGGATTTTTGCTTAGGGTTCTACCTTGATCACACGCAGAGGTCTCTGTGTCTGTGTGAATGGGAGAAAGAAGCCAGTGGGGAAAGGAAAGAAAATCATGAGGCACTGCAACCAACATGACTATTATGTATCCTACAGCCACATGCTTTGAGAACAGTAGCAAACAAATGTACATGTTTCTGGGTGGTACGTCCACAAAAATAAATAAATGCATTTGTACAAATTGTAGCTGGGCAGATGGAATTGTATTTTAAACATTTAGTCTCAGAATGTTTTTTTTAATTTATTATTCATTGTTTCTGCATTTTGAACTTTGCACCTATATGGGTCCTCCTCAGGTTATGCAAGCCTGAACACTTTACAGGTAGGAAATGTGGCCACAAACAGAATTCTGGCAAGAAAGATGCCTGAAGCCCTGCAGTAGCCAGCAGATCCCTCTTATCAGTCTTCCAAATGATCGTTCATATGTACAGGCTATCAATAAGTTGGGCGTTCATAAGCTGCAGAGGACATATAAAGTCAACTAAAGCTGTTACACTCAAAAGAAAACTATTTTGAGAGCATAGACCATTTTTCAGAGTGTTTCTTACTCTGCAGAAGGATGGAATGAGTTTGAATGACAATGCATTACTGATGATCTATATGCTGCAATAACCAAAGCTTAATACAGTGTGAAGGCAAAGTTCATACACTTAAGAGTTCATATACATTGTAATGTATACAGTTTAACAGAACCACATAGCACAAGTGCTGATGAAAGTGGTGATATACACAGGCACAAATTATTCACTTAGGTAAATATATCCAAGATGTTTACCAAACTCTTTGTTCTACTCAGAATGATCTGGTCTGTAATCCTAGAATGAGTAAATCCTGTTTGACATTTCCTACATCCTTTATCAGATATTTGCCACAAAGCTGGGATATTGATTATTATATTATCACTAAAAGTATGTCACTGCTTTTTTCCCATATAATTGAGGATGTGCAGACCAAGATAAGAGTGAATATGTGCCCAGAGATCACAGAAGGTTGATTTGAAGACTTGTCATTGAGTTTCTCTGTAAGATGTGCTCACTCACACCTGGCTGTGCTCAGCCTGTGACAGGCCTGTTACTTTTCTGTATACTTAGAAGCCAGCAGGACATACTTTCTCTTCCAATTTTCATTTCCTCTTCTTTTTAAATTGCCCCTCTCCTTGCACCACACACAGGCACCTCATCACGCTCGCAGGTCTCTGCAACCCATTGTTAGCTTGTTAACCATATCTTGTCAGATGCTGACTCGAATTCCCCCTCACCCCCTGTAAAGGAGACACCATTCTAGTTTGGTTCAGCATTTCTCTGAATGGCCCCTGGCAAAAGTCAGGGAATAAACGTGGGGACAATCATGGCACCATATCCTGTACTGAAGACCATGCAACTTCATCCAAAATACTAGAACTTTCTATTTGATTTCAATATGAAGGTCTCTGATCAAGAATGTCTGTAACAAGTTATGGATATGGACGGTATCAATGGCTTGAATTTTGTACAGTAACTTTTATTGACATCACACTGTCTACCAGTGAGTTGGAGGAGGGGAACCACAAACAATCTTTCATAAAGCAAACAAAGCCAATAGACTTGGAATCAAAGGATTTGAAAGCACTGATACTTGCTGCAAAATACACGGTAATGTATTCTTGACTTCCACTGCAGCAAAGAAGGAAGGACTACCCTGAATGGTCTTACCTCCTGTTCTGACCTTCAACTCATTCCTGAGTGGAGGTTGTTCCATAGTTTACTGAGTTATGCGACCAGGTGGACTTCATACCTGATGTCTTAGCATGGTGGCAGCCTTAGCTGACCCATCAAGATCAGCCCCAGTCATTCCAGTCAAGAATGGGTTGCCTAGACTTCGGAGCACCTGCTTCCAAACTGAATTAGTGTAGATGGGTATGACACGGACAAGGTGACTTCTATGATTCTGAGTGGCCACTGCAAGGAGTGGGCCAGAATCTATCTATTCCAATTCAGTGTCTATTAAAAGAATTGGAGGAAATAGTAACTAAAACACGTTCTCCCAATAAATGCAGGTTATTTTTTCAAAGACAGTAAGTTATATGCAAAGAAATCTCTCTCAGTCACATACAGCAGTGTGGATTCTAGGCTTGATTTTCAGGGGAGTTAGCCAATCATCTCCACTCTTTGCAGTCACTGTATGCATATTATTGTAATTTTTTTCTTCTTATTTAATAAAAATCATTACAATTAATTAATTTATTTATTGAGATACAGTGCAGAATAGGCCCTTCTGGCCCTTCGAGCCACACAGCCCAGCAGTCCTCCCAATTTAAACTCTGCCTAGTCACGAGACAATTTACAATGACCAATTAACCAATCAACCGGCATGTCTTTGGACTGTGGGAGGAAACCGCAGCACCCAGAGGAAATCCGAGCACTCACAGGGAGAACGTACAAACAGCGATGGGAATTGAACCTGGGTTGCTGGTACCGCAAAGCACTGTGCTAACTGCTCCTTTGCCATGCCACTACTGTACCACATGGAATATGCAATCACTAAACAGCTCAGCATATAACAAGTAACAGATATTCTAAGGCACATCATCCGAACTTGAAAATATACCACTGTCCCTTCACTGACTCCGAGTCTAAGTTCTAAGATTATACCTTTATTACAGTGACTGACAACGTTTCACCTAACAGTAACATTTTCTAACACTGTTTCTTTGGAACATCAGATACAAAAAGAATTTTGCTGTTGCAAATACATAACTGTCAAGTAATTAGTACCAAAAATGGTGCATTCAGTGATGGTGCTCCCTTAAGTGTTACGATCCACATGTTGATGTGACGTACACCTAACAGGGTTAATGAGTACTTCAAAATTAAAAAGTTTGCGTCTTAGGGCATGAAACTGAGCCTAAGATGTATGAGTGTTGCACTCAGAGAATTCCACCACTTAGCTGACAAATTTGTTCTTATTTAACAGAGCACTCTGCATGTTCTTATCCTTGATTTATTTTATTTCGTACTTACTGTCTCAACTCAAGATTTGTTATGAATAGTAAAGTTACACAAATGCCCAAGTTAGCCAATTCGTTTATATGCATTTTTACCTCAGCTCTTAAGAGCATGGGCAGTAACATCAGCTAGGTCTTAACCTATGCATTAATAAATTGACTGCTTCCTGTATGACTGAAAGAGGCAGAGGATTCCTGTCAAACAATTTGAAATCTAATACAATCTGCTCTATCAGACTGTCCATTTTATGTACACACTCTTGAGGCATGAAGTTTGAGAGGCTTCACTCTCTATAAACAATCTGATGTGAATGGTGAAATTACTTGCAGATTCATCCCTTTAAGGAAAGGCTAAGCTGTGAAGGGAGGGAAAAAATTGAATTTTCAGGCTTAAACCATCATGCAGGTTTCTTGCCAGTGAGGAATGTTTTAAGTGAGGACATTGCTTGGCCTCAGAGAGCAGCACCAACAACAAACTGCATTTATATAATTTTTTTTCCAAAAATACTTTATTCAGAAATATTACAAAATAAAAATAATTACATACAAGAAAAGAAAACCATTCGTTGACTGTGAGTCCTTATTCAATACAGTTATTAACAATAAAAATTTTGCGTTGACTCTCTGTTCATTTACAAATGAAAGATGTTTACAGTATATCATTGGTTTACTCTCAACCCTTGGTCAAGAGTTAAGACTTATTAACAATCAAATTATCAACAATAAAGGCAGGCAATGGCTCTAATACTTTCCCAAATTAACAATTCCACCCACTCCTTGGGCACCATGTTGATTATCTGTCCACACCGCTGATGAGGGTAGGTCTCCTCCCCACCCAACCCCTCCCCCTCCTACGGGTGATGAACGTTAAACTGTGGTTCTTCCCCACCGGGCCTTCGCGGTGGCCGCACCAAGTTTGAGTGCATCCCTCAGAACGTACTCCTGCAGACGAGAGTGTGCCAGTCGGCAGCATTCTCTCACGGACATCTCCATGTGCTGGCAGACCACTGCATTTATATAATGTCTTCTCATGAACCCAATAATCAGTGGTCCATAAACAGAGTGAACGTTTGGGTGGAGATTTAGTTCCAAGGCTTAACATTATATCCACAAGAAGTCAAAAATATACAGAAGGGAAATTCATCTCAAAGCTGTTGTGTATTTAATATTTCAGCAATATTTAAGTAATTGTCTAAATATATTGTTTGATTACAGCATTCTTTATTGTTTATATAATTCATTATGGTTATATGTAAAAATATGTAAATTGCATATTCATGACACTACTATGTGATATGCGCGCCTCGCTTATAGTAAAAACTGAAGCTAGACTCATATTTCGAACTCTCCATCTTTTCCTTTAAATTAGGTTAATGTTTCAGAGTTACAAACCATAATGATAGCCACGCATTGCTAAAAATGGAATGACCAGGCAGAATGGGTGAATGAGTGCTCTTCCCTTCAGCTGAACCAGATATAAAGCAGTTTCAGTAGGAAAATATACTTCCCCCAATTATTGTAAGAGGCTGACCTACAAATCCAGGTCTGAGCAGATGGAGTATGTAACTCGTATGCCCAAGTTCTTTGACTTAGGAAATGAACAGGTTATAACAGGCCATCAAGAACACAGGGGGAGGCAGCTTACACGCAGTCATGGAAATATTTACATTTTATTTTCATTGGCTCAAATGACACGAGAATGATACAGACCTTTAGGCTCTTTTTTGAAGACCCTGTTGATTGCCTGCCTCCTATCCCCCAAACATGCCCGTCATGTCATCGGTGGGTGTGAGTGAGCACATTCCTAGTCCCAGCAATGTGCGCGAAGCTAGGACTAGGAGTTGCCATTTAGCAACAGTAGTCCACCAGAAATCTTTAATAGAGGCCCTACACCAAAAACTAGTTCAATACTACTAATGGTCACTGCTCAGTGTAACACCTATTTTAGACAGCTATCCCCTTTCTTCATTCACGTTCAATGTCAAACGATGCCTCTTTATCTCACATTCATACCTCTTCTTTCAAGTCCTCACCTCCCTCCTTTTTATCTGTCTCTCCTATTTCAAATTTGGCTTCCCTCCCTCTTCCTTTTCTCTAGCCCTTCAAATACCTTCTTCCTCCTCATGCTCTTCTTTTCCTCTCCTCTGTCTTCCTGCTTTGCTTTGCCTCTTTGAATGTTGCTTTCCCTCTCGCGTTCTCTCTTTTCATGTGCCCACCCCACACATTCTCCTTCACTTGATTTACAGTGCGCCAGCATCCTGAAATACAATTTGTTATGCCCAATGTGCACTCCGCTAAGTGGACTCCTGTGCAACAGTGTAGACCAAAAGGCTTTCGAAAGGAAGTAAGACAGCCAGCGTGATTCAGAAATTGATTTAAAAATTTTAAAAACATTTTCTGAGGAACAAATTTCAAAACATCGAACTGGGGGGAGAGGGGGTGGAATTTGCATATTTGGTTGTTGTTTGACAACTCCTGAGTGATGTTGTTTAATATGATTGAAACTTTGGCCCACAAATGCAGATATAGGGCAAGAGATGAATTAGCAGGAGTAAGAAAGTGGCTCAGACTGGTTTCCCATCAGAGTGCTGCGTAACAGTTTAGCTGCCTGTTCAAATAAGCCCCTAATCAGAAGCACCTGCTTTGAAAGAGCCCTCTGCAATACTGTTGTGTTGACTGGATGTCGTTCAGTCTTGCGAGTAAATTGAGCTATCTTGTGTAGAGATGAGCACTCACAATAGCTTGCCTTAGCCTTTCCTACTTTTCAGCACCATCTGAGAGTCTGATGTTTCTCAGTTTATAGTGCAGATCATTTTAAATTATATAGTGAGAACTGGAAGGTTGCACTAAGTTTAAATGGGAAGGATTGATTTGAAATCTGTTGTCATTCAAGATAGAGAATCAAAATCAGAATCAAAATCAGGTATAAAATCATCGGCATATATCATGAAATTTGTTAACTTAGCAGTAGCAGTATAATGCAATACATGATAAATAGATAAAAAAAATTAATCAAATTACAGTAAGTATATGTACGTATATCAAATAGTTGAATAAAAATGTGAGGTAGTATTCATGGGTTCAATGCCCATTTAGAAACTGGATGGCAGAGGGGAAGAAACCGTTCCTGAATTGCTAAGAGTGTCCCTACAGGTTTCCGTACCTCCATCCTGATGGTAAAAATGAAAAGAGGGCATGCACTGGATGATGAGGGTCCTTAATAAATGGACTCTGCCTTTCTGAAGCAACACTCCTTAAAGGTATCTTGGATACTATGAAGGCTAACTTTACAACTTTCTGTAGCTTATTGCAATCACCCCATACCAGACAAAAACATACCCGAGACCACAAACAATAAAATTCAAAAATAATATGAAGTTTTTTGAAAAAAATCACCAGGTATGTACAAATTATGGTGCAATTTATCCCACAAACCAGCTAGTTAAAATTTAAATTATCTTTGATGAAATTTCTCCTAGTCCAAGAAACTTTCCTGTCCATAGAATTTTACAATCAATTCTCTCCCCGTCCAATAGACCAGTGTGCAGCTGGTTAGCCAGTGCACTGAAATGTTTGTTCTTTACGAGACAAATCGAGAATAATTCACCACCCCAGCAGCAGTGTTTCCTTAAAACAAAACTGACAGGAATGACTGATGGAAAAAGCAAACGAAAGATTTCTTTTGTGTGGATTCTTTTGAACTCTTCATGCCAGAGATGGAACCTGGGGAAGGAAGAGCTTCCATTTTAGAGGCCAGATAACATCCTGATGTTTTCTCAGGAAAATGTAGCATGATTCCAAATAGGATAGAACTGCTGCTGCTCTATTTGCCTGAGGTATTCTCCTTCAGTCTCAGAAGAAAATCTTTTGCTCTATGAGTATCATACCAGTTATTTCCATTCTTATTAAGGTGGTTAGAAAATCAGACAAAAGAGCAAAAAGTGTATTTGCATGCACCTTTTACATCCCAAAGTGAAAGACAGAGAAGAATTCTTCTTGATGTATGTTCGCACAAGGTCACACAAACAGCAAAGAAATAAATGTCCAGTTGACCAGATTTTGCTGTTGGGTAATTTGAAGGATACATATTGTCCAACATAAGGAGATGACCCCTGCTTTATTTGAGCAGTGCAGTAGAATATTTTGACATCACTGGAAGAAAATTTTCTGAAAAAATGTTATTTCTAACAATGTGAGAATCTTTCATTTATTTTGTTTTGAAGTATTAAAATAAGGGAGACTGAATTATGGGTGTAAATTCTGGAGTACATTTTACAAAGTGACATTCTGAATTTAGCATTAAATAACATAAAATTTATAAAGCTAAATTTTATGTTATTCTGGATGGGTGTGTGTGGAAGGATACCATTCAGATAGTTGTGTCCATATTAGATTCTTCAAAGAGCATTACTATTTGTCCAATATCCTTCTTTCCCAACAACTCTTCAAAATATTATTTTTGATATAAGTATCCAATTCTCCTCAGAAAATTCAATACTGACTATTTTCATCATCCAACCAGGCAATGCGCCCCAGATCATGATAAGGTGCAGTATTAAGGATACTTATCTCCCATCTAGTTCTGCATTGCCCTGTCCAACAACAATACTTATTTACAGACAATGTGCTAGAGGAGTTCAGCTGTTTAGTCAGCTTTTATATTTGCGAATAAACAGTCGACATTTTGGGCCTGATGAAGGGTCCCAGCCCGAACTGTCAACTGTTTATTCCCACCTATTGATGCTGCCTGACTAGCTGAGCTCCTCCAGCACATTGTGTACATTGATCTAGATTTCCAGCACCTGCAGTATCTCTGGTGTCTGTGCTCTCTTACACAAATGGTTTCATGTCCCTAGACAAGTCTCAGGAATGTTATCAAACAACCTTTGATGCAAAGATGGAGAAATGGTTGTGACATAAGAGAAAGAAAATAGAGATTCAGTAGATGGCATTTTACAGAAACTCTAGAAAAGAGGAGGCCAATCCAGTGTGTTTTGGAAAAGTTATGCCTAGAGGAAGGAAGGGCAAGGATGAGCTGAGGTGAGACTATGTTACAGCATAGTTAAAGTGGAGGTTGATAGATACTTAGTTGGTAAGGGCATCAAATGCTATGGGGAGAAGGCAGGAAAAAGGGATTGAGAGGGAAAATAAATCAGCCATGATTAAGTGGCAAGGCAGTCTCAATGTGCAAAATGGTTTAATTCTGTTCCTATATCTTACAGTCTTACATCCTAACATGTAAACAGAAGGGTATGTGGTGCAAAGTACTTCTCAAGGTCAAACGTGACATCAAGCTCATAAAATACACTAAAGGACTAGATGAGTAGACAAATGGACAACTGCTGATTGTCCTAACAGAACTATAATAAGAGAATTTTACTGCAGACAAAAGTAAGGTCATCCACTTTGGAGAAAAAGAACTGAAACCATGGGCTTTCTAAATATTGAAGAATCAGGAAGAACTGTGGCATGGGTGGTTTGGGGATCCATGTACTAATTACGTTTGTACTATTGAAGTGTTGCCCAGAGGTACAGAAGATAATCTGGAAGGCCAGTGGAATGAAAACTGAAATTCAGAGGATGAGAGGATATGGGGTATTGTAATTCTGCAGCAACACATCCCTGAATAGACTGAGCATTTGAAAACATCACACGTTAGGAAAACACAGTGCTCTTTCAGGGCATGCAGGATATATTTTATGGGTTAACAAAGAGACTTCAAGGGTTAAATTATACCATTATACTTCAAGGTTTGTATTTTCTAGAATGTAAAAGCATGAGGATGAATTAATTGAAGTTTCAGAAGTACTAAGATAAATGGATAGGATACACAGAAACACACTATTTCTGCTGGTTGGAGTGTCTGGGATCCTGTTCAATCCAAGCCCTTGAGAAGCGAGGCAAAGAAATATTTCTGCAGACAGAGGACGGTGGAAGCTTAGGACTGGTTTTTGCAATCACCATTTGAAAATGGCTGATTTATTTTATCTGAAATCAATTAGCCTTTTGGTAATTCAAGGTAATAAAGGACACAGAGCTAAATAAAAATATAGGTCATAGATCACTCATGGCTGGCCTAAGTGAGTGGTGGAGCGAGCATGGGCTAAGTGGTTTGTTCCTTTTTCTGTCCTTACTGCCCATTATGCCACTGGCATTTAGGGCAGCAATGAAGGTCCTCCATCCCTGACAAGTGTTCATGGCTTCCTTCATCGTGTCAGTAGCTTCCTCTTGGATTTCACTGCTGTCAGTCATGTAAGTCTTGGGTAGAGACTCAGTAATACCATCAAATTCAGTTGTAGAGGATTCTTCATTGCTGTTTCCTTAACAATTTTGTTTTCCAAGTCAGGGTTGTTAGCTCTGAGCAAAACCCCTGAACCTGGAGGACCTGTAGACCACTCTGACCTTTATCCTTTGACCTGTTTGGCATTGGTGACCCTAACAAGAGTCAAAGCAAAAAGCCCTGACTCCAACCAGCATAGCTCTCTAGGTCATTGAGGAATGCAAGCCTCCAAACCACGATATGGTTGTTGTCCCCTTTGGGGTTCCTTTCTCTGTAAGGCAGAATAATTTGTCCTGTTGATAATGAGTTACAAAAATCACTTATTTTGGATAATCAATTTGAATCTACACAAGACATCATTATTTTGGTCAAATATTTTGTTATTACCAGATATCGTACAAATTTTTATAAAAGTAAACTTTAATCCAGTTATATTTATCTCAAACCTATGCAAAGTTTCACTGTTACACTCTTCATTGGAACATAAGTCTAATCAGAGGACAATAATGATATTATTTGGTTTTCATCCTTGCCCTGCAAAATTGTAATATATTAATAGTAAGCTTCAACAAAATCATACTTGCTTCATATAAAAAAGTCACTTACTGATGATGAGCTCCAATATGAACAATTACCAAATACTAACTTGCTAACTTCCCTGCAAGGACAAAGCTCTTTAAAACACTTCTATCAGTTTCAGTGTGGTAGCAGAAGGTCCATTTACCAATAGTTGTTTCTGTTAGCATGATGGAACTCAGGTTTTAAAAGACTAACCCTGCTTTAAAAACATCCCAAATTAGATTCTTTTTACATTGCGTTGATGGTTATCAAAGGTGCCCACATCACATTCAACAGAATGCTTTAAAGGCCTGTGCAATATAATATCTCACTCTGTGCCAGAGAGAACTCAGTGTGAGAGATGAGGTTGCCATGTCCTTAGCTTCACACTGGATAGTACAGCTTTTGGAAGTCTCTCAAACCTATGCTGGGCCACAAAAGCTTCAGTTGGTCTCTTTTGTTATAGGAACAATGCACTTTAGGACATTGAGTAATTTTTCATTGTCAGCTGAAAATATCAGAATTTTAACTGCAATCCCACCCTTTCCCTGTCCTTATCTGTTTACATTTCATTACCAGTTTACAACATTGAACATTGCTGTTCCACTCTTCTCCTTTACTTTTTTGTTTGCTTGTAGTAACATGGTGGAACTTGTAATCTGTGTGTCCCAACACAATTACCCAAATGGAAGAGAATTACCATCTGCTCTGTAGAAATGCCTATCTGAGACTATGATAAAGGAGATAGTTTGACCAAGGAACTTGATAGGAATTGTCTTTTGTTAGTTTTATTGCATTATTTCTAAAGAGAAATGTTAACACAAGAGCTATCTTTACCATTGATTAGAAAATGTCTTAAAATAACAGTCTTAATTCTAATACATGAAAAAAATTGATATTTTGTTTTGATATCACACTTGAGATTAGTAATCATCTATTCTATCACCTTGTGAAACTTTCTAGGGTCTATAACTCTCCCAGTGGTTCAGTAGGGAACAATAGGACCAGTCAATATTATATCTGAGATTGTAGCAATGTATCAGCATTAAACTGAAAACTCCTTTTCCTGACATGTCACATTTTGTTATTAAGTTAAGGAACATTGAGGACAAAATTTTTACATAAACAATGGGCTTGGAATGGATTAGATCAAATGCATAACCTTCAACAGCATTTGTTCCTTTTTCGCTTCCCCACTCAGGGAAGCTGAGGCTACTGTTAGCAATCCACAGCCAAGCCCTGGCTCCAGCTGTGGTTAGCTAAGCCAGCACAGGCAAAAGATCGAAGCAGAGACAGTGGTCATTCATTCGGTACTGACCCAAGCTTTGTACCAAAAACATGCAGTTCAGTACTGTCCCAAGTTTTGTATTAGCTTCCTAAATTGTGCGGTATTTTTCTTCTTCAAGTTCAGTTGTTTTCTGCTAATACTAAATATTATTTCCTGTATCTGTAATTCTCCTGAGTCTGGACCCTGGAAAAAGACTTCTGTTGTGGCATTCTGAGACAGAATTTCCTGAGAAATTAGGAATGGCCAGGAATGGTAAAGAATGTGATGATTCTCCTATGTCAAGGAAGTATCTTATCTCACAATACATTTTATACTCCACAGCCAAATGTTTCAACTTGTGCTTATCCAACTTTGTCATTAATTGAATCACATAAATAACTCTGATTTACACCAGCTCCCTGTAACTTAGAAGCTCGAACTAGTAATTGAATTTCAACTCATATACGGTGGTACTGTTTTGTTTCTTTTTCCTGTAATTTGACACAGATTGTCAAAAGATTTGTACTAGTGAATTATGAAAAATTGGCAAACTTTTGTCTGTGTCATTATATTAAATACATCATGGATGAAATCGCTGTCTATCAACATGTAAACAATTTACAATTAAACGGTCTCAATATTTACAACCAAATTGTTAGAATTCTGCTGGTGAGGTTTTAAGTTGACAATCAGGTCAGAGGTATTTAGTACAATGTAATAAGGAACTGCTGGAGATATAGTATTTAGGATGTATAATGAGGAAGTGGTTAAGATGGGCTGATAAAATATTCCAATTAATATACTGCATATTAGTTTAATAAAGTTTAGAATAACTTTAATAATAATTTATGTGCAGTAACAGAGTAATTATTTGCAGTAACAATCTGCAATTGTTGTGGAATAGTTTAATAACTTGGGAGCAAATAGGAAACTACTCGTAAGTTTACAGGACAATCACTGAAAATTAATACATGCAATGTTCTGATGTGGAGTAGTTTCATATGGAATTATTTAGTATATCTGGGAATTGTTTCAAGTAGTTTGGAAATGGGAAAATACTGATAGGGAATTTAATACCTTTTATGTATTTGTTTGAATATACTGATACAAGTATTTTAAATATATATATAATTCATTGTATGTTTTCATGGAGAGTTGATTGAGTAATACTTTATTCTGTAGAAAATATGAGATTATTTGATTTGAAATAGTTTTATATGGCTTACGTTGACAGCAAATGTTCTGCTGCTAATTGATTGAATCTTGTTACAGAATAGCTGGATTAAATTATAGTTCAGGTTCAGAATTATTGTTTAATCAGTAGAAAAGTTCACATCAGTAGAAAAGTTTCTTAGAAAATAATTGAAGTATTTGTATAAGATTTACTTGAACTCTTTCATTATTGTTATAAGAAGTACTTGATAGAAACATACACTAAATTATTGGAAAGTCTGGAAAATGTCAGCAGGTATTCTTTTCAATGATTTAGAAATTAAATGTGGAATGAATTAATAAGAAATTACTTGATCAGAAACTCTCACAGATGTCCTAAATATATATTTTTGACAATAAATTGTTTTGTAATTAAATTATTCTAAGGTAGGGAGTTGTTTACAAGGAACTATTTTAATAAGAAATTGCAAATTACTTGAAATTTGCTCAGTGGGAATTATATTGTTTTTTTTAAATCTAATTTATCTGAATGCTTCATCATGAAATGTTTGTAGGAGAATTATTTTCTGAAGGGAATTATTCAAACACCGTGTCTGCAGTGGAACAGTTAAAATTGTTGATCTGGAGTTATTGCGCAGAGAATTACATGAGAAGAAATTGCCAAAGAATTCTTTAATAGGGGATTATTTCAGTGTTTGATTGTTAATTATAGAATAGTTTGATGAGGAAATGTTTGAATTGGGAACTGCTGAAATAAAGTTGATGTGAAATTGTTTAATTGGGAATCGTTTGTAAACAATTACAAAAAGCTGTTTAATATGCCAGAATAGATCCATTCAAAACATTTGATGTTGAATAATTTCACATGAAATTATATTTCTAGATAATTGTTTAGATCTTTTACAGATAATTATTCTACAAGTTGATGAGTTGGTTCCTTTGGTGCTTATGTGGAATATTTTGCAAAGACTTGTTTGGAAGATAAATTATCAGATATAGGACTGTGTAATAGGCAGCCGAGAAATAGAATATTGAGGGGAGGGTGGTGTTGTTGTTTGCTAAGATCTGAGTTTGTTTAGAGTTGTTCAATGAACAAATTATGTTATGCATTTGCTCAATTTTCTTTGTCAATTTGGTATAATTTAATATGATTAGGTACATTCCTAGGGAATTATATGCTCCAAAAATATTTGAACTAGTTTGGAGTAGCTGGGTAATTTAATTAATTGTGTATTTTAGAATTCTTTGATAGGAAATAAGTTAGAATAATTTGATATTCCTTTACTTAGATTAGATGATAATCCAACACATTATAAAGAGTTTTTCATAAGTTTGTTAGTGTTTTCTTAAAGAGGAAACATTCAAAATAATTTTTGAAGAAATAGTCTTAAGAGATTACAAAGGAATTGTTAGACCAGTGCAAAGATTTCAAATGGATTAATGCGGAGTATTTAGGATGATCTAATATAAATAATCTAACATGATTTGACTGAAATTGTTTCAAAGGATTAAAAGCAAATGTAATTTGTTTAGAACCAATGTTCAAAATTAATAAATTAGTTGTATCTATTTGAACATGGAATTATTTGCTATACATGAAAGTAAATTAGAATATATTTTAATTCAATGGATATTTGAATATATCTGTATTAATAATCCTGTTCCAAAATATCTTCCCTTTACGTTCCAGAAATCTTAGAACTTGTTAATAAATTTACACCAGAATAATTTACTAATAAATTCAACTGAAACTTTATTATTATTTATTTATTATTTCAAAATAAGTTGAAAGGAAAGAGTTGAGAATAATCTAACAGGAGCTTATTCTGTTAGATATGGGATGTGGAATTGTTAACAATGAAATATCTTAAAAAGTTGGGAGAGCCTTAAGCACAATTGTTTACCATGTTAAATACAAAAGTAATTAAAAATAAATTGATAAAATTCAATATATTACCTGAATATCAGTTATAGCAATTTAAAGCTGAATTGTCTGACCAATCAGATAAACAGCAATTGTTCAATTTGGAAATGTTAAGAAAGTCAGGTATGAGACACAATTCTTTGTAAATGTTATTAGTTTATTCATTATCTGCCCTGTATTTTAGAATCATTTGGAATTATCAGTAAAATATAACGCATAGACAAATTTCAGTGTTTTGATCTGGACGAATAAAAAAAAATGGAAATATCAACAAATTGGATGTAATTTAATATTTACCAAAGGCAAGAATAAACAATAAATTTGAAATAATTATTTCCATATGTATCTGAATTAGAATTTGATTTCATTTTTGATTTGAAATCACATGATGTGGAAGTGCATTCATTCACCTGGGATAATAGGTGTTATTTTTGGATGTTGAATTAACTCAGAACTGAATGTGAGTTTTAGAATCTTATGTTGTGCAATTCATCGTAACTATGGAATAAGTGGTGTATAATTGAAATGGTTTGTTGAGCTTATTGTGCTGATTTACTTATAGTTGAGTATGGAATTAATACACCAGTGTAAATGGTTTTGGCATTTTTTTTATCGAGGATGATGAAATGTGGACTTTGTAAATCATTTTTGGAGTGCTTTGAATTGATAGTTCAATTTAGAATTGTTGTCTTATCATTTTAGAATCATAAAGACAGTAACTTCAAACTTTCTGCTAATTTCATATTTCCTTGACAAAATCCATTCTCTTTTCCATGTTAAATGATTACAAACTCCCTGTCAGTTCTGAATTCGCCTCTCAACCCACATAAAAAAACCCCACAAGAACAGGATTTTCATTTTATTGTATGTAGGAACTTGCTGTGTGCAAATATCTGCCTATTAACAGTGACTACTCTTCAAGATTAATTGCCTGTGAAATGTTTTAGAACAAAGATTCTATATCTTTCCACAGTAGTTCTTATTTGGACGTTGTGCTCGGTGGTGTTTAACATGAATTATCACCAAGTTTGAGTGGATATATGCATAATTAATTAATGCTGTCTTTGGATTTCTTTAATGAGAAATAGTTGGTGAATTTATAATAGTGCGATATAAATATGTTAGATGCAAGAGAAGCTGGCGTTTTCAGAAACCTTTAATGTTAAACTGTTGGTGACTTTGGAGTTATTTTGTGTGGAGATGCCTTTCAAAACATGAAGGTGATGGGTTTTGATCTGTTTGGTATGGAATTGCTTAAAATCTGTAAAGTTTGATCATAGAATCACTCCACATATTTTGGTAAGTGGTTATTACTGTGTTTAGATTAATTGATATTGAAGCAAACACCCAAGAAGTTTAATTAGTTTGGCTTAGATATCTGACTGGATCATGTCCAATCTTTAAAGTTATCACCTTGGAAGTGGATTAATAATTGTTCTCCTGCTTGCTATTGCCAGATGCTGTTAAATTTAAATTATATAAGAAAATGTAAAAATGTAGAAAATGCTATAAATGCACAGCTGGTTCATCAGGATGTAAGTGAATAAAACTTAGCTAAAGTTTTGAGATTGCACTCATTTGTAAAAAAAATTGTTGAAGTAAAAGCTTTAAGCTCTCTGGTTTAAAATAATTTTCAGTCAAATTCTGCACTTTTTATTTGAAACTCATGGGATTGAAAATAGCGACAAAGAAGTCTTTGTGAATATCTTGTTGATTAGAATCTTCTCCAGTGTTTAACTTCGACATTTAAATTGTTTATTTTTACCAATGATTAAATGAGGTAAGTAATCATTAGAGAAAAATGAGAATTGCTCCTCCTTGATGTGAATGTAATCAGATTGGTGCAACTGTTGACACTAATGGGAGACGACATTTGTGGAATGGTTCCCCCTGAGGCCCATACTGTAGTTGTTAGGCCAATTAGAATAACTGGTTGTGGTTTCAGTTAATAGAAAACGAGATTTCTTTTCATTTGAAATGTTCAAATCAGTGTACCAATCTGCTAGGTATAATAAAACTTGAGGGTAAAGTCAGAGTCAGAAGATTCAGTTGACAATTAAGTGTTATGCGTTTTTAAGGGTTAATATCAGAACCTTATTTACATCCTATCCTGTAGATAATGAGCATGTAGCTTCTGTTTTTATTTCTTAGGTTAAAAACGACTTGCATTAGTATATAGCCTTTCCCTACAAAACCTATAAAAATGTGTCTAGGTCAATTAATTACAGAAAAATGCTGCAGTCAGTTTGTATGTGTTAACATCTCATAAGTGGCAATAGATAACAATAAGGTTCTTTTGGAGTTGTTGGCCAGAATATTAAAGGAACTCACTCACTTTTCTTTGTACTGAGCTCTTGTATATAGGCTCTCTTTCATTCAACTAAGAGGGCAGACAAAAGTGCAAATTAGCTTTTTGATCAAAGTCAAAGTCAAATTTATTGTCATATGCACAAGTGTATGTAAGTACAGGAACAATGAAAAACCTATCTGAAACAGCATCTCAGACACACGGCAACTGAGACATAGCGCTCACATGAAAAATATACATTTACTTAAATTATGAAAAACTTAATTAGTACGAAAAAGTCCATTGTAGTGCAAAAGTGATCAAAGTGTTGCTATTAGGGTTGTGCAAGTTGATTCAAGAAGCGAATGGTTGAAGGGAAGTGGTTGTTCTTGAACCTGGTACTGTGGGACATCAGGCTTCTGTACCTCCTGCCCAATGGTAATTGCAAGAAGATGGCATGGCTTGGATGGTGGCAATTTTTTATGATAGACATTGCCTTCTTGAGGCAGTGTCTCTTGTGGATACTTTCTATGGTGGGAAGGGATGTGCCCAGGATATACTGGGTTGAGCTCACGACTACTCTCTGTGGCTTTGAATTAATCACCCCAATACCATTCTGATCTCTCTGTTCCCAGTCTCCTAATGAAGCTCTTGAAAACCTAAAGAGCAGCTCTTGCCCAAACAGTGAGCTCAATGGTTTCAGGCCATTACCACTGCCCTCTTTTTTTTTAATTTTCAGACAGTAACTGCTAATAGTGGTTCTGCTATGATATCTCTTTTGACCATTCCATTTTGCCTTGCCATGTCCAATCAATGATTGTAATCTGAATATTAAAGGCTGAAACAGAAGTTTCAATGGAAATAATTAGCTGAATTATTAAAGTACAATCTATATACAGTATTGTACGAGAGATTTTGTTACAATCACTCAGCTAGCTACAGTCCAAAGTGTATAATTCTATTTGGCTCTATTTCTGCTTCTACAGAGAAGGCACATTTCTGCGGGGTAATGGTTACCGATTGACTGATGGGACAGAGGTATTCTTTGTTCTGTATCAGTACTGGGGTAAGCAAATTCTCACTGGAGTTTAGAAGAATGTTCAATTCAATTCAATATTGAAAGGCCTAGATGGAGTGGATGTGGAGAGGGTGTTTCCCAAAGTGGGAGAGTCTAGGACTGGAGGGCATAGTCTCAGAATACAAGACTGTCCCTTTAGAATAGAGATGAGGAGAAATATCCTTCACCAGAGGATGGCGACTCTTTGGAACTCATTGCTACAGACAGTTGTGGAGGCTAAGTCACTGGGTATATTTAAAGTGGAGGCTGATAGGTTCTTGATTAGTAAGGGCATCAAAGGTTACAGGGAGAAGACAGGAGAATGGGGTTGAGAGGGATAGTGTATCAGCCATGATGAAATGGCAAAGAAAACTCGGTGGGACAAATGGCCTACTTCTGCTCCTATTTCTTTTGGTCTTGTGGTCTACGATAGGGTGCAAAGTTTATAGAATGAGAACTTTCAGGAAAAAAACATATCAGTGAGGCTGCTTGTATGGTCACATGGGAAAAAGAGGGCCAATCAGTGTGATTGTTACCATTTGAAAAGACATCCAGCGGTATGTGCAGGTGATCATTCAGGAGATACAATGGGAGGCCTAGAAACGGGACTGCTCAACAGGTCAGTACACATGCCTGCAATGAAGTTTTTATTATTTTTGTGATGCAACCCAGTCCCTAAACAGGAACAATTTTCTGTTGCCTTCTGTTCCCTGCTTCTTAACCAATGAAATCTCTTGAGCATAAACCTACCAATGGTGATTTTACTGAATAGGCTACTTAACTGGCAGCAGTGAGGCAAGAGGGTCCCAGTGCATCAATGACACTCATGCCTGTGCTTCACCAATTTAACATGTATTTTAAAATCAAGTCCGACCAATGCCTCAGGCAGTAATGGGGGAAAATGTAATAGGTTGGAGTATCAGGGATAAGTCTATCAGTTTGATTATAATAAAAAATTCACATTGAATTTTCAGCAGACAAAGGAAGTTTAAATCAGTGTGTACACTTCAGCAATCCAACTAATGTTCATGTGAAATGGAATGACTGAGTTGCAATAAAAAGAGTGAAAGAGATATGAGGACATAATCCTGAGCTAGGGGGAGGTTTTGAACCTTCCTTTCCTCAACCTCAATTTGACCCAGCCTCCAGAATTGGAAAAGCTATTCACTCATAAGGAATTGTGAGGGAAGATTAGTTTACACCTGCTTGTGCCTCTGCTTTCACTCAGGCTTTTCTCACATTTGATTTTTCTAAAATCGGTTTCATCAACACATACACTCAAAATGCTCAATTCTACCTGGCCTGCATTCCCCCACACTGCTGGACTACCATCCAATCTTCGATGAGCGAAAATGTCTTCCCGTTAAATTCCCAGTGGACAAGAAGCCATTATATTTAGTCTTTATCACAAACTTAGTTTCAGAGCCACTGACTCCATTCCCTGCCTGGCATTTGTCCTAAAAATGAACCAAGCTTGACATTGATGTCATACTTGCCCTTGAGAAAAACTTTAGGTCTATTTGGAACATCATTTGCAGTTTTGTATTAATGCTCATCTCTAAGACTTTCAATGATATCTCCTGCTCAAACTCTCATTAAAAAACTGTTAATAAACTTGAGATTATCTAGTTCTTCTGCCTGGGCATGAACATGCATTGGTTCTTCCTCATCATCTCCCTTGTACTTACTGACCAATATTGCCTCCCTTTTATTCAACACCTTTATAAGAACATAAGAAACAAGAGCAAGATTGGTCCTTCAAGCCTGCTTCACCATTCAGTAAGGTCATAGCTGATCTGTTTAAAAATTCTCGGTCGATTTTTTAAATTTTCAATCCAGTTTGTCCATCCAGCTTCTGTGAACTCTTCTTCACTTCCAAGATCTCTGTGCCTCTCCAATGTTGGCTTCCTGTTTATCCCTGCCTAAGGAAGGATAAATGGCAATTGCAAAGGTTTCAGCAGATTGACTTCTGTGAGGACTGGTTAAGGAGACTGGGGCTATACTCAAGTGAGTTTGGAAAATTCAGAAGTGATCTCATTGATATCTATTTGATTCTTCCGGAGATTGATGGAGTACACACAGCTATGGTGGTTCCCCTAGCTGAACTGTTTGCAGTAATTCGTACCACCCCAAAACAAAGAAATAAGGGATGTAGTTATGCTTTAATGTACAATATATGTGTGCCTAGTCCCATCTCCAGCCGTCTCGACTCTGTCTTGCCACTGGATCCAGATGGGAATTGGGAAGAGAGAGTGAGGCTGACGCTGCGCAACCCTCCCTCACTTAAATCCAAATCAAGCGCTAAAATCCAAATCCATCAATGGTGTCGAGGTCTTTATCAACAACGATGATGGATGAACATGGATGTGATAAATGAATGAATGATTCTGAATCTGGTGTTTTAGTAATATGATGAGAAGAAATCTCTTCACCCAGATACAAGGAATCTTTGCAATGCTAGAGGGTTAACTTTACTTCCAAAATTTGATTCCATTTTCTTTAAATTTGAGAAACGGAATTGACATATGGTGATTTCCGCATCACTTTTCTTTAGTGCCTGCAGTCGAGGACTTATTTATCCCCAGGTTAATGTTTTCTTGTTAATTTATTGTTATAGGAGACTGACCAATACCTTTTGGATGATCATTTAAAGCAGCCTTCCATGGCACAACAGATGACCTGCGCTTTGGGCTCTATTATTCAAATGAAGTAATTTTACCGAATATTCCTAGGCTTCCTGTTCTACCATTGGCACAATGGGTGATACAACTCCAGAGTTCCCCAAAATCCAGTCCCTTGATCTGTGTGTTTCTGGATTTGAATCCTATGCTCAATCTCAGTTGCACTCACCTCTATAGTGGCTGTATGCCTGCTTTGCCTCGCTGTCGTCCCTTCACTTTGATGTATTTGTCAAGTGTTTTTAACAAAAGGAAGTATGATGATATGATTATGTTCTTTTGAATTGGGAAACAGATTAAGCAACCTTAATTAATCTCATTTTACCTGAATATGATGTCTCTGAAATCACATGCGATCGCGTGAACTTGTTCAGATTGCTATAGGTTTGTGTTCAGTGTTAATGAAATTAGTTTTTCGGAGTCATGCATTGACTGTTCTTAGACTTTGTATGCACCTGAACAATGTAAGTATTTACTATACACTTAATTTTAGAAATATTATAACTTGAGACCAAGTTTCCAGCTAATTATTGAGTATTCTCTTCACCGGATGCACGTGTCAAGTCTGGTATCTGACAGTGTGACTCTAACACAGTGCCTCCCTGTTATTCTGCTCATGTTTATTAACTTGCCTTGGTCCTGCAGAATTCAGATTTACAGTAAAGATATATCACAGGCTGACTCTAGAGGTCACTGCCGATTCTGTTTTGTTCATATGGCTTTTTTAAATGCTCCACTTGATAGGGACTTCTCAGTCTTCAATCGTAGTTCGTGTGTGGGCTGGGAGGTAGACGGTTGTCTGTTGGAGATACTGGGTATTTGTCAATGGGAGCCAAATGGCACACTTGGCCATAACATATCTGAGGTCATAGTGAATTATTGCCCACAAAAGTGAATAATTACAAAATTAGTAAGGACTGTCGCTTCCATTGTCCCCTCACTTTGATGCGCTTGTCAATTAACAACTTTCATGTTGCTGTCTAAAGTTAAATACCTGAAATGCTGCCATTGTCAAATTTACTAAAAGGCAAAGATGTACGATTAGTAGGTTAATTGGTCATCGTAAATTGTCCTGTGGATAGACGAGTGTTAAATCGGGGGTTGCTGGGTGGTGCGGTTCAAAGGGACAGAAAGACCTATCCCAAGCTATAACTTAATGAAATAAAATGTCAACAAAACTATCAGCCAATTGAATTGGAAACTATATCCATATTGTTGAAATATAGAAAGCAGACTGCAGAATGTGGGCTGTGATAAGTAGAGTGGGATAACAAGAATGCGAATGGAGAATATGTAATAGAAACTGATTTGGAATTAATACCACCTGGCTAATTAAATTATCATGTTCTGCTTGAAGATTTTTGCTATTTATAGACAAACTTCCAATGGTACATTTTAAGCTACAATGCCAAGTAAGTTCTGAGGATAATAACATGAGTACTATACACACAGTGGCCTCTTTATTCAGTACTTCCTGAACCTAATAAAGTGGCTACTGAGTATATGTTCATGGTCTTCTGCTGTCCCATATCCGCTTCATGGTTTGAGGTGTTGTGCCTTCAGAGATCTCTTCTGCATCTGTTGTAATGTGTGGTTATTTGAGTTACTGTTCCCTTCCTGTCAGTTTGAACCAGTCTGTCCATTCTCCTCTGACCTCCTCATTGACAAGGTGTTATCACCCACAGAACTGCTGCTCACTGGAATTTTTTTTTTTGTTTCCACACCATTCCCTATAATCTCTAGAGGCTATAGTGTATCAAAATCCCAGGAAATCAGCAGTTTCTATGATACTTGAACTACCCCATCTAGCACCAGCAATCATTCCAAGGTCAAAGCCACTTTGATCATATTTCTTCCCCATTCTGATGTTTGATCTGAATAAAAGCTGAACCTCTTGACCATGTCTGCATGCTTTTATGCATCGAGTTGCTGCCACATGATTGGCTGGTTATATATTGACATTAACAGGTAGGAGTACAGATATACCCAATAAAGTGGCCTGTGAATGTATGTTATGACTTTTGGCACACAGACCAATACTATTTTGTGTGTTCAAACGTACAGTTGAACTTGTTGCTATAAGTGATTTGGAAGTCCATAAAGTAAAGTCAATCTTATCATCAAGGTACGGATTTTGTACTGAACCATTCCTGATGATAATTGTCCTTTTATCACCTGTACTGGGTAGGAGGGTAGGAGGAAGCCAACGGGGAAGAAGCACTTTGTAATCCAGGTCTGTGATTCAAGGCCCTATTTTTTGTAGCCTCTTACCACGTGTTTAGCGATTTCATTTTTATGTTTAAGTTAGCAATGATATTGGTTTAAAACTATGAATGTATGTTTTACAAAATGCACTATGTTACTGCAGTGGGGAATATTATAATTTCTGTACTTAGATTCTCACATATGGGTCAATTGATCTTTATCAGCTTTACCTAATGGGTTGTCGAGCTTCTTCCTTGTTAGGTGAAGAACCCCCAAAGTGACTTGTTGCAGAACCTGGAATATGCAGTGTGATATTGTCATCGTTTCCTTGACAATAATATCCATTCTGAGGCATGGGAAGACCTGAAATGGATGAGTAACTTAAAAAAAATAAGCTTGCGTGGTGCGTGGAGGTGAAAGTGGAAGCTTGAAGGCACACTCTCAGCGATTCAGGACCCTCTTCTTCTCCTCTGCCATCTGATTCCTGAATGGATATTGATCCCATGAACACTACCTCACTTTAAAAAATAATATGATTTCTGTTTTGCACGATTTTTAATTCATTCATTAAACGTATACTGTAATTTATTTATTATTATCAATCTTTTTTATTTTTTTCATCTATATTATGTATTGCATTGAACTGCTGCTGCTAAATTAATAAATTTCATGACACATGCCAGTGATAATAAACCTGATTCTGATTTTGATAAACTACCCGAGACTTCTGGAATATAGCAATAATCACAACGTAAAATCTATAAAAAGCATCCTATAATTCTAAATTGCAAATCTATTCTCCTTAGGGTGTGGGTGGGTGGGTGTGTATGTGTGTGTGTTTGTGTGTGTGTGTGTGTGTGTGTGTGTGTGTGTGTGTGTGTCTGTCTGTCTGTGTCTGTCAGGATGGTAAGGTGCTTGTACCTTAATTAATTTTTGGGAATAGGCAAACTTGGACACATGGGAGATAATTTCCAATAAGTGGTCACAGTAATGATTTTTTTAAAAAGCCTGTAACGCCTTCCTGAATTGACAAAGCCTCCTCCTTTATCTACGCCTTCAAGATATTTTGACTTTTGTTGTTTGATTTGGGAAGTCTTCCTGGAGGCAATGAAACCATGTTGTGAGATTGTATGCATGTCACAAGACATAGTAAATGGTCTGGTATTTAAGCAAAACAAAACAAAATCCAGATACAAAGGTGGTAGAATATACTAAGGCAGAATATCCATTTACTAAGGCAGTATGAGCAAACACGTTCAAGTTCAGTTTAGGGTCATTCAACCATACACTCGTATATCACCAAATGAAACAACACTCCTCCAGACCAAGGTGCACAACACAGTACATATAGTTCACACACAGAACACATAAAGTAATATTACCAGAAATAAATTAACAAATAATAAGGTGCCTTTATGACACAAGTTAAAAAGTAAATTGTATAATGCTACTGGCGCTTCATACATGATGAGACCTGGATGGTGGCAGGAAGTTCAGTAGTCTTTCAACCTGGGTAAGAAGCTGTTTCCCATTCTAACAGCTCTTGTCCTAATGCTACGATACCTCCTGCCTGATAGTAGGGAGTCAAAGAGATTGTTTGACAGATGGGAAGGATCATTGACAATGCTAAGGGCCCTGTGTGTGCAAAGCTCCTGACAAATATCACTAATAGGAGGAAGCGAGACCCTGATGTTCTTCTCAGCAGACCTCGCAATCCTTTGTAAGGACTTGTGGTCAGATGCTTTGCGATCGGCGGGAGGAGAGAGTGCAACGCACCGCGCGTGCGCAACCCTCCGGTGAAAAATGATATCGTGTCCATTAAATAGGGGCCGTGGACAATTCTGATTTGATGGAGACAGACGTGAAATCACAGAGCAACATCTGGAGAAATTTCTGAAAGGCCCATTCGCTGCTGTCGTTACTGCGCGATCGTGAATCTTCCGGCGGGAAGGCCTCAAAATCCCCAGCTTTGCCTGCTGTTGGTGACCGAGATTGAGGTTGAATCGCTCGGACAGAAATTGTGCTCGGTACTCGGTGTTGGAGAGCTGATCGGAGGCTCGAAGTTTTCGGATGACTCAGAGTGGGACTGTGGTCGGGCATGGCAGGGAGAGTTTTTCTTCCTTCTCCCGTCTGCGTGAGATGTGGGACATTTGAGAGACTTTGAACTTTTTACTGTGCTCATGGACTGTTCTTCATCAAGTTATGGTATTGTTGCACTGTTGTAACTATATGTTATAATTATGTGGTTTTGTTAGTTTTTTCAGTTGTGGTCTGTCCTGTGTTTTGTGATGTCACACCGGAGAAAATATTGTATCATTTCTTAATGTATGCATTACTAAATGACAATAAAAAAGGACTGTGTGTCTTCATAATCTAAAAAAAAATTCTGTCCTAGAGATGCAGCTGCCCAGGATACACTTGATGCTCCTGTAAGAATTGGTTAAAATGAAGGGCAGGGAGCCTCATGCACCTCAATCTTCTCAGGATTGCTGCTGCCTAACCAAATGCTTAGATGTGTGATAGTAAGAGAATTTTAAAAAATAAGTGCTTTTTCTTGTGTGATTTTTTAAGTCAATCTGTTCCTCATTTGCAACTGAAAAAAATAAATACAGAAAATGCAGAAGCTGTCAGTAGGTCAGATTGTATCCATGGAAAGGAAATGGTCGGTCTTCCAGATCAAGAGCCCTCCATCAGAACTCAAAGTGAGAAAGCAAATGAACTTTAAGTTGTAGAAAAGGGAAAAATTGTGATAGAATACAGACTAATGTTGTAAAGATAGCTATTAGGTGTATGAAAGAGAAAAGAATGCATTGAAATGAAAAGTATTTAGCAACATATATTGTTTGACCTGTAATTCCGCAATTCCCTGTAATTGTTTAATTCCATATTAAGTCTCAAGACCTCGAAGTTGCCCAGAACAAAGGTGAGGTGCTTTTTCTTGAGCTTGTACTAAGAAAGATCAGGATAGGAAATCAAAGACATTGATCAAAGTGGAGAGGTAAGGAAAATTAAAGTAATGAGGTATTAGAAATTCAGCATCACCCTTGCAATCTGAATACAGGTGTTCCACAAGGCAACACTGCAATTTACCACCTCAGCTTTGCACCTTTACATTGACACCACCGAGTCACTTGAGCTGATGAAATGACATAGGCCAAATTGGCGTAAGGTATCCCTGTTTCATTTTTCCATTTCAAGATTTGTCCATAGAAAATCTGCCTACCTTCCCACAAGGCTTTGGCAGAAGATGGAGGGTCTTTAAATCTGATATCCCATGATTATTTTCAGTAGGAAGATGGAGGACAAGGGGCAGAGAGCTCTGTAATGCTCACTACAACATATTGTGAGCTGTTTGCCTCCATAAATGAACCTTCTCTGACCATCCAATATGTCTTTTTATAATTGCAAGGGGTTCCAGTGAGTTCTAGTCTGGGTCTAGTCCAGGAACAAGTCTGGGCTTATCTTGTCTTCTGTCTCAGATGAAACTGTCCTGAAGGCAGTGACAGAGTGGCTGCATCTTGTCCAATACTCTCTGATTACTTCAAACAGGAGAATGCTGGAGAGGAAGGGACCTCCCATATGATGCTGGCAAGTACTTGGCATGTTTGAAAAAAGTTGGGCCTAACATTCCTAATATAGGATATGCCTGAGTGCTGTGGATATTTTCTTTATTAATTCTATCCAAAAGAAACAAGAATAAATTATATATTTCCCATTCGTGATTACACAGAAATTGAATCATTCCTACCGTTTCTCAGCTGTTCCGAAATCTCTGGAAATGTAGCAGATCCAAAAACCATCTGAACATAACAGGTTTACGTCAATGATCCAAAGGGACAATAGTTTCATTTGTAAAGTTATACCTTTCTGCAATTAATCCAATTGAAGTTAGATTCAATACATAGAGGTAATTTTTTTCTTGATTACTTGCCAGCCATGTGATAAAGTAGCACACAAGCAATTTTCTCTGTTTTAGAAATACAGTTTTGCTTATTAGTTAAAGCAATCCAAAATTCTGATGTAGATTTTAACATATACTCACTGCTTAACATAGTCAATTAAGGATGCATTACTACCCCTCATGCTAAACAAAAAAGAATGCATTTAAATTCAGATTTCCTAATCTTATTTTAGATGTGTAAATCTAAATTTTGTTCATATTTTAAACTAAAGTTAATGTTTTTTATTAAAAATTTAATTTGCTCACAAAGATAAGGGTACTGCTGCTAGAGGGTTTCTTCATTTTGATTCAACTTGGAATCGAGCAGATATATTTTGTTGATTGAATCTATAGAGTAAAACTCTCAGTTAGCTGCCCCTAAGCATAGTTAACTCAAGGCTTAAGAAATTCACCTTCAAATATGATGTATTCATTTCAAATGCTTCCTTATAATCTGTGAATAAAATGCAATTCAGAGTCAAGTTAAACTCAGCTTGTGCAATACATTCACTTAACAGAGGACTAGGAAAGAAATTTTCCAAAATTCCTTGCTCTTTAAGTGCCTGAATGACAAAAGGGAGAAAACTATATTTGCATAGTCTTGCTGGACTTGAAAGTAGATCAGTGAGAAGAAAGCCAAACACAATTCCAGCTCCCTCTGCCTAAGTTTAAAATGGCTGAATTAACTGGAACGCTGGTTTGTTTTTCCTGCAGTTGTAACATAATAACATTAGATTTATTCACAGGCTTACAGATCTATACTCTTAACTAGATCTTTGTAAAATTTACTTTTTATGTAAAACTTCACAACACCATCCTTCTTGTCTCCTGATAGTTGTCTCCTCAGAAACTAAATCAGAAAATGCTGGAAATACTGTATTGGTCAATAGCGTCTGTGGGGAAGGAAACTCAGTTAGTGTTTCAAATTAATGATCTGTCATTCACAAATTCAGTGTTAATAATTTAAGTTATATGCTCCAGTTTAATATTCCTTTACCATTTGCAAGTGATACAAGCAGGTGTTCCAAGTATAAATTTGTAATAACAAATATGTCACCACATACCTCAACTTGCTGTAGAAAATATTGAATTCTTAACTAGACGTTTAATTAATTTTTTGGTCATTCATTACAATTGTTCTATTTCATCAGCCATAATCAGTGAATACTCCCTTATTGGTTCTGACTTGCCTCTGTGAAAATATTCCTCCACTCAGTTTTCATAATTTCAATCACAAAGTTAGTAAAGGTAAGCTCTACCAAAGGTCTTCAGCAATTACATCACAATGTTGGCTTCAACCATGAGTTTGGCTTATTTTATGAAAGCACTATTCTGTTATTTTAGCATTAAAACTGTGTTGTTTTCAAATACACACCTTAATAAATGTTACTATAAGCTGTAATAAGATAAATCTTCCTTCATCTTATTCTGTTCTCTCTTGAAGGCCAATGGTGATGTCCAGCTATAGTTTGTATGATTCCACTAATTTTCTTTTAAAAGACTCTTGAACTCTTAGATAGACAAACTCTTAGATAGGTACATGAAGCTTAGAAAAATAGAAAGCCATGCGGTAGGGTAATTTTAAGCAGATTCTGGAGTAGGTTACATGGTCAGCACAACATTGTGGGCTGAAGGGCCTGTACTGTGCTGTAGATTTCTATGTTCTTCGTGTGAAAATAGATCCAGTTAGTTGCAGTAGGATATGTCCAAAATCTCTCAGGTGATTAGCTTTATTGTGCACATCAGAATCAGAATCAGGTTTATTATCACCGGCATGTGACGTGAAATTTGTTAACTTAGCAACAGCAGTTCAATGCAATACATAATCTAGCAGAGAGAGAGAGAGAAAAAAAAATAATAAATAAAATAAAAAATAGTAAATAAACAAGTAAATCAATTACGTATATTGATTAGATTTTTTTAAATGTGCAAGAACAAAAATACTGTATATTGAAAAAAGTGACCTAGTGTCCAAAGCTTCAATATCCATTTAGGAATCAGATAGCAGAGGGGAAGAAGCTGTTCCTGAATCGCTGAGTGTGTGCCTTCAAGCTTCTGTATCTCCTACCTGACGGTAACAGTGAGAAGAGGGCATCCCCTGGGTGCTGGAGGTCCTTAATAATGGACGCTGCCTTTCTGAGACACCGCTCCCTAAAGATGTCCTGGGTACTTTGTAGGCTAGTGCCCAAGATGGAGCTGACTAGATTTACAACCTTCTGCAGCTTCCTTCGGTCCTGTCCAGTAGCCGCTCCACACCAGACAATGATGCAGCCTGTCAGAATGCTCTCCACAGTACAACTATAGAAGCTTTTGAGTGTATTTGTTGACATGCCAAACCTCTTCAAACTCCAAATAAAGTATAGCCACTGACTTGCCTTCTTTATAACTACATCAATATGTTGGGACCAGGTTAGATCCTCAGAGATCTTGACACCGAGGATCTTGAAACTGCTCACTCTCTCCACTTCTGATCCCTCTATGAGGATTGGTATGTGCTCCTTCATCTTACCCTTCCTGAAGTCCACAACCAGCTCTTTCGTCTTATTGGCATTGGGTGCCAGGTTGTTGCTGTGGCACCATTCCACTAGTTGGCATATCTCACTCCTGTATGCCCTCTCATCACCATCTGAGATACTAACAACAATGGTTGTATTGTCAGCAAATTTGTAGATGGTATTTGAGCTATGTCTAGCCACACAGTCATATGCATACAGAGAGTAGAGTAGTGGGCTAAGCACACACCCCTGAGGTGCGCCAGTGTTGATAAACAGTGAGGAGGATATGTTATCACCAATCCACACAGACTGTGATCTTCTGGTTAGGAAGTTCAGGATCCAATTGCAGAGGGAGGTACAGAGGCCCAGGTTCTGCAACTTCTCAATCAGGGTTGTGGGAATGATGGTATTAAATGCTGAGCTGTAGTCAATGAACAGCATCCTGACGTAGGTGTTTGCGCTGTCTAGGTTGTCTAAAGCCGTGTGGAGAGCCATTGAGATTACGTCTGCCTTTGACCTATTGTGGCAATAGGCAAATTGCAATGGGTCCAGGTCCTTGCTGAGGCAGGAGTTCAGTCTAGTCATAACCAACCTCTCAAAGCATTTCATCACTGTCGATGTGAGTGCTACTGGGCGCTAGTCACTAAGGCAGTTGACATTATTCTTAGGCACTGGTATAATTGCTGCCTTTTTGAAGCAAGTGGGAATCTGCCCGTAGCAGTGAGAGGTTGAAAATGTCCTTGAATACTCCCACTAGTTGGTCACCACAGGTTTTCAGAGCCTTACCAGGTACTCCATCGGGACCTTCTGCCTTGCAAGGGTTCACTCTCTTTAAAGACAGTCTAACATCGGCCTCTGAGACAGAGATCACAGGGTCATCAGGTGCAGCAGGAGCACAGCTGTAGTTGCGTTCTCCCTTTTAAAGTGTGCATAGAAGGCAATGAGTTTATCTAGTAGTGAAGCTGCCATACATGCTATTGGGTCTCGCTTTGTAGGAAGTAATGTTGCAGACCCTGCCAGAGTTGCCGTGCATCTGATATTATCTCCAAACTTGTTCAAAATTGTCTTTTCACCCTTGAAATAGTCCACTGCAAATCATACCTGTTTTTCTGGTACAGGCCTGGGTTGCCAGATTCGAATACCATAGATCTAGCCTTCAGCAGAAGACATACAAGAGGATATGGCTTTAAGGTAAGGGGTGGGAAGTTCAAGGGGAATACTAGAGGAAGGTTTTTTTACTCAGAGAGTGGTTGGTGCGTGGAATGCACTGCCTGAGTCAGTGGTGGAGGCAGATACATTAGTGAAGTTTAAGAGACTACTAGACAGGTATATGGAGGAATCTAAGGTCGGGGCTTATATGGGAGGCAGGATTTGAGGGTCGGCACAACATTGTGGGCCGAAGGGCCTGTACTGTGCTGTACTATTCTATGTTCTATATGTTCTATGTACCTCCTGGTTCATCCACGGCTTTTGGTTTGGGAATGTACAGTAAAGCTTCGTAGGCACACACTCGTCCACACGGGTTTTAATGAAGTTGGTAACAAATGCAGCATACTCATCCAGATTCAAATATGAATCTATGAATACAGTCCTGTCCACTGATTCAAAGCAGTCCTGTAGGCGCTCCTGTACTTTGCTTGTCCAAACCTTCTTGGTCCTCACTGCTGGTGCTGCAGTCTTCAGTCTCTGCTTATAATCAGGGAGTAGAAGTACAGCTAGATGATCAGACTTCCCAAAGTGAGGGCGTGGAATAGTATGGTAGGCATTCTTGATGGTGGTGTAGCAATGGTCCAGTGTGTTGTTTCCTCTGGTATTGCGAGTGATCTATTGATGATAATTGCTTAGTGATTTTTTCAGACTGGCCTTGTTAAAATCTTCCAAAACGATGGTGAAGGCGTTAGGGTGCGCTGTTTCATGCATGTTGATCCCATTGCTTGCATCAATAACCAACACACAGCCTGAGGATTTTGCTGCTACCCTCCTGACAGCAACATTGCACACCCTCAATTCACTAGCTCTAACCCTAACCATACTTCTTTGGAATATGGGAGCAAACCAGAGCACCCAAAGGAAACCCACATGGTCACAGGGTGAACATACAAACTCATTTCAGATAACAGCAGGAATTGAACCCAGATTGGAGATTGTTGGTGCATTAAAGCATCGCACTAATCATTATGCTCCTGCACTCTACCTGCATGAGCTTTGGATGCTTTTGTTTTCTCAAACCATTAAAACAAGGCAATACAATAAATTGTAATTTCTTGATTGTGTTTTGATATAGGTCAGCTAATTAGACATAGAGTGGGGAGTTGTAGCCCGGAGTACACTATATTGCAGCATCCCAGTCTGCATCATATTGCAATGGATATAAACTATGCTCACAAAGTCATGAAACTGGTAACACGAAAGAATGCAGAAGCAGTTCGAAGATCTAAAAGTGATTGCTTTGTTTGATGTTCATCCCATAACTAAAGGACAAAGGAGAGCTTTTGGTGAATGACCAGGATAGTTGTACATTCGTTGTACCAACTACTCATTCAGGATCCACCTCAAATATGACAAAGCATCTTCAGTAAATAGAGATGTTTCAAAGTCAGGTGTTACTTTGCACATCTTCCTTTATTTCCACATTTCTAACTTTTATTGAAGGTTTAATGTATCTTTGGTCATTTCTGATATGTTCAATTATTATAAGTCTGTATAGACAATTCAGATGAACTGATCAATGTATTTATTTATTTGAGGTAAATTATCTCTACTAAAGTCGAGCAAGTAATTTCCATGCCTTTAGAGTGAATAAAATCTTTGATCTATACAGTTCTCTTTGTTGTAAATACAGGATAATAAGTAGATCAGATAGCTCCTACTCCAGGGTATAACAGCTTTTCTTTCAGTAAACTATTTACTGAGAAATGTTTCCAATAATTCTTTATAAAAGGAAGTTGTATACAATCTGGGAAATGAAATGTCAGCCTTCCACATTGCTGAGTAAAGTGCAATTTCTTGAGAGCCAAGACCTTGTAGTGAGAAGCAACTGCTCAACTGAACATGAAATAGTTGGCTGGTGAGACAGCTCCTGGATCTAGCCTTTCATGCATATTCCCAATTTATTAACAGAAAGAAGAATGGTGATTTTTTTTCTTTTGAAAAATCTCCAAAAAATTAATTTAACATCTTTGATTTAGCGGTAATATATTTCAGTTCAGTCTCACTGATAAAATTCACAACCATACTCTGAGGAAGTTGCAGAACATGAAAGGAAGGAAGAAAAGCAGAAAGAAGTGAGAAAGGACAGAAAATGATAATATGTTAAAAATGGAACTTTGATGTAACAACTCAAGCATGTATATTGTTAACCCCTTCAATAAAGCTGTGAGTTCAAGTTTCACTTGTGTACATGGTGCCAACTGCTTCAGGTGACACAAGAAATCTCCAAAACAATCAGAAATAACTCCTTATTGGCTGTGAGATTCCTTCATGTCCAAAGGGGTTTTACATGCAAAGTTCAAAGTTCAAATGAATTTATTATCGAAGTATATATATGTCACCATGTACACCCTAAGATTTGTTTTCTTGCAGGCATACTCAGTAAATCCAAGAATCATAATAAGATTAATGGAGGACCGCACCCAACAGGGTGGACAAACTGTGCAAAATATAAGCAAACTGTGCAAACACAAAATAAAACTAGAAATACTAATAATAAATAAATAAGCAATAAGTATCATGAAGTTGAGATGAACTGTCCTTGAAACTGATCCTGACAGTTGAGGGGTAATAACTGTTCCTGAGCCTGGTGATGTTAGTCCTGAGGCGATGGCGGCAGTAAGGAGAGAGCATGGACCAGATGGTGGGCGTCCTTGATGATGGATGATGCTTTCTTGTGACAGCACTACGTGCAAATGTGCTCAATGGTGGGGGAGGGCTTTACCGATGATGGACTGGGCCATATCCATTACTTTTTGTAGGATTTTCCATTCAAGGGCATTGGTGTTTCCATGCCAAGCTGTGAAGTAACCAGTCAATATACTCTCCACCACACATCTATAGAAGATTGTCACGCTGAATCTTTGCAAACTCCTAAGGAAGCAGAGGTGCTGCTATGTTTTATGTATAAATGCACTAACTTAACCAGATTTAATGCACACTTCAAGAAAATGTATAATTTATGAAATGCTTTGGGCTACAGTTTATTTCAATGTTTGAATGCAGGACGTATCATCGGTCACATTTTCATAACTTGAAAAACCTCAGTGCGTTACAAACCCTTTAACAGACCTGACCAGTATTGCAAATCACTTGTTATAAACAACACCATGATTTTATGGAAGACCAAGGGCTTCAATACATTAAAGAATATTTTTTTCAACCATTTTTAAACTAGTTCACCTCAGCACAACTTTTTGTCTTTAGAAGCGCAACTTACTCAGGGGTTTGACCCAGCAATCAAAACCACGCAGCATCCGATACAGGGTGACAGGACTTGTGTATCTCTGCAACCAATTAGACTGCAGAATCATTAAGGAGCAGCACTGAGTCCAAACCAAGAAGAATTAAATCTATGTCAAATATGGTACAGAGAGGGAAAGAACATTTTGGATAAGAAAGAGATAAATGCAAAAAGATTTTTTAAAACTAAATCTTTCTAAGTGTTCCCAATCTGTAAGAAAATTTTAGCTTTTATTGACATATATCATTTGACAGAAATTTTGATGAGGAACTCTGCTAGGAATGTATTAGACTGGAATTGATAGACACTACCTCTGTGGCAAGTTTACATTATGCTTGCAATGTCATTTTCAGATTTTTGTGTCATTCAGTCAATTGAATTTTGATCCAAATGATAATATGATATTTTTGCAGTCATAGAAAAGTACAGCACAGAAATGGGCCACTCTGTCTATCTAGTTCATTTAAACTACCTTCACCCATCTACCTGCTCCTGGTCCATAGCCCTCCATACCCCTCCCATTCATGTACCTATCCAAACTTCTCTTAAATGTTGAAATCATTTTAGTATGATTATTTCAATATTTTTGTAAGTGGAGTAGCAAAAAATAACACCTTCCAGATTGTCATACTTAAGATTGAATACACACTAACCTGGTAATTACAGTTAAATTTCTGTTGTTAGCCTCATTCTTACATTCAGGCCCATTATGCCCACTGCTTGCCCCACATTCACAAAGTTCAAATTAAGCAGAAGAAGACCAGATTGATTTGTGCTTTATTTTTATGACTGAACACGCTGATCCATGAAAAATAATTCACTCTACATGTGCCAAAGTTTGGAAACGCACATTTGACCCACTTCACTCCAGTCAAGGAAGGGTATCAGTGATGTTCCATTGGTCAAAGCAGAAACTTACATGGTGTCAGAGCATTGCATTTTCAACAACATTTATGTTCAGAATTTGACAAATCTATTTATAATCCAGTGCAGCTATCTACTGTCTCAAACATTCAATTAGAAGTCAGACTTTTATACTTGCTACTAAAGAATTGAAAAGTCGTTTTTTGTTATGTTCTAGTCTCCAATGTTTAAAGGCCAGCTCTGATGTTTTATGCTTTTGAAAAATCCAGAGCCTCGTCACACATTGCTGCAGTTTGCCACAAGTTAATTATTAGTCAAATTCAATGAATATAATGATTGTGAACCCTACCCTTACAAACCATAACCGTACGACCTCATTAATTATAGTATGTTCTCTTCAAGGTGATACTTACATCCATCTGTAAAGCAGTTTATCCTCTCCACGGACTTGTATTGTGTGCCCCCCCACCAGAACAAAATGCCCTTTGTTAGCTGACAAAATACATTTTGTTAGTACCGTTGTGAACATGGTCCACAAAACGTTGATAATTACTTTCTGAATGAGTGCTTTAGATCTTTCTCATAGAATACAGAGGGTGGGGATATCAAGGGCACCTCATTGGTATCTAGAGTTCAGGTTAGCTGTCCCAGCTGTTTTCCCATTGTAATAACTGGAGAACCAAACGTATGTCCTTCACATAAGTATTCAATTTCATGATGCCCCTTATTTGTTTTCATTTGACCTCCCTTGTTCAGTGCAGCTCTTGAACCATCATCTCTGTGTGTGATACATTGGGTCCATATTATATATCAGAATCAGGTTTAATATCACCAGCAGATGTTGTGAGAAGTATTAACTTTGCGGCAGCAGTGCAATGCAATACATTATGAATATTTTTTAAACTGAATTACATTAATTATATATACATATATATATTAAATAGTTACGTTGAAATAAGTTGTGCAAAAACAGAAATTTTAAAAAAGTTCCGTGGTAGTGTTCATGGGTTCAATGTCCATTTAGAAAACTAATGGCAGAGGGGAAGAAGCTGTTCCAGAATCCCTGTGTGTGCTTTCAGACTCCAGTACCTCCTTCCTGATTGTAACAAAGAGAAGAGGGTATGTCCTGGGCAATGGGAGTCCATCTGAGACACCAACTAATTTTACAACCTTCGGCAAATTCGATCCTGTACTGTAGCTCACTCCTCCCCACTAGACAGTGATGCAGCCAGTCAGAATTATATATATATATGCACATATATGTGAACCCCATAGTGCTACCTAAGCTCTTTGTATGGTGTATAACATCTGCCACTCCCTTGATTACCCTTTGAAAAAATTTCCTTTCACTGGTATGCATTCCTGGTACATTCCTTGTCGTGATTTATACTCAGGGCTCAAAAACAACACTAATTCATCATGGGATATTTCTTTAAAGTTTGGCTGCTGTAAGTATTTTGAATGGTTATTTAAATAAAGAGTTACGAAATGTATCTTTGGCCCACAGCTTTAAACACATTATAATCCATTGCCAATAATAAACCAGTGTATGCTGGAATAAGTCTACCCACATTTACCTGTTGGTTATAGAGGGTCTGACTCAGAGGCCTGCTGCATTCTGGAGTCCAGAGGTGAAGTGTAGGTGATAGCCAGCAGTGAGTGTAAACTCTCTTCTCAAGCACCCTAAACAAAAGGTAAAGCTAAAGGAAGAGCTTTGGTTCTGTCAAGTCTGTTAACAATTTTTAAAAATATTTCCAATATTCTATGACAGTTACAAGCTACTAAAATTGTACACAAAGAAAGATTATTTAAAATTTAAATTTAAAAAATGAAGTTAATTAAAATCACAAAAGATAAAAAATTAAATAATAAGTAACGAGATAATTACAAAACATAATTTAAAAGTCATTGTACTCTTTAATTTCTTCTAACCTGAAAGATTAGAATCCCTACTGAAATCAGTGGAGTTTCTGATCCCAGGCCAGCTCTGATCTGGCAAAGGATCCAAGAGACAATTCCCCAGCAATTTCCCAGCATTCCAAATCTGTCAACAAGATCAAAACTAACAGTGCAAGTGTCTAAGTCTGGGATGTACTTCAGTTTGAATGGCTGAATGCCAGAACTGCTGGCCACAGCCAGCAAGTTTCAGCCTATTCATTTCTATTGATGTTAGTATCTGGAGGGATGTGCAACAGGCATCCTGTGCACCCATTTAGCACTACCCATTAAAGACATTTTTCTACCCACTACATTCCTTTTCACTCAGCAATTTTCCCCTCAGCTGCATTAATGCCTGTTTTACTTGTTGCCTGTTGCTATTTAAGGATTTTTAAATAAGTTCTTCTTCCTTCTTTGAAAGTTACCTAAGAAATAAGAAAAAAAAATCCATTACTATATTCAAACACACCACCACAAAAAATTAAATGCAGTAAGGCCATTCTACCCCAGTCAAAACTAACCTTGCACACAGGCAAGACCATCTTCTGAGTATAGCAAAAAACAAAATTAAAACAGTTTCAGGAACTCTTTCACAAATTTCTCTCTGGCATCTGGAAGAAGCTAAGCAACATCTAGTAGCTTACCATCAATTGCAATCTAAATTTATAACCAGCTGATCCCCCTCAATGCAGAACTGCCATCTTCTCTTCGAAACTTGTCCATTTTTTTCCCACACATCTTGGCAGTGTACAAAAATAATTATTTCTTGTCATCTAGTCTAAGCCTAACTAAAAGTTTGCAGTGCTGCGCATATTCCGCATACTTTGAATCAATCAATGAGTTGGATGTGGGTGGGCTTGTGATTCACAGCAAACAGTCTATAGTTTGCCAATATAGACTGTAGACTGTCTATAGTCTATACTAACAAATATAGGCTATATTGCCAATATTCAACACTGTATTTTTAAAGCAGGGGTGGGGTGAAATGTAATAGAAATTGCAATACATTTTTTCTCAAAAAAGTGAAGTAACTTACACAGGGAAAGACAATGAAAAGACCGTAACATAAATTATGCTTATTAAATCAATCTCAGTCACTTACAGCAATAATTGACAGGGGAACTATCCAATCATCTCCACTCCAACTGGTTGCAGCAATGTTATCATAAGCAGCTGAAAATTGTACATCTGTTTCCACTAGTTTTAGCTATATTTTACATTGAAAGTGATTTAACTTTTCTTACCTTTATTTCAAGGGGAATGTGGTATATAAGTAAGGACGTTTGACTGCAAATTTATGTTTCATGAGTCAGACCTCGCTTGGAATGTGTTGCAAGGTTTTAGTCCCCTTATTTAAAGAAGGACATGCTTCCCTTATGGAAAGTGAAGAGAAGATTCACAAAATTGATCTCAGGTAGGAAAGTATTACCTAATGATTCAAGATTAGGCAAACTGGGTTTGTACACTTCAAAGTTTAGAAAGCGATCTTTCTGAAGGATGTTTAAAATCTTGCAGGAACTTGACAGAGTTTGAGGATTTAAAAAAACATGTCTTATTGAGATCAATATGAAAAGGAATTTCTTTCATCAGAGATTCGTGAAATATGGGAATCTCTAACTAGGATTCTGTACAGAATGAGTCATTATATTCAAAGATGAAACCATTTCAAGTTTATAGACAGCAAAATGAGAGAGGATGGTTAGAAGTGTGTTGGTATAGTTACGCTCGGAAGTAATTTTGGCAGAGGTGAGATCTTGAGCAGGAGATTCACTTAATGGGCGTAGAGTCAAGTATTATCACAAAACTGCAAAGGTACAGCCTTAATGATGGTGCAAGCACATAGTCCTAAGTTTGTCTTAGAGTTAAGTATGATACCAGTGTAGAGTAGGTTCAATCAGACAGAAGCCAGGTAGGGAGGTGGAGGTGGCTCTAGAACCAAGTTTGCTACAGTGACTAAAGACAGTGTCATCAGTATTGAAATTTACTACACATGTGGTTAATTCATGCAAAATTATTGAGGAGTACAAAAAGAAATGAGCCAAGATGGCAGGGTAAATATAAAATATGTGTACAGTCGGTAGCAGAGAAACAAATAGTCAAAGTTCAAAGTAAATTTATCGTCACCATATACAACCTTGAGATTCATTTTCTTGGAGGCATTCTCAGTAAATACAAAGAAACAACATAGAATCTATGAAATGCTGCACCCGCCAGACAAACAACCAGTGACAAAAAGACAATAATGTACAAATACAAAAAGAAAAAAAAAGAAATAATAATAAATAAATAGATAGATAGACAGATAGATAAGAAATAACTATCAAAAACATGAGATGAAGAGTCCTTGAAAGTGAATCCATTGGTTATGGAAACAATTCAGCGTCAAGGTGAGTGAAGCTGAGCCAAGTTATCCCCTCTGGTTCGAGAGCCTCATTTTTGACGGGTAATAGCTGATCTTGAACTTGGTGGTATCAGTTCTGAGGCTCCTCTACCTCCTTCATGATGGCAGCGGTGAGAAGAAAGCATGGCCTGGACAGTGGAGGCCCTTGATAATAGATGCTGATTTCCTGCAACTATGTTCAATGGTGGGGGGGCCTTATCTGTCATGGACTGGACTGCATCTACCACTTTTTGTAAGCTTTTCAGTTCAAGGGCATTGGTGTTTCCATACCAGGCCTTGATGCAACCGGTCAGTATGCTATCCACTGTACATCTATAGAAGTTTATCAAAGTTTTACAGTGTTGCTAGAAAGATTATGAACCCTTTAGCATTTTCTCTATTTCTGCATAAATATAACCTAAAATATGATCAGATCTTTATCTGTCCTAAAACTAGATAAAGAGAACCCAATTCAATAAATAATACAAAAAAAATTATACTTTTTAATTTATTTATTGAGAAAAATGATCCAATATTACAAGTATTAGTTGGAACCAGTATATGAACCTTTGCTTTCAGTAACTGGTGTAACCCCCTTGTACAGAAATAACTTCAACCAAACAATTCCAGTAACCATTGATCAGTTCTGCACGTTGCTTTGGAGGAATTTTAGCACTCATCTGTGACTGACTTGCTAAATGTCTAGTGTTTTCTAAATTTAAGGTTAAAATATGACTTACTTACAGAATAACATAAAATACTTCCTACTAACAATTCAAAGTAATGATTTCCTCAACACAAATATTGTAATAGCTGCTAGAATTATAAATCATTATATATATTTTAGGCAATCAGTGCATGAAATCTTGTAAATGGTTTCAAGTTTGTAAGTTGCATTTGTGTGTTGAAATTTATTGAGCATTTTCTAATACCACAAATAACTATGTGAGAAAGTACAAGTTGTGAATAAGTCTGCACTGAGTAGTGCTTGGAGCTTTTTAATGGCTAAGTACCGCTACTCTACCCACAGAATGAGAAAATACTTGCAGGGTAAGCATGTAAAGATAAGAAAGAACATGAAGATAATACACTTCTTTGTCTGCAGTTACAAATATCATAAAGTTGAAAATCTATTTGGAATCAGTGGAGAGTCAGGTGGTGAGGTAATGGCGAGCACAAGGAAAGGAAATATCTTGTTCTTATCATTTCAATTCCAAAGACAAAAAAAAAAGAATCCACTGTATTTTCTAATTTCATAAATGCTGTAAAATTGGTGTTGGAATTGCTTTATTATAAAAGCTTGTTCATACAGATCAAATCATTACACTGTGCATTGAGGTAGTAAAAGGTAAAACAATAGCAGAGTGCAGAATAAAGTGTAGCATTTGCAGAGAAAGTGCAGTGCAGGTAAACAATAAGGTGCAAGATCATAAAGGGATAGATTGTGAGGTCAAGAGTTAATCTTATACTAGGAAACCCTTTATAGCTTGATAACAATGGGGTAGAAGCTGTGCTTGAGCTTGCTGGTAGGTGCTTTCAGGTTCTGTATATTCTGCCTAATGGAAAGGGAAAAGAGAGAACGCCCAGGGTGGATGGCGGGGGTGGGGGTGGTGTCTTTGATTATACTGGCTGCTAACTGACGTACTGAAAAATATAGATGGAGTACATGGATGGGAGGATGGCTTCTGTGCTGTACTAATCTGTGTCTACAACTCATATTAAAATGCTGTTCAGGAGTATATAACTGAAAAAAAGTAGATGAAACTCAGTATAATATGCTTCACCTCTTCAGTACATGATTGGTTTTGGACAAGCTGGATGGCCATGTTGCCATTTTATCACAGTAAGTCTGGTGTGGCAGAAGTCACCTATCAAATGTCTTGGACAAGAAGCTGAACATGGCAGAAAGGGAAGAGCAGAGATGAGTTAATGCTGGAATAAAACAATTATTTGAACTGAGATGTAAATAAAATTTAATTGAAATAAACAATTACATTAAAAGAATTCCACAAGTAATGAAGATTTCCTCTTCTAGTAGCCTGTATAAAAGTATCACTAAATAATGAATACAGAAATTGTCTAAAATGAGAATGTATACCATTAGCTTCACTGTATCTACAGTATATACTAAAGGAGATGTATGTGCAATGTTTAAAGATTAAGATTCTTATTATACGCAATCACATTTCACATTAATTTTAAAGATTTTTTGGTTAAATATCTTATATCCAATTTTTCCATTTTAATTCTGGATATGTAGACATGATTGAAAGTAGATATCTGTAAAGTTTATTATTCGCTTCTTAGAGATTCTTCCAAGAACAGCTCTAGCAAGCAGAATCAAAGAGTAAAATTCAGTAGGTTATTTGCATAGTTGCCTCCAAGTAAAATTCAATCTCCGATGTGTTCCAAAAACATGGGTGAATTTTATGAACATCATTAAAAATCTACTGCAAGCTTAAACACATGCTTAAACATTTATTTCTCTAACTCTACCCTCAAGCTGCGTAGAACCCAATTTAAATAATAATTTCTACACCCAACCCAGTTATTCCCCCACTCCCCTGCTCTATCCCAGAGCCTTTCACCCCCACCCCCTCCCAGAACTTATTCAATTCCCTTATGAAAATAGTTTCACCAGTATTTTCAAGCAATGGATTCCAGGTCATAAAACCTCCCAGTTCATTTCTTTTCATCTCCTGTTTAGTTTAGAATCACCTTATAGATTGACAGGGTAATGAGTAACCAAGGGATACAAATTTAAGGTGATGGCAGAAATGTTCTCCCTATTTACCCTATAAAATTCCTGAATTTTGAATAGCTCCACTAAATATCCCTTACCTGCTGTGTCTTGGAGAAATATCCCAACATCTATACTCTTTCCACATCACTGGAATCCCTCAGTCTTGCCGCCATTCCGGTAAATCTAAAGTATTAACATTGTTTCTAATGTATAAACTGAGTAAAATTCTCCAGTTTACTCACAATTGTAATTTATAAAGGTGTAATGTATTTACAGAATAGTGGATCTTGTGGTCCCCTTTAAAATGTGAATCTCAAATGCTTTTGGATATATAATTTACAAGTAAGATAATTCATTGAAATAGATGAAAATGGATAATTGTGAAGTGGGGGCTGATGTGAGGTAGGGAGTTGGTGCTGGAGATCTATGGTAAAGGGAGGCATTGGTGATCAATAGTAAGACAGTAAGGTTGGTCCATGAGACCGATTATGGGCACAAACACAAATGGCTTCCAATGCCATAAAGGTCTATCACTCATTGTTTTGAATCTTCTCCTTTGAAGTTTTAAGTTGTCTTTGAGTTCACATTACCATTGCTAACTGCTGTAGTCATAACTTATCTAATCAGAGAGGTAGAGGTACACCTCAGGTTACATTCTTATTATAAAGATCTATCTGTGATTGATTGGCATCCTTGGGTAACAAAGTAATTTGGAGAGAGATCCGGCTGAAGTCTGGCCATTGATCTTCCTCATTGAATTTTACTCAGTATTCAATGAGGATCAGTATCACATCCCTGTATTCTGGACCTCTTGAAATGAATGCTGACGTGGCATTTGCCTTCCTCACCACCAACTCAACCTGCAAGTTAACCTTCAGGATGTTCTGCACAAGGACTCCCAAGTTCCTTTGCATTTCATATTTTTGGTTTTTATTCCTGTTTAGAAAATAGTCTGCACATTTATTTCTTCTACCAAAGTGCATTTTCGAACATGGTATTTTATTTGCCATTTTCTTGCCCATTCTCCTAATCTGTCTAAGTCCTTCAGCAGCCTTCCTGTTTCCTCAACATGACCTGCCCGAGGTCAGGCTAACTGGTCTATAATTTTATTTCTGCTGCCTCCCTCCGTTCTTAAAGAGTGGAGTGACATTTGGAATTTTCCAGTCCTCCAGAACCATGCCAGAGTCCAATGATTCTTCAAAGATCATTACTAATGCCTCCGCAATCTCTACCTCTACGTCTTTCAGAACCCTAGAGTGCAGTTCATCTTGTCTGGGTGATTTATGTACCCTTAGGTCTTTCAGCTTTTTGAGCACCTTCTCCCTTGTGATAGTAACTGCACTCACTTCTCTTCCCTCACGCCCTTCAACATCTGACACACTGCTAGTTTCTTTCACAGTGAAGACTGATGCAAAATACTCATTTAGTTCATCTGCCATCTCCTTGTCCCCTATTATTATTTCTCTGGCCTCATTTTCTTGCAGTCCTGTCTTCACTCTCATCTCTCTTTTATCTTCTATATATTATATACTTAAAACTGAAAATTTCTGCTGACACTCGTACACTCAGCACTCATAGGAAAAACAGCCACCTGAGTGAAGTTTGGAGGATGAATGTGGATTTTTAAAAATATGTTTCAATTTGTTTATGGGAAATGGATATCACTGGAAATGACAAAAGTTATTGTGAATCCCCAACTGCCCCTGATCTGACGGATTGACCATCAGTTCAGGGGAAATTAGACTGAGATTCATTCATAGGGCCAGACTGAATATACTGACTGATTTCCTTCCTTGCATCTATAACTTGCATTAGCAATTTTAGTAGGGACATATATATATGTGTGTGTACATAAATTTATATAAAAAATATTTGTAATTGTATAACATAATACCAAATTATATATAAATAATAAAATTCGGCAACACACACACATAAACACATGCATACTGTAGATATATGTATATATATTATTTATATAACTATACAGTGGCTTAGCTTAAGCCCTTCTGCCCTACTGGGGCTTAGACTCCCAACAGCATCTTGCCAGAGTCCCCTGTCCTGAACCAGTCTTTCAAGTTGTCCCCAGGTGTAACCCGTCTTTGAATATCCTTCCTCTTCTAGCGATGAGCTCTTTGGAGCATCTGTTGGCATTTCTGTAGCTCTGGGATTCTTACAGGGTGGGAGAAATAGTTAAAAAGGTATAAAATGGACAAACTATCATTTAACTGAATAATAAATGATGAATTTAAATTAAATGCAGAACAAATTAGAACACAACGTATGTTACTACAGTATTGACAGATGAATTCACCTAGTGTATGCTGCTGTGTATGGGGTGTCCAGGTAGGGGAAGCACCTCTGCTGAAGGGGCTTGTTGAGTCCATTCTGAGCAGCTCACTCAACTTTTGTCCCACTGGACACTCAGCTCTCACCTGCTGCTCCAAGTAGCTGTTTGCGTGCCACAGCAACCAACCCCTATTACACTGCTTTGACAGGCAGGCTAGACCAGGTAGCCAGTGGGCCTCATGCCCCAGTGAGACAGGGACATTTTTTGTCCTAGCATATGAAATCATCTCCAGTGGACTGGGCATATGAGATCAACAGAGAGATCCAACGGTCAAGAAGGCAGTTCTGCAACATTTCGGGGGGGAGCAAAGGGCATGACAAGGCACAGAAGAAGTCATGGTCACCCACTGCAACCAAGGAAGACACCAGTTTGCGATGACTACTCATCCCACTGGACCTGGATTTCCAAGGTCAAGAGAGTGGAGCTGTCCCAGTGTGATGGTCATTCCACTTTAACAACAGTCCCACACAAGTATTAATGTCATTGACAGACACAACGGATAACCAACATGCTGCCATGTCCTTTTGATTAACTACTGTAAATGAACAAAATTACTGCAGACATCTAGTGAAAGTAACAGACTGCCTTCATACAATGCTTTCAATAATTGCATTCTCCAAATCTTCATTTTCATTATAACATTCAAGTTAATTGTTAATACCTCAAATTCAACTTGTTGGAGAGTAAAGTCATTTCATTTTCACTCCCGTCTGTTTCTGGCATATCTAAGCTTGAATACTTGAAACCGCAGAGAGCCAGACAATTCTAAATCATCTTACTGCTTACTTCTCACCAACTATCATTGACAAAAATCACTGCTTTTAGAACAAATATATGCAGTTGATGCTATTTTAAAATTGTTCAGCCTAAGCACAGTCACACAAGTGCACATGACTGACACTTGTTAGAAACTGTTCAGCGACAATCTCCTGTTGCGATTAAGTCGCATGGTGTCCTAGAAAAATGAAGGGAATCCTGGCTATTTTCTCCATTAGCTTTTGTTCTTCAAGAGTTGTCCTAAATTGTCCTAAATGAGTGGCTGCCTTGTTTAACCAATGGACTAATTAACTGGAATATAATGGATAAAATATGTGTGTGTGTGTGTGTGTGTGTGTGTGTGTGTGTGTGTGTGTGTGTGTGTGTGTGTACAGGTATAAATTAACCTTTTCTTGGAACAATGATATTCAGCGGTTTCTGCAATGCTGCCCTTTTATTCTCTACATAGAGTTTGTTTATGTATTTGGTGTTTTGCTGTATTCATAGGTAGTTCTATTCTATCACTCTAGATTTTCACTTTTACCCATAGTGTATAGGTTCATTTACGTGAATTGTTGTGCTAAAGGATGTCCTGGTGTAATATTATAGAGTTAAAAGGATTATGTGTACAAAATGTGTGTTTTTTTAATATAGAGAATTCAAATGCACTGTAAAGGAAATAATGAGCCAATGCTTTTTATCAAGTATTGATGTTGGTATTTGTTGTCAATTAATATAACACAGCATTACACCAGGAGCAGATGCACAGCTAAACTGAACTAGTTCTCAGTATGATTTTTATTTGGACAGTTTGTCTCCTTTTGCACATTGATTGATTGCCAGTCTTTGTTTATGTCTAATCTTTCACAAACTTCCATTGCATTACTGTTTTCTCTGTAAATGTCAGCAAGAAAATGAATCTCAAGTTAATATATGCTAACATGAATGCCCTTTGATTGTAAACTTTGGACTGGGACCCTCCATCAGGACTGGAAAGGAAGGTGGAAGAAGTCACAAGGAGAAGGTGTGGGGAGGGGAAAGAATACAAACTAGAAGATAATAGGTGAAACCAGTTGAGGGGGAAAGTGGGTGGGTGGGGAGGGGGATGAAGTGAGAAGCTTCGATGCGCTACATGGAAAAGGCTGAGGAAGAAGGAATCTGATAAGAGAGGAGAGTGGACTGTGGGAGAAATGGAAGGAGGAGGGCTATCAGAGGGGGGTAGACACAAAATAATCTGCAGATGCTGGGGTCAAAGCAACACTCACAACACGCTGGAGGAACTCAGCAGGTCGGGCAGCATCCATGGAAACGATGAGTCGACGTTTCGGGCCGGAACCAGAAGACTCACTTTGTCCTGACAAAGGGTTCCGGCCTGAAATGTCGACTCATCGTTTCCACGGATGCTGCCCAACTTGCTGAGTTCCTCCAGTGTGTAGTGAGTGTATCAGAGGGGGAGTGATAGGCAGGTGAGAAGATAAGGGGTAAGAGGGGAGCCATAGTGGTAAATGGAAAAAGTGTGGATGAGGAGGGGAAAGAAGTTACCAGAAGTTCAAGAAATGGATGCTACCCAGACAGAATATGAGGTGTTCCTCCTCCAATCTGAAAGTAGTCTCATCATGGCAGTTCAGGGGGCCATGGACCAACATGTTGGAATGGGAATGGCAGTGGAATTAAAATAGTTCTCCTGAGCCACTCCACCACCAATTTCATCAGAATGCTATCCTACTGTCTACTCCTTGCTGTATTCCACATCGAATGGTATGATATTGTGGTGTTTCCAATGTAAGCATAAACCAAACTTAACACAGGAAATTAACTCTTGTTTATTTTCACTTGTGCATCCTTTCAATGGCCTGCAAGGTGTTTATTGTTCCCAAATAGCAATGCCAAAGATTAGTTATTACAACTGGTGCATATTATCCCTTTAGGTTTTACTTGTTTCTGGAGATTTAAAAAAAAGTTAATTTTATTTTTTTGACACTTAAAATCTACTTTTGCCTTTTTTTCTCTCTCTTTCTCTCATTAATATAGTTTTATTGCATTCCCTTTATTGCACCTGATTCAGACATGAAACTGTTCAGTCTACTTTAGATTTCCTTCTCTGTCCTTGCACTGTTAAATTCACAATCCTTCAGGCAAGAGGTTAATGGCAGACACAGTTGCCTGTTCTTCTGGTGGGTCTCAGCCACACAGTTTTCCTCATTGTATCATGGTCAGATAGCATTTTCAAAACTTTGCCTCACAAAAACACTTAAACTAAACGTGCCCATGGTATGAATAGTTAATGGCAAAATTATTTCCTGGTACTACAAAATCCAGGACAATACTTAACACTCACAGCAAAAGCTGCACATTTTTCATGTTAATAATGCAACTGGGACTCACTTTGTTATCCTCATCATCAGTGCCTTATTTGAACTGGAACATTTACATTGTTCTTTCAAGACTGCATTAACAAATACTTCACCTGCAAATCTACTGAGGTCATCTATTGTATCCGGTGCACCCGATGTGGGGTCCCCTACAACAGTGAGACACGTCATAAATTGGGGGATTGCTTCGTCGAGCACCTCAACTCCACCGGTCTAAAGTAGAACTTCCTGATGGCCCAACATTTGAATTCCAATTCCCATTCCCGTTCCGACATGTTAGCCCATGGCCTCCCCTTGTGGCGTGATGTGGTCATCCTCAGCATGGAGGAGCAGCACCGTATATTCCGTCTGGGTAGCCACCAAACTGATGGCGTGAATATTGATTTCTCCTTCCTGTCAAAAAAAGTACTCCCCCTCCCATCTTCTCCTACTGTCCGTTCTCACCTGCCTACCACCTCCCCATGGTGCCTAATTTTCTTTTAGTGCTCCAATGGTCCACTCCCCTCTCCTATCAGATTCCTTCCTCTCCAGCCCTTTACTTTTTCTAGCCACCTATCACCTTCTCGCTATCCTCCATCTCCTCCCCCAACCTTTTTATTCTGGCATCTTTCCCCTTCCTTTCCAGTCCTGATGAAGGGTCTTGGCCCAAAATGTTGGTTGTTTATTAATTTCCATGGTTGCTGCCAGACCTGCTGAGTTCCTCCAGCATTTTGTGTGTGCTGCATGAGCATTTTGTTGTTTGGTTATTAATATATGTCAGGTATTGTTTGCTTGTCTGTGCATACAGTACTAACATAATGAGGATAGTGAAGGGGATCACTTTTCTGATAGGTGCATTTCTGTAGTTGATTTTTAGATGTTCAAAGTTTATAAAATCATATCACCTTTAACAATTTGATATTCAGTTTGCTATGGAAAATCCCTTAGCAATAAAATTAAAGTCTATTAATCATATACCACAACTGATATTATAAATGAATATTATACTTAGATTTGATGTTTGGAAGGTAAAAATGGAATGCCTTCTCTAAAGAAAGGAACTGTGTATTTTCAGTAGTATTAGCTAATACACAATAGGGTACAAGCAAATAAATTATAATATTACCCAAATTTATTATGTGCAGTACTGACTTGAATTACACTGCCAACTGTGAATTCTAGGAAGGCCACCCACATGGAGGTCTGTGCATGTATTATGCTCAGCTACATTGGTGGTTCGTCTTGAGATGCTGAAAAAGTAAGCTTAAGAAATGCCCAGCTAATCAAGCCAGAAATATACTGTAGTGAAGGCAAAATAATGGGATCTGGCCACCTAGCAAGAGGGAATGAAGGTATCTCACCTCCCCAATTCTACTTATCAAAGCAAATGCTAATTCCCGACCAAACCCCACTTTACATTGTCAATAGAATAGTTAAAATTTTCATGTTAACGATGAATGTATAAACTGAATCCCACTAAGGAAAATACTTGGTTAAATATTTCAATATTGCTTGCCAACCATAATGTCCTTCTTGATGCCAAATTAATTTGATATATACCGGAATTACTAAGGTAAAGATTGTGTTTTAGAATACATCACTCTCTTACTTGTTCAAGTGCTTATTGCAAAGATCCCAATTTATCAGGGCCTCTTTAGTCAAAATAATCTTTGCTGAGGAAGACAAGAGATGTTCTTTGACCGGATATAATATGAATTACTGATCAGAATCAATTGATTTGACAAATCTTTTATTGACACGATTCATTATGGAAAAAATGAGCCCCTCAGGGGCTTCGTTATCACATTCTTGTGGTTAACACATTAAACAAGTCAAAGAATAGTTAACAAAGCCATATTGGGAGACTGGTATTATATGGATTTTCAGAGATCCTAATATGATTCTTCGTTTGCCATGTTCAGGGACACAGATGGGGGCTTCTGCAGTTATGGTAGGAGGCAGGTGCTAAGTGGGATACTGGGATGGATTTTAAAGCTGTATGGCCAACAGTATATGGTAGGGAATTACAATGAATGAGCTCAGTACCAATTTGTGTGGGTCTTCTATTGAAGGAGAGTGAAGGTTGGGATGCTGGTAAAAACTAATAATCTTTCTCAGAATCAATGGGCTGAAAATAGCGGGTGGGAGACAATGGTCTTGTGAAATATGTGAATATGTGGCCATAACTGCTGCACAGACACAGATATTTCACCCTGAATATATGGACATCTGGAGTTCAATAGCAGTGAGTGTGATATAAATTGGGAAGTAAAATAAAGTAGGAAAATTTCAATAGGTACATTTAATGTCAGAGAAATGTATACAATATACATCATAAAATTCTTTTTCCCATCTCACCCCCACACCTAAACTGGAAGGGACAGTAATTGCATGCAACACACATAAAATGCTGGAGGAACTCAGCTAGCCAGGCAGCATTTAGGAGAAGAGTATTGTCGACCTTTCGGGCCAAACCCCTTCAGCCTGAGCTGTGCGTGTTGCTCGGATTTCCAGCATCTGCAGATTTTGTCTTGACAGTAATTGCATGAATGGCCTCTTTTGAAATGCAGGCGCACACTCAGAATATTCATTTCTGGTTGGTTCATTAGAGGAAGGATGCGGGCACTTTAGAGAGGCTGCTGAGGAGATTCACCTGGATTAAAGAGCATTGAGTTATGACGAAAGGTTGAGTGAGCTAGGGCTTTCTCTTTGGAACGAAGAAGAATGAGAGATGACTTGATAGGGGGGTACAAGATGATAAGAGGCATAGACTGAGTGGATAGCCAGAGACATTTTCTGAGGATGGAAATAGAAAGGGTATAATTTTAAAGTAATTGATTAAAAGTTTGGGGAGATGTCTGATGTAAGTTTTTAACACAAGGAGTGATGGGGGCATGGAACACCTTGCCAGGAGTGGAGGTAAAGGCAGAAACATTAAAGACATTAGAAGTTCTTAGATAGGTGCATGGATAATAGAAAAAAATGAAAGGCTATGTTGCAGGGAAGGATTAGATGAATCTTAGAATAGTTTATAAATTCGGCAAAACATTGTAGGCCAAAGTACCGTGCTGCTCTGTGGTCTGTGTAATTCTATTCAATCCTTAAAATGGACCTCAACACCTTTGAGCTTCAGATTTAGGGCTTCAGCTTGTTGATGCAACAACGCCGGTATGTGTCTACGTTCCAGGAGTAACTCTGAGCGGGGAGACCGGGTTCTCCCAGTCTGGGCTGGGTTGAACTCTATTCTAACCCCGCAGCGGGTTGCCAATATCGAACCAAATTACCCAAGTATAAAGGCACCACCCGCGGGGCTGTGCGGGAGGCAACCTTCTCCAGATTATTTTCTTCACGTGTCATAGACCGAAAACAATGCTGGGAGACGTCTCAGATTTTTTTTACATAAAAGTGAGGCTTCCAATGAATTAATTTTGGAAAAAAAAAGATAAACAAGCGAGTAACAACATGAGTCCAGCCGACCGCGGGAGAATAATATCTCCAAATGATTGGTTTACTTGTAGTATTGTTTTCAGAACGTGTGCTCGTCCCTAGAATTAAAAGTGTATGAATCGCCAACGACTCATTAAATCACCAAGCTGTAGATGGAGAAAGTAAAATACAGTATGGTTTGTGTGTTCGGTCCTCAGTCCTTCCATCCCTTGTTCAAGTGCTTGCCTTGAACAATCTAATGACAAATGTAAAATATTCATTGGTTAACGAAACGGGAGGGGAAAGGAAGTTAATGTGCAAACCCACATCAAATATAAATAAGATGACCTGACAATCTAACCGTTGCTAATGACATTAAAAATCTGTCAGGCTCTAGTGTGCTGACACTGGAGGGGTTGTTCTCTGGAGTTTTGAAGTGATCTCTCTCGCTGCACAACACAATATTCTATTAGTGCGTCTCCGGTGTAAAATAATAAAGCTTTCTGCTTCATTAAAGGAGAAGAGAGGGACTACTATGCGTCTGCTAGAGGACAGTCTCCCGTCCTGGTTTCCTGTTTACAGTATACCACAAGAAGGAGGCAGAATAATCGGTGCTAATTCTAAAAAACACACCATTCAGTCCCTCAAAGGCATGGAATTTGTAGTAAATCAGCCCTGCAGCAACACTGGCAAGCAGAGCTGACCCCCAACAAATGAAAATAATCAAAAGTAATTAGAGGCGTGCTGGACTGCTCCTCAGAGATCTGTGCTGGAGAATAAACATGCCTTAGTGTGCAGAAACTCTGCAAAGACCTATGTCTGAGCTGTTAGGTGCCCTGACCTTGTCCATATAAAGATGTGATTTATGAAGTGCAGGGCATTGCGGCAAGGCTTCTGTCTTTTTCAAGAAAACTGTTTTACTGTGGCGGAATGTAGCAGTCTCTCAGTTATGTGCCTGTATCCAGGAAAGAGCTGCGAGCCATTCTATATAACTGTACCTGGCAAGCTGCAATGTAATTTTGGAGGGGGGGGGGGGGGGGGAAGTAAATGGACTACTTCGACAAGGGAAATATTAAAAGCAATTTAAATATCACTCGGAAGTGGACTGACATATCCATATCATCTTCTAACAAAAGGGTTTAAGCCTTCCAAGCACGTGCTCGTGAAATTAACTAGCAATATTATTCAATAGTCCTTTCAAACCTAATTCGTTTAGAATGCCTGACAGACATCTCTAAAACTATTAATTCGTTTCAACTTGCTACCGTAGTGCAGTGGGAGTTTGTCTCTTCCCATCGCATTCCGGATTTATTTCATTGGCTCTTGTGACTCCTCGCGTAGAAATTAATATTAAAGGATATCTAAATGAGAGAAAATGGATTTTGGCAATATTTGACTAATTACCACTTGAAACGGTTTTTGAGAGAAATAATTGATTGTGTTTCAACTAGCCGACGATTTGGACCAGAGCTTCGAAACTCCTCCCTAAAGTGTTCTATTATTTTCACGATGAGGCAAATTGGCAGTAATACAAAGCACGTAGGAACCTGTGTAGAGTAACTAAATCAAATAAAACAGGCTGTGAAGTGATAGTCCTACTACAACAGAAACATGTATTTTGTTTATTAGATGAAAGGGCAACTGTCCGTTCAGCACAGTAGTTGTAAGCGGTTGATGAATTCCAGTCAATCGCCCCTTCCAGAGGAACCCCTGGATCACTGCAGAATGTATGCCGCGGTGAATCACGACTGATAATATATACGAAATAAAACAAGTTCTTAATGATGTGTTGGAATGCACCCTGGGCACGGGGAAGCCATTAGCACAGCACATGTGAGAGGATTTTGACCACCACAAGACCTTCTGTTTTACTCCTGGTTAGACTGTGAAAGCAACCCTTAAAAAGGTGTCCATTTACATCCTTGAGGGAATATCTATCTTACCATAATACTAACTCCGTCATACTCTTGAGTACAAGATTGGCCTTTTTTTTAAAAAAAAGAAGATAAACACATCTTTCATTTAGCTGCAGTCAAAAAGTTACGAGCTGAAGAACACGATGTTGAGGAAACACTGCTGACGCTTTGTGTTAAATCGCTGTGTAAGACGCGTCCTTGGATGGACTGTTGTAAAAGTCGGCACACATGCTGATTTGTGTTTCCGTTGTCCAGTACAATCAGCTATCACATCACATCCAGCTTCCATTACCAATATAACAACTCCTTCTAAATTTATGAATATTTTTATTTCCAGTTTATTTCTTGGGGAGGTGGGTGGTAGCGTGTGTCTGTATTTTAATATATTTTAGCGGGGCTGTTGTAGAACTGTGTTCGAGGCTGGGGAATAGGGAAAAGAGGAGGGATCTTGTGTTTTTCTTAACTGCAACTTAAGTTACAGTTTGAACGAGAAATTATTATTTACCTTAAAAGCCTTTGGGTAAAACCCTGGGATTGAATCTGTCACACGTCCTGAAATGTTGCTATTTCAATATCAAACAAGTAGTGTTCTTGAATACAATGGTTAAAATGCAGCCACTGTTTCCAATTCTGAACGGCCTGCAAGGCTTTTTTTGATGGGGGGAAAATCGTTTTAACTAGTTCGTCTAATGTGCGAAGTGTAAATACCAGATCCCGCGTTTTGCAGGTGTTAACAGGCTGGGGCTTTGTAAATTGGTCCCAATCATTCAATTCAGAACCAGCGATTGTTTATATGAACTTCATGTTGTGTAACGTTGGACACAAATGCGGTTTCTCTGTTGGGGGGTGTCTAAATTTTTAAACTGATCTGCAGAATTGATACTGTGGACTGTCCGGATAATTAATATCTTCTTGTAATGACAAATAGTATTAATCGTTAAAACTCATCTATTCAACGCAAAGCAGACGAAGGGATGGGAAATCAGAAGATATAAGACACTGATTCGCTATTCTTGCTACATCTTGAAGATAATCGGAAGGAAGGGTTTCTTGAAAGAGAAAAAAAGATGTCAACTACTGAAAGCGTAATCTCCACCCGAAACGATGAAGCTTTAAGAGGCAGAGCCCAGAAATGGAATACCTTTGGTTGTACTTAGGCTAAATTGTCGCAAATAAGAATAGTCCAGCACAATTAGAATCAAATGTTTAAGTTAAATTATACATTCAACAGCTGAAATCGAAGTGTAATGCCTTAACTTTATGAAATATATTTTCGTAATCATCGTGTGATGGAGGGTTAGCCAGTTTTTGTTCTAGGAGACAGGCGAACTAAAGCGAACTGCAGCGATTACATCCGATTATTTCGGTCTCTAGAAACCAATTAAATTGATCAGTCAATTTGACGAGTGTGGAAGTTTTAAAACTCATTTCTGTAAAGAAATTTGATTATAGTTTTTAAACCATCACATCGCAGAATTGTGTATAACGATTTCCATTTGAAAGGATGTGATGCAGCACCTGGATATCACAATTAGGGTTTTTGTTAATCCCAGGGACAGATTTTAGATTAGGCGGGCGGTTTTGCAGAAACCATTCAATTAGTACATAATACGACGGATACCTAACAACATCACTTGCAAAAGCAAATCTCAGTTACATCTAATTTAAATAATTAGACTACATTAGGTCTTGTTTCAAGGAAAAACTTCAACGTATCCAATCTTCCCTTAATGTTGAACATCCCTTTTTTTAACATCTGGTCGTCACTCTCTGAATAACTTTGAAAAGGAAAATGTTGTTTCCTCTTTAATATTTTCTAGGAACACGATACACAAAGTAACGTCGTTTACTCAAAGTGGCAGTTGTCCTTTGTTATGCATTGTATGTTGATTGAGTCCAGTTGGTAAAGGGTATCGATGGAGAAAACTAGCGTAAAAAGCTGATGTCGCACACATCATTTTGGAAATTTACAGTGAAGTCTGGCTATCTCTCCCCATGTATTTCCCATTGGCCACGGTTAAACAGCAGTTTTCGTTTTAAATCTCTCATGGCCTTGAATTGTAATTTGGCTTAAAACTGGCTTTTTATTATTTTTTCAGCTCAGAGATAAAACAGCAAAGTGATCCAGCACTTTACAGTTTCTTTAATGATAATTATATAATATCTCAATGATTTAACTTGTTATAACCGCCCCCGTCGCAAAATGTGCATTGGAACGTTGGATTTGTCGAAGCCAGTCTTTCATCCAATCCAAAAGCGCCGAATGAGAAGTTCCCGGACTTCATCGGTGAATTTAAATCGATATCCGAACCAACTAAATGTCTGAACAAGTAAAATACTGGATCAGGGAGTGAGACCCGCAACGAGTGTTTGACGATGATTAGCAATATATAATATCTCTCTATATAAAAGGATTCCCCGCCTAGAGCAATAAGCATATCACTGATACCAACCTCTCGACGGCCTCCTTCAAGTCCACAACCCTTTTGAAGTCAGAACAAGCGATTAGCGAAACTTGTCCCTCTGTGCGTTTGACACTTCGGGGGAAGTAAAACCGAAATCACGGCAGGGATTAGGGGTCAACAAAGAGAAAAAAAGAAATCTAAGGGAAAGAAAGCCTTTAAAATTAAAAAAAAATCTAGATTTAAATAATGAGTGAAATGCTTGAATAAAGGTCCCGGAAAAGACTTGCTCGGTTTTCCATTTGGTTTCCCATTGAACACAACGATCGTTCCCAGTTCCTAGGATCGATGCTTCCTGCTTAATCGGAGAAGGTGTCGTTTTAATGAAGCGAACGAAGAAAGTTGATGAAGTATAACGGTGGAGAGCTCTGGTAATCGTGAGAATGATTAATGGCAATCAAATCACACCGACACAACAAGCGAGGCCAACAAATATCTTGGAAAAGAATCGCGGGGGGGGGGGGGGGGGAACAAGCAAACACTGAAGAAGCTGCCGCAGTAACTGAAGGAATAATGTCACAATATTGACAGCATGTAAACATGGATCCAGACAAATGGAGCACTTTCTGCATTTAATTGATTTAATATAACCTAGTTTTTAAACAACCACAAATCGAAACGCTGCGAATGCAAAGGAGAGAATGTGTAACCCTGTTAAGAATTTCCCCCTTTGTATCCACATTCTTATCCAATTGGATAAACAAGCCGTTCGGTGGAAGCGAAGAGAATTTAGAGAGATGTAGGCAGTTAACTTTGCGAAGTTGTTTATCTTAGAGGTAATTATTCAAAGCTACAATCTAATTAACAATCTTTTCCTGTGAATAATTTGATTAATATTTTGAGAGAGAGATTCATAGTTCTATTCAAATTTATTTCTCACACAATAAACTCGCATTATTCACCATGGAACACGCGAGTGAGCAATTAAAAGTAGATCCTACGCTTGGAATTCCCTCCAGCAGCCCTTGCGAATTGGTGTTCGCCTCCTCGTAACTGGAGCTCCGGGATTCGAGTGAGATTCAACATGTTTGATAAATTAAATCAACTAGATAGAAAGAAAACGTAACTCTCCCGGCAATACGCTTTTGGATTCAGGAAAACTCTCCGTACAGTAAGTTTATCATCCAAAGCAGCAAATTCCCAGCGACTGTTGTACGCCTGGCACCAATAGATTCTATTAATTAAACGTCGGTACGCATGTAAATAATTACGTCCAAGTCGAACTAAATTTATTGTCAAAGTACATATCTGTCACTATACGTAACCCTGAGATTCATTTTCTTGCGGGCATACACAGTAAATTAAAGAAACACAATAGATTCAATGGAAGGCCGCGCCCAACAAGACAAACAATCAATGTGCGAAAGTTTAAAAAGAATGTGCAAATACAAAAGAAAATAATAATAATAATAAATAAGCAATACATATCGAGAACATGAGATAAAGGTCCTTGAAAGTGAGCGCAGAGGTTGTAGGAACAGTTCAACAATGGGGCGAGTGACGTTGAGTGAAGTTATCCCCTCTGGTTCAAGTCCCTGATGTCTGAGGGTCAATAACTGTTCATGAACCTCGTGGTGTGGGTCTTAAGGCTCCCGTGCCTTCTTCCTGATGGCAGCAGCGAGAAGAGAGCGCGGCCTTGGTGGCAGATGCTGCTTTCCTACGACAGCGCACTGTGGAGATGTGCTCAATGATGGGGAGGGCTTCACCCGTGATGGACTGGGCCATATCCATTATTTTATGTAGGATTTTCCGTACAAGGGCAATGTTATTTCCATACCAAGCCGTGATACAGCCAGTCAATACACTCTCCGCCACACATCCACAGAAGTTTGGCAATGTTTTAGATGTCATGTCGAATATTCGCAAACTTCTAAGGAAGTAGAGGCACTGCCGTGCTCTCTTCATAATAGCACTCACTTGCTGGAACCAGGACAGACCGCTGAAATGATAACATCGAGGAATTTGAAGTCGCTGACCCTCTCCACCTTTGATTCCCCGATGAGCACTATGGACCTCCCGCCCGTGTCCAGCTGGATTAGAATTTTTAAAACGGTCATCATATAATAGAGTCCACATTACCTTTACACATATGCTGATATAATGACGCATATGTCCTTCTATGTAATGTCAGCATTTCGGTGTCTGCAGCCTCACAAAATCCACATGCATATTATTTATTATTAATAATTTCATTTAAAAAGGAGAACGATTCAAATATCGGCCTTATTCTAACCCTGACAAAGTAAATATTATTTTATCTTTAAGTTTATTAATGAAAAAAATATTAATCATATTTCAACTTTAATTTATTGATGGATGCTTTCACGTTAAGCGAATATTATTGACCTCTCAAGATTTTTCATCTATGTCATAAACCGACTTCAGTGGATGTAATGACTATGGCCAGAGAATACCATCAACTTCAGACTGGAGGCGGCAGTCTGAATGAATGCCCAGTGGCCAGCAGTCCTGAATCAACATTTACGTTCATCCATTATCACTGTTATCTTCTTGTAAAACCTTGCATTGTAAAGAACGGCAGGTTTGTTTATATAATTTCAAGAAGTTTTTTTTTCATAGGCACGTTTCTAAGGCACCGAGTCAGCGAGTGTAATAAAATGCGCGGTCTGGTCAGTTGGCACTGGACGGTTCTCGGCAGGTTGTTGCTTGCCTTCCCCGACTCTGATTAACAAATTACCTCCTTGCATAGGGAATGAAAAAAAAATGTCCTCTTGCGGCGAAGTTGTAAGAAGAAATGGTAGAATGGGATCGTGGCAAATCATTCACCTTCTACAAATAGCCGTTTGGAGAAGCATGAAACGAATATGGAAACTCCGTTTGCTGAAAGTGGCGATGAGGAGACAAGATCGGCCTCTCGAGATCATCGTTGTGTCTTATTACATGTCTGAGTCGCTAGACCCACTCATCCTGGTCCATGCCTCAGGTGAGTGCTGGTGTCAGAGCTTATCAAATCCGGCGCAAATATCAAAGTCGAAATGACGGGGCTGGAATTCAGAATGCAATGCTTCAAACTACAAGTGAAAGGTCAACGTCCTAGCATCCATATCGTAAGCACATCTAAGCGTTATTCAAAGATACACGACAGATACATACAAAGTTGGACTCAAAAACTCAAAGAATGTAGGCAGGTATATACATTACTACTGAAGTGTGGACATGTGGCGTGGAGCTATATAAACCACATGCTATAATTGCAGAAAGCCATGCTTCAAGATAGACAACAGATCACTAAACAGTTCGAAACCCAATGTGAATTGTAATTTACATAATTGTTTTAATTTAATGAGTGAATAAATGAGTCTGATCAAATACTATGTCTTTAGCAAGATGCACATTGCCGTAGTGGCAGTCCCAGTCCCTCTGCTACACTGCTGGCCGGTTGGTTATGGTTCAGAATGTGTAGTTTGTTGACGACGTCTGTTTTTTAAGTCGAAAGGAAATGAACGCAGGTTTTCTGCAGTGGCCATTTAAAATCACTTCACCTCTCCAGCGTTTCACTTTCACTGCGCTGTGTGGATCTGGGAGACTGGTTATTGGAAGGATATTGTTACCTTTGAGAGAACAGAAAGGTTTATTATTCTACTGGTACTCATTTAGTCCGATTCTGGTGAGCCGGCACCCATCAGTTACCTCCTGGTATTTACTGTGGGTGATGCACGGGAAATGGAAAAGAACAGGTGGAGTTAATGGGGTTGAGCAAAAGGGAGACCAACTCAGAACCCTGTTTCCCAGAAATCAGACGGTCCCCTGATACAGGATCTGACAACTATTCGGATTAAAATTATTTTTTTCAGGACCTTTTCCCCTAGGGTGTGAGGAGAGGGTTTATTGTAGGCTTTGGTGTATTGTGGATGAAAAGAGATGAGTGCATTTCTGTGGTCGTGAAGATTATGGGGAAAAATAATTGTCAAGTAAAATCTACACCGATGTAAAGAATGGGAATACCAGAGGTGTGTTAGAATTACATCTGGGAATACAGTTCCAACGAATATAAGTCAAGATGCTTAATAAAGATTCAGAGAATAGCATTCATCGAACAGGACTGTAACGAGATTGGGAGTAAAGATGGAAGGTGCCAGATCTTCGAAATGGTCCAGATTCTCAGACCATTCGCCTACCATACGTTGGAATCCCACCATGACAGCTTGGAAACTGAAATTCAAGTTTAGTCGCAGAGCCATGGAGTTGTACAGCATGGAAGCGGGCCCTTCGGCCCGTCGCTTCCATGGCGACTGTTTTACCAACGGCGGCAGTCATCCATCTACCCGCACGAGATCCGCGTTTTAGTAGCCAAGTAAACCCACAGTTCAAGAAATTCCATATTCCGTATTATTCGTGGTGACCATTGTCGGATTGGTGTATATATATATATAGTACTGCCACCAATTCAAGGAAGGAAATCTGTCACTTTTATGTGTCTCCAGCAATGTCTGTGCCTGAATGGCGATTCAATTAAAGAGGGGCGATGGAGCAGGTGAAGGTGTTTGAAAAAAGAATTCCAACGACCCAAATTGAAGACAGCGGCAAGGAAAATCTCACAGAATGGTGGGCTCAAATGAGCAAAATTAGGAATGGCGAAGGAAGCTGAGAATTTGGGCATTTTTACCCAAGGCATAATAGATTCAAGGAATGTTATTAAGGAAGAGCAGTGATGCGGAGAATGAAAAGAGGATAAGGAAATAATTGACCAATGGAGAGAAGGTGATAGTCACCGTTGTTACTTCCACCTCTCTCCTCCCACATAATAATAGCCCCTTCTTCAACTTTACATCTCCTCTCATGCCATTAATTCCTCTTAGTCAGATAATTAACTTACCATTTGTTGTAGACTTCATCAACTGCTTCAGCGCAGTTCCCCCGGGACAGCCCCTCTTGACCATTCACTATATCTTTTAGAACTTTCTAAAAAAAAAACATCTTTAAGCCATGCCTTCTGTTGCTCGTCCTAATCGCCCCTTTCAACTTTTAGTATACCATACAATGAAACACAAAAGGAGGCGATTTGGCCCATCTGGCTCATGCCAGCACCAAGGTGAACCATCCTTGCGTCCTATTGCCGCTCTCACCATTTCGCCGGGCCTTTGTAACGTGCCCATCAATTCCCCATTGACCTGTGGCTCAATATCGATTTATTTATTTCAGCCCCGTCAAGTCTCTCGGGATATTGCCTACCTTAAAACTACTATATTTATGATTATCACTCCCCAACAACAAAAAATGGTATTCAGGACTACCGGCCTTTTCCTGTTCCAAATTTCTCTGGTATTCTTGCATATTTTCAGGCAATGTCTGCCAAGGGGTTTAAAAAGGAAAGCTCTTATTTAAAAAAAAAGTCCTAGTAAATTTTTAAACGGGAGAGCACACGTGTCAATATGACATTTTGTACAAAAGAGATTACTTAAAAGTTATTTATATTATTTGCATAGCGAGATCAAAAGGCCAAAGCAGTCATTTTTAAGCGTGCATTTCATTATATTTTGAATATGTACTGCACATCTCTACAAACATCTATTATTGCCAGTCTGTGCGCAAGGTTTAAATACTAATTACTTATGTGGAGGAATTTACATACTTCTCTGTTTTGGAGGGCGTTTGGTATATTTTATGCGTTGCTTGTGTCTGGGAGCATTTTGGAGTTTACTTCAGTAAGAGTGAATACCTGTGTACTTACGCTGTGCATGCCTATGCACGAGAGAGAACGACTACTCAGTGAATTGTATTTATCGTTATATATTTTGTTTCTTATGTGTTTGCACTGTACGTGTCTAAGTATTCTTCTACACCCTTGTTCTGTCCCTTACTGTGAAGCTATTTCAGACGTTGAAGTGCAGTCAGCAGTTTAAGAGGCACGAGGTGATATGAGATACACAAATTTATTGATGTAAAGAACATCTCAAATAGGCCCCATGGATATTGGTACGCGTTGCAAATTTAGTTTTGTGCGTTTGAATCCTAGAAAATATTTTTTGTGTGTGTGTGTGTGGCTGCTATTTAAAGGTATCCAGTACTGAGTCAGTAGCTGGGTACAATCATTGAGGTGGTATATCCTGCAGTGTACTGTATTAACTGCCCCCGAGCCAGTGCAACTGTTCCAGATGAGTGTAATAAAGTGCCCTTGTCATTATGAAAACGTCTGTGTTTGTATGTTTCTGTTTGTGTCTGTATTTCTCCCCGGTTCAGTAGTTTTTCTTCACTGTTTCCTAAATCCGCAGGGAGTCGAAAAAGGACTTGGGCAGTAAGGCAGCATTGGCAACAGGAAATTGGTAGTCTGTTTCAGCAAATTTATTCCTGTTCAATAGAAAGAAGTGGAAAAGAAAATTAAATCAAGTGTAAACTTGACTGCCAGTTCGCAGCCGTACAAGTAATACTGATTCTCACTGTCGTGCTCATCCCACCCTTGAATCCTAAAGAGTGCAGTTTCACTAATTTACTCCACCTAGTCACACGAGCTTCGAGAATAGGTGTCAACCGCCTGCTTACTGCAGAGATCGCCACGCTATGCATCAAACTTCCTTGCCCAGTTTTGGCACAAGCATGCTTTCCATTAAGAGATACCACTAAGTAATAACAAGGCTTCGGAACTCTCCATCCCCAAGTTAGAGACCGCGAGGTAAAATGTGGTGCCGAATTTAAGAGCAGGGCACATTGCTATACAGGGCAACGTCCTCATCCAGTAGGCCATTGCCACAGAAAGCGAGCGGATGTCTCCTTTGGGATTGTATTACTTTCTCAGTCTGTGTATGAGTTTCCCTCTACATGTTTGTGGGCGTGTTTCTCTCCAGCCGAATATGTCCACGCATCTGAGCGCGTGTGTGTTTGTGTAAGTTACTTTATATAAATGCGTGTGCGCCTTTTTGGCGAAGTGCAAATGTAATAATGTAACACCGGCAATTATCCTTCGGGACAAAACCTTCATTTGTGATTAATCATTGTCCATTTAAATCTTCCAGACCACTCTCCCTTTAAAAGTTACCGCCGGACCGAGATATTTTCATTAATATTACTGCATGGTATAAGTCATTTCCTGGTTTCCTCTGACTTTTCCGCTAAGTGCATGATGTTACAGTCAATTGTCCAGTAACCCCATGACTACTTGCCTTTATCGTCAAGTAACGCTGGTATTGTTATGACTATTTTTGGGTTCAATTGAGTAGAACCGATTTCTGGATAACAGCATTGAAAAGCGGACTCCAGACTCAGGAATTTAAATGAGAAGTGTCCGAAAGCTAAGATATTTTCCCCAACGTCAGCAGTTAAAGCGACAACAATTTAGAGTTATGCGGGATGAGCAGATAAACCATATATTGGCTGAAACCGAAAACTAATGTCATTTTACTACCGATTGCGATTGCCATCTGCTGGTTGGTTTCTGACATTGACCCGCCATGAAACCCAGTCCAGCTCCCAGTCTCAGCCTTATCAATATAAAGCTAATTTGCCCAGGACGTGCTCCTGATACTCGACGCTTTTGTTTACTCAGAAACATTTCCTGCTTTTCAGAGAACTGCGCTCTTTAAAAAAAACAGCTCTATATCAGAAAAGCAGAACAACTCCACAGAATAGTAATCAGTTTCCCAGCTCACTGCTGCTTCTATTTAACACACAATGCATCATAAAACAAATCCCTCATCCTGACAGGAAGAAAATAGAACAGCTCATAGGCCCAGCTTGCCCAATTTATTGCTAAATTAAAAAGCTCCAACAATGGACATCTTGAGGAACGACAGGAAACTGGCGGTCAGCAACCGGGGTTTAGTGAAGGTTCTCAGAGCTGCGAGACTATGGGAATCTCCAGCCAGGTTTTGGTGCTATTTACAAAGGAGTCCCAGAGTTTATCCGGCAGTACCTGGCGTCGCAGTACAAGCCGCACGTCAGTAATATTCACACACAACAAAACATAACATGAAAATATCATAAAGTACAGTTTTCTGTATGTACAGCAGACGCTCGCTGCATCTTTCGCCCTGTCAGAGGCAGCGACTTCGTTAAATTAATAAAAGTAAATAAAAGTAATTCGGCGGGGTTCTTTGGGTTATTTTGGCACGGTTTATATTGTCCTGGTATGAGGATTCTCTCGGCAGAAAACTTACTAAGCTTGAGGTAATTAGTACCACCACACAAGGTGCAGCAGCAGTAGTAGATGCTGGAATCATCTCCTACATTCACATTATGAATGAACGTAAAATAAATCCGTAATTGTGTCTTTGAGATTTTGAGAGTGTTTTGGAAAGTGCCCAGAACTCTCTTTATGGCATCACCAACAGACTATCTCTCATTAAGTGCTTAACATGAATCCGAAAAAGGTTTGGAAACTCGTTGTAGCCACTGCGGAAAGAACCCTTTTAAACAATAGCAATAAAAAAAAGAATCTTTTATTTTACTAAATGACATGAAGGCAGTTTTGTAAATGCCTCCCGGGAGTCTGCATCAGAAAGATGATCTGAGGACTTGAGGCAGCAGAGTGATGGAGGGACTTTGGATTGGAGAGAACAGGGAAGGGAAAAGCCTCGGCGTCTGAATACCTTGTTAAATGTTGAGCAACTCAATTAGTAGATAGTTGGGCTCTCTCCCCCGGGGCTATCATATTGAAGACATTGGAATATCTTCAGTGCGGATAAACGGGGTGAGGGCGGACAGGAATGCCACAGACACCGACTGATCATGGGAAATCCTTTTTCCTATTTGCGATCTCTGATCTATTCTTCCTGCTCGTCCTGAAATTAGTTTATTTTCTGAGGCCTTTATACGAGCTTGCATCTGTGAATCACTGAGTGTGTGGCTCTGTATGTAACTCTCTCAAGTGCATGCATCGATCTGCACCCGAATGTTTGTATTTTGTGAGTGCTCGTTGAAGTTAATTTAACAATCCTCGTTCAAGGGTATGTACATATAATATTTAATATGTATGGATAAATAATATTCAGTGCAACTGTAATCAATTTTTAGAACAGATCACGTCATGTTCAATTACTGTACACGTATTTGTCGCTTTTTAACAATTAGAATATTTTCAACCGAAAATTATCTGTCTCAACAATCGCTTGGCACTCTTATAGCGAAAAGTTTACAAAAGTATTTTGCGTCTATGCGCTGGTGATGTGTTCCCGGGGGCAAAAGGAAAATGGCCCCCAGCCTGTCCTATCCTATTCGCTCTGGCAGCTTTCGTTCGGGAGTTTTCCAAGACAGCGTCAAAGTTACATCAGTGGGAACGGATCCCATTTATTACTGAATAAAAACGCGTCGAAATGTGCAGAGGGGGGGGTAATGGCAGCACTGCCGATTAATATTCAGTGCAATCCACCTTCGGGAAACTGAATATTATCTCCCGGAGAAAGGACCTCTTCACATGATGAGATCTTTAAGTAAAAGTGGGAATCGAGATGGCCCTGTGTGGGCATAGATCCGATTTCAGCAAGTGATTTATGTAAACACGAGTCTTGTAGAGCTGGTTTCGGGAGCGGGAGAAAATAACCGTAAAACAAATTATAGTACATCTCTGCGAAATTATTGTCGACGCCACCACAGGAATATTTGGCTTATAAATGTCTATCTGACTGTCGCTATTAAATATAAACGTTTTAAAAGAAATTTTAGTGTGTACTTTCGTTTTAAAGCAAACTTTACTCCCAAGTGTAACCGTTCTTTATTGTAAATAGGCTAGTAAATTGTTCAAATTGGCCTGTATTTTTTTCTGATTAGTTATTGATCTTCATTGTGTTAACAGAAGGTTCCGAGTAGTTAACTCAATAATGCTTCACCGGTAGAGTGTGGCGACAGCAGCGTCGATTTCGCCAGTCCGAGCTAATGTTGGGTTACTGATGGGCGCGTTATTAAATCGGAGCTTTCACTACATACTTACTTCTAGCCGAAGGTATTGCAATCGAGAGAGAGAGAGAGAGAGAGAGAGAGAGAGAGAGAGAGAGAGAGAGAGAGAGAGAGAGAGAGAGAGACAGAGACAGAGAGAGAGAGAGAGAAAGAGTGCGGGGGGAGTGCGAGCGAGAGAGGGGGAATGCGAGCGAACGAGAGATTGTGAAAGAGAAGTGAGAGAGAGAGAGAGAGAGAGAGAGAGAGAGAGAGGACGCTGTCTCTTTAAATCCAGCCCATGTTAGCCGGTCACCGGGTTACTGTCTTTTTAATGAGCTCTCCAGGAGATCTCTCTCCAATAACGACCTTTCGCTGACCTCCGCGATCGAGGACGCATCTGACACTTCATCAGAGGGAGAAGAAAGGAAGAGGACAGACAGAGAGACAGGGAAGGGAAAGGGAAAGGGCGCTTTAGGTCCAGGGAAAGCCGCGTGTTTGCGTGGATCGGTTCCTTTACTCACCCGGGAGGCAGGTCCTACAGGCTGAGCAGCGGTCTGTACTCGCCGCCCTGCCCCCCCCCCCATCATTTCAACCACCACCCCCCTTACCCCACCCGAGCGGGTCAGTAAGGGGATCGACCACCCCCACAGGAGTTGCTACCCTCCCCCTGTGATTCTTCACAACTTGATGGCCTTGACCGAGCCGGCAAATAAACTAACCCGGAGTGTTAGAGAGAGAGAACGAGAGAGAGAGAGAGAGAGAGAGAGAGAGAGAGAGAGAGAGAGAGAGAGAGAGAGAGAGAGAGAGAGAGAACGAGAGAGAGAGAGAGAGAGAGAGAGGAGAGAGAGAGAGATGAGAGAGAGAGACTGGGCTCTGCCCCGTAACTAGGAGTGAGGGCCTGCTGAGGGTGGGGGGGAGAGATCAGCCGGGAGTAAAGCCCCCGGCCGGCCGCACCAACTGGATTTGGATTTGTTTTTAACGGCAGTTGAAGCAGGGTGGTGGCTGTTTTGCAGCGGGTGACCGTCCTGTCCCGTCCCGTCCCGTCCTGAAGGTAAGCGAGTTCCCCCCACGCCCGGCTGGCTGTGGGCTGCAGCCTCTGCCCTCGCTCCACTGCTGGCTCCCTTCAACCCCTTTCCTCTCACTCCACTTCTCTCTCTCTCTCCCTCTCTGTGCCCCTTGCAGGTAAATGACTGGGCTACCCGTCTCGTTCACTGTTAACCAGCCGATGAACTCGGAGAAAGTTGCTCTTCCTTTAAGTTTACTGCTCAAACTTTAAGTATCGTCGCCTATCCAGTGTTATAACACCACGCTCTCTCACTAAAGACACACACACACACACACACACACACACACACACACACACACACACACACACACACACACACACACACACACACGCACTCTCTCTCCTCCGTATCACTGTGGCCCAGGCCGTGGAAAAGATTCCGGCAGTACGGGGCACTCGCGATCGGCGATCTGAAGCCTTCAAACACCGGCAAACTCCCTGAAGCCTGGGACCCCTGTAACAGCAACCACCACCCTACTCCCCTTCAAACAAAACGTTCATCGCATCAATGCAGAAATAAAGTGCATCAATGCATAATTCCCACGAGTTCTTGCATCTTTACCGGAACACTTGGCTGCCTTTCTCCACTCGCCCTGAAAACGGGGGCACCGGACCTGTAATGGGATTTCGCTCTTTATGAAACCAGACGCAGATATGCCGCCGAATAGGCATATACTTTATTTTAAATGGCTTTCTATCGAGGTCCTTCCAGTAATTGGTCTTAAAACGGCACCTGCAGAACGTGCCGCACTTTGAGCGAGTGTGCTCCCCAGAAATGGTGATAGAGGAAGTTTTGAATGGCACCGGCTGGCCCAGTCGGAGTGCATTTGGGTAGCCGGTTTCTACTTCTTTCTCTTTGCTAATTATATCTAATTCTTGACAAGAGTGTATAAGCACGATCGTCAGCAGGACAAAACCTTTGTATTTTCATTCCTTCTTCCTAATTACTGTACCGAGCAGCGAGCCGGTACAGATATGCCGATTCTCACTTCAGGTGTTTACCGAAAATGACCATGAGATGTAGGTTAAACAAAATATTGTTTGTTTTCTTTCAATGCGTGATAATCAGAAATTTATAATGTTTTAGAAACACAGAGGGTGTATAATTTTTATATATGGTTTGAAATATACATGCTTAAAATTAATATATATTTAAATATTTGGAAAAGGCGCGACTCAAAACCCCTGCGGTCGGCGACAGCTTTCCCTACCATGTGTATATCGGGAAAGTAAGGTGAGCTCAGTCAGCTCCTCCGCACGCCGAGAGTGCTACAGGCCGCGATTATTTTATCTACAAACTGACTGAACGGCTGCAGTTTCTGGTCTTCTACAGTTGCCCTCGTTGTATATAATTTCATTAACGTTGAAGTAACTGGGCGCAATTGAGAAAAGAGGAGGCCGTTTACCCCGCTAAGATGAATCTAACAGCACCTTACAGTACAGTAGTGCGTCCCTGAAAGTTATTGCAAGTTAATGACCTGGAGCAGCTCCCGTAGAGGCTGTCTGATTTGCTAGTTATAGTACTTGAAGGTTATGTAAACAGAGACTAGCCTCTTAACCTTCAGTCGTTACTAGATAAAGCCAGTACCTCCAACGAAATGCAAATAGATTTTATGAAAATAATATTTCTGGGGAAGGAGATATTTTAAATAAAGTAATTATCTCAACTAATTGGATCACTTAATCATTGATGTGCGCAGGATACTTTCATTTTCAGTTGTCTCTATTTTCAGTTTTAATAATTGTTGTCGTAGTCTTCCAAATTTCAATGAAAATATGATAGTTGGGGTTATTGTCTGTCAACCCATTAAACTTACTTGACAATTACTTTGGCATTTGTCATTCCGTTCTTCCCAATTTTTATTAAAATGTGTGGGTGTTTTCATGATAAAGAATAATTTTCATAATTCAGACACACAGCGTTCATTGTTTGTGCTTACCCACCTCTTGATATTTACAGAATCTCAAGCCTGATTCACAGTTAGATAGTGAAAGTTTTGAAGGTTACACATTATAAAGCGATTTTGTTCAATAGCTGTTTCCGTTGAATGTGTAAAGAGTAGCTGTGAGTGGTATATAATAAAATGTTGCTCACTGGGTGGGTGGAAGTGCAACTGTGTATATTTACACATGTAGGCATAAATTTTGTACTTTTTTTATACTGAGAAGAGCGACAGTAAATCTGTAGGTGTGCTCCCGTGCCCAGTGACTAATATATGCACAAAGATCGAATGTGTAAATGACAAACAAGTGTCATTACATTACTGTTAGTATCAAGTTCAGTTCTTCCCATATGCAATTATTGTCAAATACAAGAAAAAAACTCTTCTTTCTTTTAATGTTTTATTATTGTTTTGTATTTCTGCTTTAACCCCATAAACAATAGATTTGTTCATTGTTACTTAATCTAATTAATGTAATCATGGTGATGGAAGCTGTTGGCACAACAGCAACCTCTTATGTAAATCTACGGATAGACATAGCAATAAATTGTTTGTGCAAACCCACCATTATCACTGTGTTTTCAACGAACAGCATATTTTTCAGTGGATGTTCAGGCAATCAAACATCTGTTCATGTGAAATTAGTGCCGAAGTTAATCTTTTGCTGAAAGTATTTTTTAAAATCATAACAACAATGACATAGTAGTTATAAATGGTTGTTGCATAGAGATGAAACCTCTGCATCATAGACATTGACTTCTTGGGGGGAAATGAAGGGGAGTGAGGTCCTAACATTTAGAGAGTAAAAGTCAGGGTTATATTCCACCCTAAGGGAAAGAGGTGAATTATGATTCCTTTTCCACTCCCCTCTAATCAGGAAATGTGTAGAAAATGCTGCCTTAACTCCAAAACAATATTCGGTTAAAGGGATTAATGTTATGTTCCCTGTTAAGTATGCTTACTGTAACAACATGTATGCCTTTATGTGCATATGTATGAGAGAGCCACTTATTGAAGTAACGATGTGTGAGGCATATAGTTTATTTCTAGATTCCATTGTGACTCAATCTATACTGATCTTATCTCAACATTTTTCTTTCAGGTTTTGGATGAGTTAGGCAATGTGAAGTTCTGCATCGATGCCAGTCAGCCTGATATAGGGAGCTGGCTCAAATACATCAGGTTTGGACGAAGCTATGATCACAACCTAGTTGCATGCCAGATAAATGATCAGGTATGTTGAAAATACTTGTTTTGCTTTATCACTTGGGGTTTCAAAGGCTATTGCAAAGCTTTGAGGAGAGCATAGGATTAGAAACTGATAGCAAAGCTACTGTAGATCCTCATGTCCTGTTTGCTCTTGTGTTAAGTGCCATAAGGCAGATGGGAAGCACAGATTACATGCGTTTCTTCGCACAGACTGGCAATTATTTTTCTTGTTGTTGTCCAGTATTGTCATCTCCTGTCTGTTTGTTCTTTTATGATTTTTATGAAAACACACAAACCATTTTGACTGCCTCCCTTCAACAGAAACTGTTCAGACCCAATCACATGTAAATTGCTAGTGGAAGGAAACAAAAGGTATTAGCAAAGAACTCAGTTGCCAAAGCTAAGTAACAGAACCTCACCTTTTAATTGGAGCTAAAATGACATAGCTTTAAAAATATGCTTATACACTGTCCAATTATTTAAGCTACATGAGTATAGTTATGTTGGTGATGCAAATAGAATATAGTACCAGTAGAAAATGGGATAAATATAAAGACTGCATCATAAGGAATTTTTATTGATTTTAATTGCCTTTCTCATCTGCAAATAAAGGAGAATAGATCACTTCTTGCTACTGAGTAATCGTACAGTTCACATATTTTATGTTTAGATATGTTAATTAGTTACTTGATATCAAAAGGTGACTTTGTGAAGTTCACACCCAGTGGCACCAGGACTGAAGTTTCTTCTCAATGTGTAATGTCACTGCAAGGAATTTGTACACAGATCTTTGAAAGACAATATATTTTTTTTGAATCTGTGTAAGTGACAGATTAGGATTCAATGACTGTTAGCAACAATAGGAGTGATGAGAGAGTGAGACACAGTTAGTGAATAGAGCCCAATCCATCACAAGGAAAAGCCTCTCCACCATTGAGCACATCTACGTGGAGTGTCATCGCAGCAAAGCAGCGTCTATCATCAAGTACCCTCATTATCCAGGCCATGCGTCCTTTCCACTGCTGCCATCAGAAAGGAGGTACAGGAGACTTGGGTCCCACACCTCCAGGTTCAGGAATAGTTATTACCCTACAACCATCAGGCTCCTAAACCAGTGTGGATAACTTCACTCACCTCAACACTGAACTGATTTCACAACCGACAGACTCACTTACAAGGAGTCTGTACCTCATGTTTTCAATATTATTTACTTACTTGTTTTTTTTATATTTGGGAGTTTGTCTTCTTTTGCACTTCGGTTGCTTGTGAGTACTGGTTTGTGTGCAGTTTTTCATTGATTCTATTGCGTTTCTTTGTTCTACTGTGAATGCCCACAAGAAAATGAATCCAGAATAGTATTTGGTGTCATATACGTAATTTGATAATAAACTTACTTTGAAGGCAGATGTACTGAAATCTTGAATGAATTGCATTTCAGAAAGGATGAATGGGTGGAAAGTGTTGCTGTATTTGAGTCAAGAAGTTTCAAGTTCATGAGTGAGAATTTAAGTGCCAAGTGACTAAGTTATGGGTGGACTTGGATGTGGAATTGGGTGGCTTTTGTGAGCGTGGATATGGGTACAAAAGCTTGTGAGGTAATTGTAACTGAAATAGTGACAGTTTGTTTCAGCTTGAGGTAGTGATAGGGATGCAGTTGGTGAAGATAAGACTTAACTGGAGGAAATGCTAGAATTGAGGGAAATCAACCTGAGTGCATAGACCAGTGAAATGGTTGAGAGGCCAATGTTAAATAGAGTTTGAGCTGCTCTCATATTCAAACAGATCTCCTTTTCTTGTAATGGTGACTCCAAAGGGATGCACATAGGTTGGATAGAGGAGTGGAAGTCCAAAACCTAGGAACAGCACAGAGGTGGGAAATAAAGTTACCAGTACAGTGAACCTGTGTGTAACTGATGGTAAAAGTCAAAGCAATTGAGACAGGTCCCTCCCAAGTGAAATAAGGCACCTTAGTCCTAGGTCCATAAAACATCATCTGAGATTTTTCCCCACCTTCTTGTGGTTTAAAAATCTGATTGTCATTGTTTTGGGAAGACAGATTTGGATGTACGAAGGAAAACAGTCTGATATAATAGGAAACTAAAATATTGCAGACCAAAATCCTGAAGCAAAAGAAGAACACTCTAGAAATACTTGTCCATTCAGGCAGCATCTGTGCAGAGAGAAACAGAGTCGACATTTCAGTTTTGCTGGGGGAGATGGGTGGAGATTGGAATTTGGAAGAAAAATGTGATAATGGTTGTCATAACAACACTATTCATTGTCTACAAAGATTGATTATAAATAATCACAGTACATCAGATTTCACGATGTGTAAGGTCAGTTTGGTTGTGTTATTCAGCCAACAGAAACAGTTAACAAAATAATCACAACGTCCCTTAAAGGGACATCCTCCAGTCAGCATTACCATAAAGATACCTTTGAAAAGAGATTGTAGCTAAGAGAAAGGACCACTTCCTGAGTCCAAGATATACTGCTGCTGTAGACACTGGAAATCTAAGGTAAAATCAGAAACTCCTACTTCTGATGTGGCCTGACTTGCTGCAACATTCAGGATTATTACTTAAGGAGAGGACCTGGCAGCAAAATTGGGCTGGCAATTAAGTGGGTGCAGATTTGAGTGTAATCGATTGATCTTGTAATTAAGGTAAGGTTGGAGAGGTCCATATGTCATAGAAGATAGGCAAACTAGATGCTCTAGCAGGTTGTGAAGAAGATCAGGAATGGTACAAATGGAAGAAAATAACAAAATAATGAATAATACAAAATGCCGCGGGCAAAATAAACAATGCATTTTGTAGGTATGGCAAATAAGTGGCTGCATTTCAGCTTCAAATATTTAATCATTGTCAAGGCCATGTCCAGGAAGCCATAGGTCTATTAGAATCTTTTATATTGTACACTAGGTGGGAGTGACATTGAAAACTGGGATCAGAATTCTTCCCCCCACCCCCTTAAAATGTATATTTATTCATCATGAGATCTGCTTATTCTTGTTCTGATTAGTTTTCGTTCAAAAGTGTTGATTCTATTTTATTGCAGTAATGTAATTACTGATGGCTTTGTTGGTAAATCAGGCTAAGGACAGAGTGATGGTTGTCCTGATAGATGAATGAATGAAAGTGACCTGAAATTGATCACTAGAGAAAGGGGCAGGATCTGAGGGTAGGCATTAATAATGCTGCAAGGCTCAGCGTGGATTTACTAATTATGTTTTTTTTTCGGATGTGGATAATAAATTTCTTTTATCAATCGGACTTTTTTTTAATATTTGTTTTGTTAAGTAGTGGAATATGGTTACCACATTCAAAGTATGTGAATTAGGTAAGGAGTGAGATTGCATCATATGATTATTGCAGAGGCAAGCCATTACATTAAGGGAGTGGACAAAGGAATTTCATTCAAAAGTCCTCATGCATTTGTATGTTAATATAGCACAGTATGGTTTCACCCTTTAAAGAGGGAGTCTCGACATCAGGTCTCTCTTAAAAGATGAAATTTTGCAATGATTCCGATTAATCCTCACAACGAGTCTTTATCTTCAAAAGTTTATTAATAAACAGAGGCTTTGAAATTACCATGTATAAATAGTAGCATAAGAATAGTTAATTTGTTGGTATTGTATTTTACTGTTTCATATTCTAATGAAAATGTTAATCTATTAATTCTAAGTGGGTTATCTAAATAGCAGTCAAGGGAATTTCATATGAATCCCTTAAGCATTCTTATGCTAATATTTGCACAATGTATTTCAAGGCCAGAGATCTCGCACACATACAAGCACAAAACACATGCTTAGGCCCAGGGCTTTCCAGGGTTTCCAGTAGGTTGAATGTGTTCTCGAAGCATTAAAATAAGTCACTGCATTGCAAAAGATTGCACAATTTTAAGCACATTTTTTTTTAGTTCAAATCCAGTTTCTGCAATAATCTATCTCAATTTCAAAGTAAAGACCATGGTGGAATGTGGCTCTGCCCATAAAAGTGGGCAAATTATTGAACCAGGTTATTCATCACAGCAAGTAAATGCTACTTGTGCCTATTTGTGGCTCTTCCAGAACAATCTTAAAATGAAGCTTCTTTTGTGAGAGTAAGGACAATAAAAAAGCATGTTTTGAGAGCTTTTGAACACACATAATTTACCTATAATTGACCAAGAAATGGGCCACTATAACCAGCAAATGTGTAGGTTTTATGATCTTTTCAGTTACTTGAAACCAGGTTACTTGCAGACAGTGAAAGAGACAATCTCATTTAAAAACATTTCCTTGTTTTTGTTGAACCTATTTTCAGGAAAATTAATCAAAATCATAAATATGTGAAGAATTCACTTTAAGCAAAATCATCTAAAAGTATATTATTGGTGAATTATCTTGGTTCTTCATTGATATAATATTTAGCGATATGTAAATTACTTTCTGGAACTTTGAGGGAAAATGAATCCAAACTTAGCTTGATCATGAATGCAGATATTTCTGGGACCATCAGAGTTCAAAGCAAATTTATCAAAATATACCTTGTACTACCCTGAGATTCATGTTGTTAGGGCATTCACAATAAATATAAGGAAACACAATAGAATCAATTAAAAATTGCACACAGCAAGACAGACAATCACCCAATGTGCAAAAGACAACAAGCAGTGCAAATACCGAAAAAGACCCAAAATAATAATAATATATAAGCAATACGTAGTGAGAACATGAGATGAAGAGTCCTTGAAGGTGACTTCATAGGTTGTAGGAATAGTTCAGTGATGAAGTTATCCCCTCTGGTTCAAGAGCCTGATAGTTGAGGGGTAATATCTGTTCCTGAGTCTGACGGTGTGGATCCATAGACTCCTATACCAGCAGCAAGAAGAAAGCTTGATCTGAATGGCAAGGGTTGTTGATGATGGATTCTGCTTTCCTGCAGCAACACTCCTTGTAGATAAAAACGCCAGTTGCAGAAACTCCATAACCTGAAGAATATGGAAGAAATAACCAATCACTATGAATCATCATGAATCTAGCTCACTTCATCACCGAGTTTGTTCATAATTGGTTATGAAAGAAGTTAGTTCACTTACATTCTTTATTCACTTTTTGAGTAGAGGTCAAAATCTTTGATACGAAGAGTCAAAGATTGAAATAGTGTGTTAAATAATCCTATGAGGGGCATTGCATAAATACACTATAAATGTCCACATGTATATCCAACAATTTTGTCTTTTTATATTTTCTTAAGGCATCCTAGAAAGGAGAAGTTGAAGAGTTATGAATTTTTAGAGTGACCCATAAAGTGATAGTTTTTACCACTTTCCCAAATAGGAATGTCCCCTTTTTCTGCTCCTCACTATTTATAGTTGATTGTCACTCAGTCAGACAACTATTTTCATTTAAAAAAAAGGATCTAGTGCTTTCCCAGCATATATGATGAATAAACTCTTCTCGGGCTTCCAGCTAGGATAAGATAGTGATTATAACTGGCATTTTAATGATAACCTCTGCCATCCTCTTTGGAGATGATGCCTGGGTATGTCTACTCTGGTGGTATTTATACCTCCCCCCCCCACCCCGGTCCGGCTCTCCTGTATTTACCAAAGACGAAGGTGTCTGGAATTCGATTGTAAACAAGGTGGGAGAATGGAAACCTGATTGGATAAGGACTAACCAATCAGAATGGACGGACTACTGGGGTATAAATACCACCGGACTAGACATACCCAGGATCTTCCCTGGTGAAGATGGCAGAGTTTGTTATCTAAGTGTCAGTTATAATCAATACCTGTACCCAGCTGGAAGCCTGAGAAGAGTTTATTCATAACTATTTTCATACTTTATAAACAGATCTTTGAATGGTGCCAATTGCACACACTTGTGGACTATTGTTTTAATTGACACAAACACAACACTGAATCGAACCAGACTATCCTCTAGACAGCAATGCTTATTCACACCTCTGACATTCTGCTAATGAAATATTCCAGTGAATTACTGGCATGATAAAATGACTCTGGTGATGTCCAAGTAGTCATCTTTCACTGCTTCATTATTGGAAAAGCACAAATTAGCCAAAACCCCTAGTTTTATTTTACATTAATTCACACTACTAGTCAAAGACAATATAAATTTCTTATTCTTCAAATGTTGTTTGTCCAATCTTTTTGGATGGTAAAGTGAAATATAATCATTGTATTGACTGGAATAATGATGGTGGGTCATACTTTGTTTGACTCAACTGTTTCCACCTGTAACTATTTTTGAAGTTAGACTTGACTGATCATGTCCCAGATGAGTCAAAGACCTATGCACCGGCTACTGTACTTAGTAAGGTAAAATATCAACAAGTGCAAAGTTTCCCAATTGGGAATGTGCCTTCAGATGCCCTGCTTCTTCTGGACTAATTACTAACCTATAACTTTGTTTTTCCTTTTAGTCCCAAGGCTGGATTTCAACAATGAGTCAATTTTAAAATTTGCCCTTTGAATATGTGAACAATTGCTCACTTATGTTCCCACCATTCCTTTGCCTTGTCCCAGTGAATTGCGATCTCCTTTCTATACCATCCTGACTGCCAGCACCATTGAGACAATCCAGAATCCTTGAACTGATTCCCCTTGCACACAACTAAGTACATTAATTGTGCACGTGTTTATTCGACTATATTTTTATTGTACTTAGCCAATCAATCTCTTTTAGACCTTGGGGTCCACAGTTTCAAACCCTTATCTTGATTTCACTTACAGTGTGGCGGTGGGGTGGGGGATTCTAAATTCTTTTCCTTCGTGTCTTAAGGGAGGCTTGTTTTTGGTCCACTGTTCTCGACAGTCAAAGGTTACCCTTGAAACACCTTCACTCAAATGCGCTTTCACAACACCTTCATGTTTCTGCATATCATTTAAGATATTGACTTCAATCACCCTTCCAATCTTGTTCTCCCCCAAATTCCTTTACCTCTTTCCTGTATCGAAGTTGCTTCCGATTATAAAAAAAATGTCTGTTATGTCTTTGCATGAAGAATACAGTGTGTGAGGACTATCTTGCTGACTGCATGTCTGTGTTGGGAGGGAGCACCGGGGCTTGTTTTGCCGTTGTTGTTTTGTTGCTGTTGTCCTGTGGACATGCTGGACATGCTCTGTTGGTGCTGCAGTGTGTGGTGACACTTGTCGGCTTGCCCTTAGCACACATTTAGATTGTGTTGGTTGTTAAATGCAAACAGCACATTTCACTGTATGTTTTGATGTACATGTGATAAACTTTGACAAACTGCTATTGATGTGTTGTGGATGGTGCTGTATATTGACTGGTTGCATCACAGCCTGGTATGGAAACACCAATGCCCTTGAAAGGAAAATCCTACAAAACGTAGTGGATACGGTCCAGTCATTACGGATAAAGCCCTCCCAACCTTTGAGTAGATCGACATGGAGCATTGTTGTGGGAAAGCAGCATCTATCATCAGGGTCCCACCACCACCCAGGTCATGCACTCTTCTTGCTGCTCCCATCAGGAAGAAGGTACAAGAGCCTCAGGACTCATACCACCAGATGCAGGAACATTTATTACCCCTCAACGATCAGGCTCTTGAGCCGGAGCGGATAACTTCACTCAACTTCACTTGCCCTATCACTGAACTGTTCTCACAACCTATGGACTCATTTTCAAGGACTGTTCGTATCATGTTCTTGATATTTATTGTTTGTTTATTTATTTATTTTTCTTTTGTGTTTGCACAGTTTGTTGTATTTTGCACACTGTTTGTCTGCACTGTTGGGTGCTGTCTTTCATTGATTCTATTAAGGTTATTGAAGTTATTGACTATGCCCACAGGAAATGAATCTCAGGGTTGTATATGGTGACATATATGTACTTTGATAATAAATTTACTTTGAACTTTGAAATAAATCTGAATATGAAAATTGTTGATTTTATCACCAAGATATGGTCAGAAAGTAGGCAAGGTAAACCTCATTTTTCTAAAAGTATGCCCAGTGAATCAAAATAAAATCATTGTCTTGTCAAAATGTTATACATATATCTTGGCAGATTACTAGATGCTAGTCTAAAGTGTTTAATATCCTTGTTTTCACACCCAAGTATCGTTTTGGGACACCAGTTGTAATTTACCCTTCAAATTTTAAACTGTGCAACTTCTCCTAACTCTTCAAGTAATACCTTGATTGGTTGTCGCTTAGCATTCAAACAGTTAGTTAAATTAATAAGTAAAAACTCAGCTATGAAGATAATTGATTAGCTCAGCTGGGATAGTCTGCCCACAATGTTTATAATAGTGGGTGACACTTCACAACACCAACACAGGATAATTTTACTTTACAATGCAGTTTGGCATGGTGGAGAGGTTGGTGGGGGGGTGGAGATAGGAAATTTATGGCTGTTCTGTCACATTGCTACATGACTCATGACACAAATCAAATATTGTAACATTGAACTAGATAATATCTCTGGACATATGAGCATTAGTTGTCAAAAGGTTTATCTACAAAGTACACCATGTTATTAATGTCTTTGGTTGGACAGGCTATTAACATAATAGATCTGACTACAATTTTTAGACATGGTTATCAGAATACTAAAGTGGTAGCTCTAGTAAAACTATTTGTTTGCATGTATCTTAGGTTAAATTTCTGTAAGAATATTCACACGGGAAATGATCTCCTCAAGGTTCCAAATAGATTTCTTTCACCTGACTTAAAATTTGTTTCGTTTATTTAAATAAAAATGTCAATTTTTTATTGGGCTTGTTTCAGTGCTTCAGTGACAAAATCATAATGTATTTCAGAGCATACTTTAATGCTTGTGTTGTTAAGCGAACTGGGTAGGCGTGCTATTTTGGCGCTGGAATGCGTGGCTACACTGTGGCCACCTCCAGTACACTCTTAGGTTGTGTTGGTTGATTTATAGCAGCCAAACAGTAACTCTTCTTGCATTGATGATTAGAGCCATCACCTTAATCCCATTCAATTTATATTTGTTTACCTGCAGCAGGGGAATCTGAAGTTCTAATTAAAGTAAAATGGGCACCACAGTAAAGCAGCAGTTAGTTCAATCACTTTTACAGCAGTTGTAATCACCGATCAGGGTTCAATTCTCACTGCTACTGTGTGTAAGGAGTCAGTCCTCTCTCCCAGGGACCTCATGGGTTTCCTTCCAGTACTCCAATCTCCTTTCACCTTCCAAAGGCATATGGGTTAGTTAACTGTGGGCAAACTCTGCTGGCACTGGAAATGTGGTAATGATTGTTCACTGCCCCCAGCACAATCCTCACTGATTTGATTTGATGCAAAACCACGCATTTCACTGTATCACACATAAAAAATGCTGGTGAACGCAGCAGGCCAGGCAGCATCTATAGGAAGAGGTACAGTTGACGTTTCGGGCTGAGACCCTTCGTCAGGACTAACTGAGAGAACAGATAGTAAGAGATTTGAAAGTGGGAGGGGGAGGGGGAGATCCAAAATGATAGGAGAAGACAGGAGGGGGAGGGATGGAGCTAAGAGCTGGAAAGTTGATTGGTAAAGGGATATGAGGCTGGAGAAGGGAGAGGATCATGGGACGGGAGGCCTAGGGAGAAAGAAAGGGGGAGGGGGGAGAAGCCCAGAGGATGGGCAAGGAGTTATAGTGAGAGGGACAAAGGGAGGAAAAAGTGAAAAAAAGGGGAAAGAAAAATAAATAAATAAATACCCAGATGGAATATAAGGTGTTGTTCCTCCAACCTGAGTGTGGCTTCATCTTGACAGTAGAGTTTGTATTTCACTGTATGTTTCGATGTACATGTGACAAAGCTAAAGCTAATCTTAATTTTTCAAGCACTCATCCACTTCTCTTTTTAACATTTATTATGAATTTTCCTTCTGCCACCATTGCCAGCAATGAAACGTAATCCATATTCCGTGTGATAAATGGTGTGACTAACATTAAAAAGAAGTGAAGTTCAATGTTGTCCCTTTAAGAAATGTTTTTTTTTGGCACTTGAAAGCATTTTTTAAAAATTTGAAGTTAAGGTGAGCGTTCAGTAATGTTAAAGAGCACCCACCCAGATAGCCATGTTGGAAAAGGGAAAATGCAATCACCGCAGTGAGAGAGGGTAGAGAATAAAGAGTGGTGGAAAGAAATGGAGGCAGGTTAGAGATAAACAAGACAGTTTGAGGTAATGTGGATACTGCACTGCATCCGAGCCCTAGTCACAGTTATCGTTGGTGCCACAGAATACACCTACTGTCAATGTGGGTGAGCCAGCAAAAATACAAACCACCGTCCCACCATTCGTTTATTTTGTGTGATATATTCCAAAATTTACTGTTAGTGAACCACAACGGTCAGAGGTCATGAATGTTTGATGCAGTTTCTGTACCTAGGTCAAGACTGTGTATGATATATGGCGGAGAAGTAGCACCCTTGGTCATGAGTCGCAACTGGAAGTTTGTGATCTAGTCCAGTAGACAGGAATTGCACCAGAAATCAGAACAACCAAAGTTACGTGTAACATTATTTTACTGCATGATCTACAGTATATGCAATAAAAGCAGATGTGTTTTTTTATACACCTCATCCAGTTTGTCATATCCTAACAGCCCAAAGGATATTTACAAAAACTTAGCATGTTCCTTCAGTTTTTCAGTGGTGATATTAAATTTATAACATTTGATTGGTTGATTTATTATACCAGGACATTCTATCATATTGGATTTTACTATTAGATCACCTAATTTTGGTTGAAATTGAAACAAACCTTCATTTCTCTCAGTATCCTTATTCCTTTAATTATGTTTTGTATTTCTTTTCTGCACTTGTCGATGTGTAAAATATTATAAAATAACAAAAGTATCTTCCAAATGGCATGACAAGCCATGCACTTAAGGAAAAACCTTACTACTAAAAGAGGAGATTTGTTAACTTTGTTAATTTACTGTTAGCTGAATGCTGTGTCTTCTGTGACTTAGGTTGCAATAGAGAATCTGGTTTGGGATGCATTATATCAATCTGCATTGCTGGACAGTATTGACATTCACAGCAATACATAGTCAAGTCAGAATAATTTTCATCACTTTTGCATTCCAGAACAAAACAAGAGAACTTAATAAATAACATTCTCGTTATGAATGATTAATAATGCACACATTGAACACTGAAGCAGGGAAATGAATGTAATCTAGTCCTGTTAATTATCTTGATCAGCAATTGCCAGACCATTTTAATTCCATGTTAAAGTATGCAGCTTTGTACAATATTGATTATTGGGACATCTACAGTAATTAAAATAAACATTGGAAACATCAGCACTATAAGATTCTTACAGCGCCTTTGAAGATTATGCAGGCTAAACACAAATAAAGTTTTGACTATTATTTTACATTTAAATGTGTCTGTTTTAAGCAGTTATAGTATAGTTTATGGACATGAGTTGGCTAGTCTGTTTTACACACTGAATTCCTCTGTCAGCAGCTTCAGAGATGGTGTGTTGATAATAGATAGAGCCAAGTATTCAGAGAATTACATTTGACATGGACATAGAAACAATCACTCAACCCAATTTGATATGTCTGCTTTAGCAACACACACAAAATGCTGGAGAAACTCAGCAGGCCAGGCAGGATACATAGAAAAGAATAATCAGTTGACATTTTGGGACAAGTCCCTCCGCCATTCCTGATGCTGCCTGACCTTCTGAGTTCCTCCAGCGTGTTGTCTGTGTTGCTTTGGATTTCCAGCAACTGCAGACTTTCTCGTGTATGCGACGCCTGCTTTAGGGCTCATCTTGATGGTGGACAGTTTCAGGATTTATACCCAGCAATACTGAAGGGCTTGAGATGCATTTCTAAATCAGGATTGTATGTTAGTTGAAGGGAACGTAAAAGCTGGTGGCAAAAGACGAAGATTCTATAAATAAGCTGGTTTTAGTGAAAAATCTGAACTGATTATATTTGCTTTTAAAAACTACGAATGAAGACCAACCCACACTAATTGATAACTAGTTCATTTAAAAGCAGATTTCAACTGGGATGCCCAGTGCTTAAAATTGTGCATTGCCAAATTCTGATTGGTCTCAGTATAGCAGTGATGTTATGAATGAACTCACTCAGGGCATTTAATCGATCCATGAGAGAGTGCTGAAAGGAAGGTATCTGTTGTTGAAATTTTAAAAATATTTTCATTACTTCATAAAGTTAGAAAAGTATATTTGAAGAGGGAACAGTTTATAGCATGGAAGTAAATTAGCTAATATCAGAATCGGAATCAGATTTATTGTCACTAAATTGGATGATATGAAATGTGTTGTTTAGCAGCAGCAGTACAATGCAAATTTATAAAATATGATAAATCACAAAATACATAAATTGCACAATCAAAAGAAATAGCAAAGTCGTTCATGGATTCATGGACCATTCGGAATTCTGATGGCAGAGTGGAAGAAGTTGTTTCTGAATCATTCAGTGTGGGTCTTCAGGCTCTGGTATCTCTTCCCTGATGGTGGATAGGAGAAAAGGGCATACCTTCTTGGATGCATCATGTAAGACACCATACCGTGTCGTAATTACATGTCTATGTCTGAATGGAGCCCTTGGACACATTTCCTTTTTATTTAATCGAGGTTCTCTTTGGTGTCATTACTTATTTCAAATATTTATCGAAGAAAAATTAGAGTAATTGAGAGCTAATCAATAGTACTAATATCAGGCATTCCAGTGTGGAAAATTGCCAACTTAACTCCATTATAACCATTGTGCGACAGTATTAAGGAATCATCCTGAATGCTGTGCTTCACTTCTATGATCTTTGTTTATTTCAGGGTGCAGTGCTAAGAGGAAGTGTCCCTCACAGTGAACTTTGAGGGAGGATTAGGAAACTTGACAGCTCATTTGTAAAATAGTTTTGCGGTACAATGATCATATAAGATGTCAAACCAATTCAGATGAAAATCTCATCTAATTTGTGTTGCCAATCAGGTCCACAGGCCTGATCCAAATCACAAAATAGGTGCTTCTGGGGTGAGTTGCTAATATATGAATGGCCCCTTGTTGATTTGGGCTTGTGTGATAGAGTGGGCAAATTGCACTGATTTTTATAATGCTCAACCCTCTGCTCTCTCAACTGTCATTTGCCCTTAAAAGTTTATTTCCTTGTGTAAAAGATCACAGTTGTAGGAGAATTGTAAACCTCTGAGGAGAGAGTTGTAGAATTGTGTCTCTTTATTGTTGATGTACAGGTGATACCAACGCTGTAAACACTGTGGGAAACATGAACTCGGGCAGAATAATGAACTATATGTGAGAGTTGCAGGGTAATTATAATGTCTGATGCCAAGAGATACAGGAGGAATGCTGAAAGAAAGCCAGGAATGGAATATTTAATAGTTGACTATAGCAGAGTGAACACTGATCGTTTTTGACTGGAGGGAGTTTTCTGAAGTGCCCGCTGCCGAGGAACTGACTCAAGTGCCCCTGGCAGTTTCCTTTTCTCTGTCTCTTCCATCTGGGGCAAAGAAATGGCAAAGAAATGAATGAGCACCACTCGTTACCCACTGAACGACTCCTTTGTGTGAGGGCAGTCTTTCAGTATCAAGACCGAAACAGAGACACTCGATCAGTGGTGATTGTTAGCTTTTAATTATAATTACATGAGCTTGCCTGTTAAATTCAACACCATGCATTCGTGTCTTAAAGTAGAGGGGTGCGGCTGCTTGTGAGGACTCTTGGTAAGGTTGAGCCTAGCATAGATTTATGTTACCGAGTACTGTATCCTGCTGGATGAAGGCCAGGAGTATGCACTCACACACACAGACAGCTGCAAGTAGGAGGTCTTCAGATAACGCTTGGAAATATTTGATAGTTATCTGAGGATAGTGTAGAGCTGTATTATTCCTTTGCAGCTGTGAGGTGATAAAAGCAAGCGATGGCACCTTGTGTGAGGCTCGGATTGGACGTTAGCTTTCAATCTGATCTTAGTCACCTATGTCTTGCTTTTGAAAAGGAGCAATCTCTCCCTGATCCAGGAGAAAAAAATCTTTCTTATGAATGTAGGACAAAGCCAGAATAGGACCCTTTTGTATTCCAGAATAAACACTGGTCCCCTTACCTACCTTTCACACCTCCAGTTTTAAAGAAAAATAGAATCAAAGAAGTTTTAGTTCTGACTGGAAGCCTAGCAACCTTCATTCAATGCAAACAGTGCTGTCTTTTTTTCTTTTCCGTGAAAATTGCTTGGTATTTTGTTTGCATTTGGTGAACACTTTCAGATTCTTTTAATTAAAATCAATTCAGTTATGATTTTTGTTATCTTTTTGGTTGCAATTATCTCAGCAATATAACAGAAGTACAGCTATGGAAACAAGAAATAAAGGCAGAAAATGCTCAGCGTGTCAGGCAGCAAGTATAAGGAATTTTTCCCCTGCAGAAACAAGAACGTAATCCAAAATTCCGGCAATCATCTACTGTACAACACCATATCAATTGTGGTGTCATTAACTACTTTTTCCATGATTACAAAGCAATAGCTGCAGCTTTGTTTAGTGGTAGTTCTTGCATAGCTTTAATGTCACATGCTGGGATACAGTGGTTGCCATGTTAATACAGTTCTAATTTGACAGCATATAATGTTCCTTGTTAGTAACTATGTAGTTAATGGAGAGTTATATTTTGGAGAAATATAGAAGAGGTAGCCAATCCAATATTTTCCCTTTTCAGCATTGCTGATGTTAAAATGGCCATTTAGAATTTTTCCCCTGCAGCAGAAGTTCAATTTTTAAATCTCCCCTACCCCGACCAAATTGGGGATGGGTTGTGGGGGGAGGGAGGTGTAAGTTAAATGCCGCGATTCGCAGTCTGACTGATGGCACTTTCCAGCACCAAGCATGCTTACAGCGTAGTTCTTAACTGTGAGAATTAGAGTCAGTGCTATAATTGGGACCCATTCTATAGTCTAACCTGAGATGGTGGTTGGAAGCGGTGACTTCCCTGTCACTCATTGTTTCACATCCCTGAACTTGCAGTCACTGAATAGTTCTATTGACCGGAATCTGCAGTCACTGCATTGTTCTGCTGGCTGGAGTCTGTAACTATTGAAATGTCCCACTGAACGGCAGGCACACTGACCACTGCCCGCATTAATCACTATTGTGATGTGACATAGTCCTGTTTACAATAGAGACTTCCATAACTTCTCATGTTTTTTTTAAGAAACCATTTTCTATAGGTTTCAAAATGCCTCCTTTGGTTTTGGTGTCTCCATTGCCACCTGGTCTGAATCAGACCTTTCACATTTCTGTCTCCTTCCTTTGGGAAGCAATTGTTTGGCCTGCTGACAGTTTTATGACAATTGTTACATTGTCTCTCGCTCTAGGAAAAGCACTCCGATTAAGGATGTCATGATCAAACAATACGCAATTCATCAAATAATAATGAATGCATGATAATCCCACAGCCCTTTTCCCATTTTATGATATGGTAATTATAAACACTGATTATTCATAGAAACAATGTTGAGAATCTCCCCTCACAGTCACTATAAGCAAAAGCCCAGTCCGTTTTTAGGATCTAGCTGACTTAAGATAAACCTATAGCTGATTCAAGGATAATTGTATCCAAGTATAAAATTCCAGTGGAGCAAACCACATCCCATACACTCCCATTGTATGGAATTCTGAATCCAAGCAAAACATTTCATTGCAAAATCTGAACACCACCTTTTCAAAGTTGTCAATCTCTTTTTTTTTAATTTCATCAATACCAAACTTAATCTCTCCAGTGCCTGGTTTTGGGAACACAATTTGGGTTGATCATTCAGACTCTAACTAGCTGTTTGCAGTATTTCATATTGCTGATGTTCAGGTAGAGAGCTGAGAGGAAAATCCAACAGCAGCAAACATATTTTGCAATGGACTGGGCACTGAGCCTGAGCACTTGAAGCTGAGTAGAGGACTGATTCTGTGATGGAGTAGTCCTGAGCTTACCTGGCGGAGACTAATGCTGAAAATCTGGTAACATTCCAGTACAAGCAGATCACAAGCAACATGTGTCCTATATCTTACACATACAGTGCTGTGATTGTTATCCATGTTGTCTGCACATAACCCTGCTCAAAATACGTCCGGTTGCTAGCAGGGCAATAAAGGCAGATTTTTAACAATTGCCTCTGTAATAACATTTGATAATATTATACCTATATAATTAGCAAAAAGATGCATGTTAGAAGTTAATCAACTCTGTAGGGATGCATCTTTAATAAACAGTTTTTTATGCAAAGACCAATTCAGACATATAATATGCTCAACAATTGTACATAACTATATCATACTGAGTAAGTGGGCTCCACATGATTTCTATTATTGGAATCCAGGCATAAGGCCAAAAGCCCAGTTAAGCATTGAGATTAGATTTCTAGTGAAAAACCTAAAATGTGCCTCATTTTAGTTTCATTCAATGTAAAGCAAACTGAAAATGAAATCAGAAGATCTTCCTGTGAAGGAGCATTATTTCTAGACTAGGTGTGATTATTAAGACCATAAGACCATAAGATATAGGAGCAGAATTAGGCCATTTGGCCCATCGGGTCTGCTCTGCCATTTCATCATGGCTGATCCAGTTTTCCTCTCAGCCCCAACCTCTTGCCTTCTCCCCATATCCCTTCATGCCCTGATCAATCAAGAATCTATCAACCTCTGCCTTAAATATCCATAAAGACTTGGCCTCCGCAACTGCATGTGGCAATGAATTCCACAGATTCACCACTTTCTGGCTAAAGAAATTCCTCCTCAGTTCTTTTCTAAAAGGACACTCATCTATTGTGAGGCTGTGTCCTTTGGTCTTAGAATGTCCCACCATAGGAAACATCCTCTCCACATCGGCTCTATCAAGGCCTTTCACCGTTCGATAGGTTTCAATGAGGTCACCCCTCATTCTTCTTAATTCGAATGAATACAGGCCCAAAGGATGAACGTCATTAAAAATTCAATAAATATTCATTCACGACACAACAATATTGGAAAACGGATTCCAGCGTAGAAATAAGTGACATTGAGATTCTGTACAAAGCCTTGTTCACTTCAGTCAATCAACAACTACTGATTTTAGTTTTGATAATTGGGTATACAAATTAAAAGGCATTTCCCTTTAAAATGAGATATTTACATTTTCCGATTTTTTTGTTTTAACGTTAGCATATTTAGGCTGGGTCTGGAGAACATTGGAGTCAGCTTTTACCTAGTTTGTGTCCTGAGAAACTAGTAGAATTGTGCACAATATATTTTTTTGCAATCCTGCTGAATTTTATCTGCCAGGCAACCTAGGATAAAATTACTTTCGTAGTGAATATGTGTCTGGACATTGGTGCATATCCTTTGAGTGTGCAAATTATTTGTGTGTATATCAATTATGATATGCACTGTATTTTATGCTCTTGTCTATTTAATGTGTTTGTTCATGTATGCTTACTTTACATTGTATTTTTTATTTTGTACTGTAGTTTACTGAATATACTGTCCATTTTATGTATATATCTTATTTCATACAATTGAATTTGTAAATTATATATCGCACTTTGATACAGATTTTTTTCTTTGTTAGCATATTGTGTGGATATTGCACGTCCACCCAATATAGGACTTCCTTATTGGAATATGAGGAAGTCCTTACACTGGACTTCAAAACTTTTTCTATAGCTTTGATCACATATGTGCAGTGTACTACTAGCCTTTTTATCTGTCAATGCTTTTGTGGCCAACTCAAATATGGGCTGTTAACTGCTGTAAGCAGACACTATCTGACCTTGGTGGAACTACCAACTGAACCATATGCAAATACTAGTTCTGAAGAACACTGTCTTACACTGTAATTCCTTTCCCTCCTGTCCTTTTCCATGGACGCCACCTCTTCCTACAACCTGTTCCTTGTCCCTAAGACACATGCATGCCTTCTCACAAACACGTGTATGTGAACATGCTTTTATACAGAATGTACGTAGATTATCATATCTGCATTTGCATTGAGGGTTTACATTGTGATCTCTCTGTAAGTGAGATGAATCCCATGCAGAGTTGTTCACTTCCATATTTGAAAACCTGGAGCAAGATTTTCATCAGGAATTTCATGCCTTTTGCCACTTGTGTATAAAATCTCATTTACTAGGCCAGTGTTCATATATGCCTCTGCTTTTTGTAGATTACTGGGGCGAGAATATTGCCCACCTCACTGGTCTTAATGCCTCTGCACCAACACTCCATACCATGGGCTTGACCCAAGTCACATGATGTCTTATTCAGATACAGTGTATCTTGTGCTGAACTATGAGATTCAATGTCAATTTATTATCAAAGTATATACTGTATATGTCACCATGTGCAACCCTGAGATTCATTTTCTTGCAGGTATACACAGTAAGTGCAAATAACACAATAGAATCAACAAAAGACCGCGCCCAACAGGACAGACAGCAACCAATGTGTAAAAGCCAACAGACTGTGTAATTACAAAAGACAATAAAAAAAGTAAATAAGTAAGCAATAAATATTGAGAACATGAGATGAAGAGTTATTGAAAGTGAGTACATAGGTTGTGAGAACAGGTCAGTGATGGGACAAGTGAAGTTGAGTGAAGTTATCCTCACTGGTTCAAGAACCTGATGGTTGAGAAGTAATAATTGTTCCTGAACCTGCTGGTGTGGGTCTTGAAGCTCCAGTACTTTCTTCCTGATGGCAACAGTGAGAAATGATCATGGCTGGGTGGTGGGAGTCCTTGATGATGGATGCTGCTTTCCTGTGACAACACTCCATGTAGATGTGCTGAAAGGTAGGGAGGGCTTTACCTGTAATGGAATGGGCCATATCCACTAGTTTCTGTAGGATTTTCCTTCAAATGCCATTGGTGTTTCCATACCAGGCCATGATACAACCATTCAATATACTCTCCACCACACATCTATGGAAGCTTATCAAAGTTTTAGACGACGTGCCTCATCTCCACAATCTTCTTAAAAAGAAGAGGCACTGCCATGCTTTCTTCATTCCCAGCCCTCCAACGATCATGTTATCCCAAATAGTGTCCGAGACTTTGTAATTAAAAAGCTGTTCCAGAAGCAAACGATTCTAGAGTTCTGCACAGCCCACAAAGTCAGCAATGTCTTGTGCTTCTCACCATCTCCCAGTTCCCAGATTATTTTCAGTATTTAAGACAGGGAAAGTAGGAAATTAACATTATTACATTGCTCTGACCAATCGCTGACTCAGGCCAGTCTCTGATTTTACATGGCAATGTCCACTGGAGGAGGTGAGCTTTGGACTCCTAAACTGCTGGCACTAATCAAAGTACTGCCATTTCTGACGAGGACTTGTTGGCACGTTTACAATATGATTAGCTTGGCTATTTATTTGCACTATTGCCAGCTAACCATAACACCCGAGAGACATTTTGTTTCACTAGTTTTGAGTGGTAATCATGCTCATTGAATTAAATGCAACAGTTGCCCACTGGCTTGTTGCCACGGTTTCACAATTGGCAAACTGGCCGCGTAACACAATGTGTCAAAGTTGCTTGTTATTTAAGCAGTCAGGCCACCCGTCTGCAAACCTGTCTTGTGACTTTAAATTGGAGGCTGTAATGATTTGTGATGTACTCACATGTTTAAGTCTGTAAATTTCTGCACCTACAGCTAGATACCCAAGTCTGCCTTAATAACTCCATGCACATATCAATATATTCAGGCTTTTGTAATTATAGAATGATGTTTATTATAGAGTTCTACTTGTTGCAACTTCCGTCACTGGTGATGACCAAGTACGAAGGGTGATTGACAAGTTCATGACCTAAGGTAGAAGGAGTCAATTTTAGAAAACCTTAATTACTCCATGCACATATCAATGTATTCAGGCTTTTGTAAACTTCACTAATTGAAGTGATGGAGATATTTGTCTCTCTACATTGCCAATGACTTTGAAGTTTGTAAGGAACTTTTATTGTGTTGGGTGTTTCTGATACAAAGCCTCTGTGAGAATGGTTGGAGGAATGGTGTATGGTTCCTCATGTACAAAGTGGGTTTTATTTGTTTTTCTGATTAGAGATATAGCATGGCAATAGGCCCACAAACAAGAGAAAATATGAAGATGCTGGAACAAGCAACACACATAATGCTGGAGGAACTCAGCAGGTCAAGCTGTATGTACAGAGAGGAATAAACAGTCAATATTTTGGGATGGGACCCTTCATCAGGACTGCCCTTTAACAATCCTGAGTCCTGAAGAAGGGCCTTAAATGTTTATTGCTCATTTCCCTCCATAGATGCTGCTTGACCTGCTGAGTTCCTCCAGAATTTTGGGTGTGTTGCTCTGCATTTTCAGAAACTTCTCCATTCTTCAAGTTACTCTGCATGAATTTCTGTTCTTATTATACATTGAATAGTATCCTGTGGCCCTCTGCTAGGTGTACAGAGTTTTTTCCAATGTACGACACAGTACAATGTTTGTCTTCTCACACCCTCTGACTACATTTTTATGGCTTAAGGATTACATTGTATATTGGAAAATAATAAACTACCTAGTATCTGCAGCTGCTGTAGAGGCACTTCCTGCCTCAAGAATTACAATTGCTCTTGGTTTTCTGAGTGCCCAACACCTCCCAAGGAGGCTGTTGTTGTTGTTTACTTGTGTAAGTGGGAAGAGCATATACAAGGGGTGATTGTTAAGTTCGTGGCCTAAGGTAGAAGGAGTCAAACCTAGCACATTTATTTTTCAACATAGTCCCCTCCTGCATTTACACACTTAGTCCAGCGGTCATGGAGAATACGGATCTTAGACCCCCAGTAAGTGTCCTCAGCAGGGGTGATTGATAAGTTTGTGGCCTAAGGTAGAAGGAGATGAGTTATTAACTTCAAACTTTCTGCATAGTCACTCAAAGAGTTGCCCTGCATGTGCATGTAACAAGGGCTGTATAACCTTAGGCCACAAGGGTATCATTCACCCCTGCTGTGGATATTTCCCGGAGGTCCAAGATCCATATGCTCCACAACCGCTGGACAAAGTATGTAAATGTAGGAGGGGACTATGTTGAAAAATAAATGTGCTAGGTTTGACTCCTTCTACCTTAGGCCACGGACTTATCAATCACCCCTCGAATTTGGTCATCGCCAGTGATGGAAGTTGCAACAAGTACAATTCTATAATAAACATCCACACTTTAAATTGTTAAAAAGCTCTATTGCTGTCATGTCTGCTCCATCTCTGAGCAATTGAAGACGGAGATCATTTGAGTTGCGGGCAGTGTATGGGACTTTGGGGATAGTGGATATGGGAGACATTACATGGAGTTGAAGAAGGTCAGCTACTTTCTTATTGATTGGGATTACAAACATGAGGAACAATGTCATCTACTCCTATTCATATTTATATATTTGATTCCACAGCCAGACAAGCTATTGAGAGTCTGCAAGGGAGCAAACCACAAGGTCAAACTTGAGTTTATTTATAGAATAAACCCAAGCCTGGCTTTCCAGCATTGAGTAACCACTCAAAACCCAATGCAGCATAAGATATACTCCTCATTCCAGTGAATGACTCTAATGAAATCCATAGACCACTGAATATATTGTGTCACTTAATGAAGCAGATTCTGATTGAACAAGAGGCCAAATGTTATGTTACATCCCATCTTTCATTTCACTTGGGGTACAAAGATGAAAGAAATTTCATATTGGACAAGTCTAAGGGGATTTTTTTTTTTGGATTTGGAACAATGTTTAGGCAAGGAAACAGGTGCTTTAATGAAGAGTTGAGTATCATCATGTTTGTTAGGTGTCCTGGGCAGATGTGAGATGGGTACGAGAAGTGGAAGGGACGTAAGCAGTCGGGTCACTGGTGTTACCCATGTGAAAGAAGATGTTTGGTGCCCTCAGCAAGGCAACAGCTGAGTAAAACTTCAGGACTCTGTGAGTGAAGTGACCCGATTAGTAATCATTAGGAACAATAGATCTCGGGTTCCATTCGTATTATCCCAGCTAACTTCCTGGAAAGTTGAAAGGTCTGCAGTTTTTCATTACATATGTCAGCACATGAGCTCAGCCACATTGATTTGTAGAGCTGGTCACTGATATTTCCAAACACAGAAATCATATATTAGATAAAAATTATCTAGTTAATTCTGGGTGTGGGGAAACTATTAAAAACTCATCATCAGGATAACTACGTCATGTCCAATTCCAACATTTGTAGCCCATTCCTGTAACATGGCCGCTTGAAGGGCATGTGAAAGGCAGATCCACGACCAATGACTGGAGTTGCATAAAGGCTTGATCAGGTCAGGATAGCAAGTTCCTTCCTTTGAAGCCAATGGTTTTATTATAATTTAGTAACTTTATTACTACTTTGAATGATACTAGCTTTTAATTTCTAGGTTTTATCAAACTATATTCAAATTTTCAAGCCAAGCAAATGGGAGTTGAACTCTTGACTTCTGGATTATTACTCCAAACCTTTGTCTTGCAGTTCTAGTAACACTGAAATTACATTGTTGTATCAATTCATTTAAAAGCTTTCAGAGCACTGAGAGATGCTTTCCATTTTCAGGGTTTAGTGCCTCATTAAGAAGAACATTATTTTTGTTTTCCTCCTCTTGTCGCACTGCATTGCACAGTCCAACGTCACCTGTCCACTGCACAAAACAAAGACATTCAGAGCTTCGACAGGAGATGCAGAGAAAATAGCACAGTGAACTGTGGAAAAAAGACCTTTGTGAAGATTCTTAACAATACTCAACAGTCCCACCATGGGCATTGATCAAATATAGCACACATCATATTCCATTGCTAATCCTAGTTTCTACTCTGTCTGCAAATGACTCTCATTTCATATGTAGTGATGGCAAAATGGGCAAATTTGTATGAGGCAGTGTAGCAGCACAGATGGGCGGTCAGTAGAGCAGCTACTTCACAGTTCCGGTGAAACTGGTTCAATTCTGACCTCTGGTGCTGTCTGTGAGGACTTTATACATGCTCCCTGGGACCTTGTGGGTTTCCTCAACCTGCTGTGGTTTCTTCCCACATTCCAAACATTGTTTGGGTTGGTTGGTTAATTGACCCTAGTGAGTGGTAGAAGCTAGAGGGGGTTGATGAGGACATGGAGAGAATGAAGTGAGATTAGTGTAATTGGGTGCTTGATATTTGCCATAGACTGAACTGACAGGCCATTTTCCGTGCTGCATGAGTCTATGTGTCGTTAAACAACATGTAACATTTTAACCTTTTGAAAGCCCCAGTTGCTGTATTTATAATACTGAGAGGAAAGAGAAATTGATGAGAAAGTGATGATAAGACATACGTGTAGAATTAGGCCATTTGGCCCATCAAGTCTTCTCCGCTATTCCATCATGGCTAATTTATTAACTCTCTCAAGCCCATTCTCCTGCCTTCTCCCTGTAACCTTTGACACCCTTACTAATGAAGAATCAAACAACGTCTGCTTTAAGTATACCCATTGACTTAATAACTATCTGTGGCAATGAATTCCACAGATTCGCCGCTCTCTGGCTAAATGATGGTGGGATCGAGGTAGAGGAAAGTAAACTAAAGGAGTTCTGTCAAAAGGGAAATCAAATTATTGTCCATTTCTTTATCAGTAGAATAACTTGGAAAATTGCACAAGAGAATTTTTTTTGATCCTTCCTCAGGAGCTTTACCTTTTGAGATGTGACTTTGTTTGCACAACTCCAGTCCTAATTTCACTTCCATGTCAGTGCAGATTTATTACATATTTCAGTTTAAGCATTAACACAACACTGGAGAGGAAAATCTGTGTCTGAAAAAGAGACTAGATTTACCGAGTGTTCGAACTAGACAAAGGAGTCCATTGAGCTCCTATTAAATGGAAGTGCAGCTTTCTCAACCCTATTAGAAATAGTTTTCCATAGAGATGTAGATGGGGAAAGAAAGGGTGTTTTCTTAGCTGTTCTCAGATAAAGTAGCTAAATCAAATCTGCATCTGTCTTACGATAAGGAAAGGAGCCTATTAAAAGTTTTGTAGCTCTTGGTTTAAATCAGCAGCCACTCAGTGGATGCTGAGTGATCCCTGGGTATCAGGAGCCACCTGGTGGTAAAATGCACTAACTTCACTTTTTCATTCCCACCATGACTGGAGGAAGCTATCTATAAAGTTCCCATTCAAATGGGGCAAAAGTCAAGACTGTTTCTGTTTAATAATCTTTGAACAAGTGCTGCTCCAAAGCTTCCCTCTCTCTCATGATACAGATTTACAATGGACACTCTATTTGGTACTGCTGTAATGCCACTTCTCAATTTTATTTCAAACTTTCTAAATTAATCCAGGGTTGGGGGTTACTCAGGGTGTTGGGGAGTTGGTTGCTGCTCCACAGAAATTAACACATCATGGAGTAAAGATATGATCATATCACTGCTGTTATTTCTGTCCATGTGTTTATTTGTTAAACCCAGTAAAATAAATTAGTGTGCGGCTGGCAACTCCCCGGTGATTATAATCCTTTAAGAATGCAAATTCTTCCTGGTCAGCAGTTTCAGAGTGAATCAGATTTGCAGTGTATCCTCGAGTACAAGATGTTCAGATTGCCCTAGATCTGTGTGCTTTGATCGCCGAAATATTTTTTTTTCCCTTTTTCCTTATAACACATTTCATAAAAGCAGCTTCACTTTACAATGTAGGAACAAAAATAATAGAATAGAGTTTTGTGTAAAATTGGCTTCATTTGAAACTTGTAGCTAAACTATTTACCAAAACAAGATTTGGGGAATATCATAAGTTCTTTTATCAGAACTGGAAATGAACTGCTCAGTTCATATTAGATGTTTGCAACACTGCAGATCATTGTTTGTGGGAGGGAGCATTTGAAAGTGGTTGCAGGGATGGTGTGGGGAGTTAGTGGATACTCGAGTCTGTTATATTGTCTGAGAGGAAGTTCATTTGAATGAGGAGGACAGCCAGGAGTAGCAGCTAATTCTGGGGCACCCTTACAATGATAAGACATTAGGGAAAAAAAAACAGCCTGCTTTCTTCCCTCCTCACATCTGCACTTGGTAAAAGCAGATGACGCCATTATATCTTAATATATCAGCAAATTTAGGCAGCATCCATGTGCATTCCTGTCAATAACTTCTGCCAGAGTGCAGCAACTTCTAGCTAGGGGAGCCCCACACTTCCCTCGTCTCACAAATCAACCTAATTCATCTGCTTTTCCATTGGGTTCTTGGGGCCATTCAGGAATGACCTTCTGACCTTTGAATGATCTGTTACTAGGCTGGCAGAGGACTGGCATGTAGGTGTGGCATCTAAACTTACTGAGCAACAAAGCTAACCGTCACTCTAGCGTGTCCATAATATGTTAAAAGATTGGTGTCTGCCAAATAAGCATTTACTTTCAATGATATTTCAGATACATTTCAGCACGAAAACTTCCCATTTGAATTAACCAGACCATGTCATTGTGAGCAAACATTTCTAATCACATCTACACATGCTGTTCCCAGTTCTCTTCAACTTATTTTCCTACATCCACCTACCCTATCTGATCTCGATAGGGTGATAAAGTTTCTGGTCTAACCATTAACCCTTTAAATGGATTCCAGAACCTCATGATTCTCCAAGTGAAGAGGTTTATTCCACTCGCAGCATGGTAGCATGGTGGTTAGCCCAACACTTTACAGTTCAGGCGATCCAGGTTCAATTCCCTCAGCTGCCTGTAAGGAGTTTGTACCTTCTCCCCATGATCACGTGGGTTTCCTCTGGGTGCTCCGGTTTCCTCTCACAGTCTAAAGACGTACCAGTTGGTAGGTTAATTGGCCGTTGTAAACTGTCCCGCCATTAGGTTAGGATTAAATTGGGGGAATGGTGGGCAATGCGGCTCAAAGGGCTGGAAGGGTTGTATCCCAATAATTAAATAAATAAACAAACATTTTTCACAGGAATCTTGTGCTGATGAATAAAACTTCCATTTATCTTATCCCATTCTTCCATGGAGTTAAGACCTCTTGTGATTCATCCTCTAACCTGCTATGCTAAGTTCAATGTATGCTTCAGTTCCAAAGGAACTCATCGCATGAAACAGCCTTATACCATTATCGTGCTGGTGAGAAGATTGTGCTGATTCGGCACAGCAGAAATCACCTTTCTGAGCTCATCCATCACTGATTCTAATGCCAGCTCAGCATCCCTGCTCCATCTTCCTAAATGTTACATTGCGATATTCTGCATTTGAATTCTTGTTTTGGATGTGCCATGAAGCATTGTGGAATAGACTTTTGTGGAACCTGCTATTCAGATGCAAATCTGACATTGCAAATCTGCCTCCTTAGAAGCAACTAAAGATAAGGCCCTGATATCAGAACTGACAATCTGTGGGCAGGGGTGGTGTGGTGCTGGTGAGGAATCAGTTTTTGATAATAGGCAGCATATCAACAAAAAGTACTTGGCATCTGACCATCAGTGTCCCAGGCTAGGTAAAAGACAACGAGAAGCAGAGGAGAGCAGCAGCAGATTGGCGTCATTATCTCCTCCAGACAGCCACATAATACTGTTCTTCATACTTACTGCAACCTGTCTTTTTTGTTCTCCAGATTTTTTACAGAATTATACGAGACATTAGCCCAGGAGAGGAGCTCTTGGTGTTGACGAAGAGTGGAGGCTATCCTCAAGAAACGATGGCTCCAGAGATACTTGGTGAGTAACTATTGCATCAATTGAATTCCTGCACTTGCTGCCAGTGTGGTTATAGTTTAACGTTTCCTGGCTTGTTGGGTGTTCTTCCCTGGTCCCGTCAGAAATGTTGGTCATTGAGAGGAACTATTATTGTACAATTAAAAAAAACAGAGAAGTGGTTTACAAATTATATTAATTTCATGACTTTAGAACACAGTAAATTTGACAACATTGCTGATTGCAGCAACATTGTGGCTGTGATGAATTTGGAATATTCGGCTCCCGTTCTTGTATCCAAGTTTTATTAAGGCATTATCCCCTGTGTGAGTGATTTTCTTCAGTTCTTCCTTGGTAATTTTGGGAACTTTGAGGTAGATTGAAGCTAAATGCTTCTTTGTTATTGTCTGTTTACTTTAATGGATTTTGGTACAGTTCCAGAGTAACTGGCTATCGTGTCTGCTTTTATTTGTGCTTTCTTTGTGCCAGTACCGGTTAAAAATATCTTGCGAGCAAAATAACAGAATTTATTGCAATCTTATGAGATGCAGAAAAGTTCTAGTGGTCTGGAAGAGTTGGCATTAACGAAAGGAAGAGGAAACACTGTCAGAGTTGACATCAAGTTACTCACCCACTCTGACCCAAAAGGGTGTGAACACTTCAGCTCTTGTCGTAGCTATGGCAGAACATCTTGTCCTCAGTAGCATGATCTTGATTGTGTGGAAAGAGCACACAATGCTGCTGCCAGTTGTAGCTACTTTCCTTCTTTGTTCTCCCAGTAGCTAGGAATGCCTGCCCCTTTTGAAGTTGCATGTGGTTGGATTAAAATATTACTCTCGAGCCTGAAGTTGCATTTTAAATACCTTGTGCACCATGGATGAAAACAGACGATTAATTATCAAGTATTTGGCAGTTTGTGCACATTGCTGACACAATGCACTCAGTTGGTCTATTCTCTTCTTCATAAGAAACATTCTTGAAGATATTAAAGGACCATGAGCCATTGATCCTGGTAATGAATGCCTGTTTTGTAAGTCACTGTGTATAATAAATTGACTTCCTTCCCATTGTTAGCATATGAAGTCTATGTTTTCTTATTAGATGTGCTTTTTTTTCTTGAAGCGGGTCAAATTAACTTCTTATTGTGTAAGAAAATGTCTTTGGAATATGACTTTGAAAGGGAAAGCACATTGGCCGTGAAGGAACAAACAAAACCTCTGCAGAAAATACACTTATTGTAACGACGTATAGTATACCCTCAACCCCCAAATCTGTTTATAATCGCATCTTTACAAAGAAAATGTCAGCAGTCTATTTCGGTAAGTCAATGGATGGGTGGCACAATTTGCTGAGATGTTGCTCAGAATAATTGACTCTCTTCCCTGGTGAGATGTTTGCATCTGAACCAGGGAGATATAATGAAGGTACCATTTTAGAATAATAGGATGACCATTTAGTACTGAGACAAGGAGAAAATCCTTTGCGTAGATGTTTTAAATCTTAGGAATTTTCTACATCCAAGGCTCTGTATGTTCTGTAACTGAGCATGTACGATACTGAGATTTATGGGCTCTTAAGGAATTGAAGGAAATGAGGACCAAAGAGTGGCAAAGTGTTCAGCTGAATGATCAGCCATGATTATATTGCAGGATGGTATGGACTCAAGAGTCCATATCGTCCACTCCTTAGGTTTTTTTTAATGTCCTCTTGTTTTTAGGAATGCAAGGATCAAAGAGAAACAAGCTCTGACATTAGATTTAAATTTGAGTTATAAAGAGAATCGGCCATTTCCAGTGGAGAAATCCAATTTGCCTGATACAGCTGGCCAGCAGAACCTTCCGTGGCTTCCAGGAGTTTAGAAAGAAACCTGCAGATGTTTAATGAGTGGGTTGAGCAGGGTCACTGAAAGTAAAAATTCCAATTTGAGCTTAACATCTTTTGAGGAGAAGATGCAGGAATTGTCGAGAGAGTCCAGCACATTTAGTGTGTGATAAATTTTCCTGCAATTTATGGTTGGAGAGCATGAACAGGTTGAGCAGAGAGACAGTAAGCCTTCAGTAATGTTATTGGTCCTCTGGCGTGTTTTAATGCATTCACAAACTCTATCGGGGCATTTTGAAGTGTTTCCTATGCCTTCGACTATGTTTGCTATACGTAAGCGGGTGAACACTGACCCCTTGAAGCATTTCAGTACTGTATTTCTTCTTGAACTGCACATCTCTGCCTCATGGCTGTTTTTCTGCTGCTGCTCATTTAGGCAAAGTTACATTTAAACCATATGAAGGAACCAGCTGATGCGTACTGAAAGAGTAACTTGATTATAGAACAAACTCCCCTAAAAAAGGAGAAGACATAAATACTTCTCATTCATTTTGTACCAGGCCAGGTATCAGAAACTCTAAGATGAATGTTTGTCCACTTTAATGTGTGAAAAGGAAAAGTCACATGTATACTGTTGATGATAACCTGAACTTGGGAGAACTGGTTGGGTAGACCATGAACTATGCAATTCTGATACCCATTATTATTCATAGACTATCTGTAATTGATTATTGACTAATGCCATATAAAATCTGTATCATGTGATGTTATTAGTTAGCTCTCCTAAAAGCAAAGTGGACTTTAACATATTTAGCGCTGATAATAATTAATTAGAGTTATTAAGTCTTAAAGTTCAGTTGAATCTGGTTTCAAGATTATGAAGTGGTGTTTTATTGCTGCAGAGGAGCGTGAGAATCGTTGCGATGAGTGCAATAAGCTCTTTGAGTGCAAAGCAGAGCTGCTGGACCACCAGAAGTTCACTTGCAGCGGTTCTCCCACTGCATTCTCTATGGTAGATGAAGACTTCAAACCGAAGCTGAATGGTGAAGATGAACTTCATGAGTGTAAGGAGTGTGATGGAGTCTACCCAGACGCTCAGAGGTAGGTGCTGCCTACTCAATGCAGGTTCTGTTTTGTAACGTACTGTACTTCCTAGTGCCAATAAGCTGAAGGGAAAATGTTGCTGTAATTAAGCTCTGCCCCCCTGAGTGGCCCCAGCAAATGTTATTGTCTCTCCAAAATGTGTGGCAAAAAAAAAGCCACAAAGTCCTGTCTCGTTGCAGGTGTTGATAGTAAAATGTGCAGGAAAAGAGAGCTTTGGAATTTTCAACCTTCAAACAAACGTACTTTAGGATTATTTCATATGCTGACAGTGTGTGTGCGTGAAACAGGATGAAAGTACAATAGAATGATGAACCAGATAAATTATAAGCCTCAATTATCAACAGTAAAGGTTCTGTCTGATTCATTACTGCTTCTAGTCCAATTATTAAGTTAATTATTAGTCTAGTCTAATAAGTTAACTAATTTGAAAGCCGTCTTTTTTTTCAATCACATCATTGATCGCTGGTAAAATGTGTGGATGAAATATTCTGATCTGTAGTGTCACACCCAATTTTGCAAAAAGTCCAGTGTTTTCGACCGCTCAACATTAAATTCAGACTCGGCCTTTCCTTATTTTCATTTTGAGCCTTTGTCTATTGCCCCTTAGCCAAAGCAATCCATTTTTAGTTCTGCCTGCTCGCTTTTGAGCCACAGGACTGTTGAGTAAGTTGTTTCACCTTTTAACTTGTCAGTCACAGTGTGGGCATGGACCAGGCTCAGTTTCCTCTGATAGGAAGGCAGGAGGGGCCTGGCCATAGTGACAATGTTGACTGACAGCTCTTAATTTATGCTAATACCTTAATTGGAATTCATCCCCTGGGAATGGTTGAAATATGTTTCTTTCTTTAATATTTAGTAGAACTCATTCGAAAAGGTGCACCCTAAAGCCAGATTCTTATGAAATTAAATCTTGCTTAACCGTACAACTCCCCTCATACTCTTCACTCCAATGAAAATGACAGTTTTCTGATCCACTTCCCCTTCGCCATGCTCCTGGCATTCCATTCTCTGATGTCCATCCCGCTCCTCTATACACAAGCCTCAACTGTTTCTGACTCTCCAGATCCTGTCTTTCAGAAAGACTATCACTTCAGAAGGCAACACACTTGTGGTTTTAATAATAAGCGGCACCCTCCTGTTCTCCTAACTCTGACGACTGACAAAGTTTTCAAAGAGGGTTGGCAGCCAAAGGCTCATTGGCATGTCACTGTGCAGGCATCCAGTCGGATGCACTCAGATTTCTAAGGAGAACTCTCAGGGAAAGACAGAATATTCGAGAATCCATGAGGTTGTCTGAGATTGCCATAAATACAACCACTTGGAAAAGCTGTGTCTAACTGGTGAAGGGACGTTATCACTCAATTAGTTTAGGCAGCCCACAACCCGGTCAACATTCTATCTGTCAAATTGATACTTGATTGAAACTTATAGTGACTATGTGAAGATGTGAGATATACATGTCCTTGTGAGATGTCCGTGCATTTGCAGAATGCATGCATGTTCAGCAATATGTGGCCTGATGTTACCATACATTGACCAGAAATAAAACTACTGGGACATGCGACAACCGGCCTTGCATTGGATTAGCCATGATCCACCCATAACTTTCATCAGCGTCTCCTGCCAGGAAATCTCCAGGTACAAAATTGGGTTAGACAAGATCAGACTTGGCAGCTGAGTTTCCCACCATGCATCACAACTGACCTTATGAATCATGAAAGGGTGCTTTGGCATTGTGCTTTAAGCTGGCAGGGTGTCAGAACCCCATTATAAGCCAACAATCTTGAAGAAGGGCATGGAATTGAGGAAGATATTACTTGTAGAACACTGCAGCCCCAGCTGATTTTTTTTTTAAAGTTGGCGCTTTACCCATTTTAGACTGGGAATGATAATGAACTCATAGCATCGGTCCAAGTAAGGCACAGGCTGTCCTAGAGAGAATGGGAATAATGGGCTCTCTCTTACTGACTCAGCAGCCTGGACAGACATCTGCTGACACATACGGAGGAGAGAGAATATAAGTGCGACCAGTGCCCTAAAGCCTTCAACTGGAAGTCGAATCTCATTCGTCACCAGATGTCACACGACAGTGGCAAGCACTATGAATGTGAAAACTGCGCCAAGGTATGGTGAAGGGTTCCATTTCCTCATAACTGGGCAGAGAAAAGGAGGACCGGAAGATTTATAAAAACATGACTTTTCAGAATCGATTTATAATTGTTAATTTATTTTCAAAAAGTTGGAAGTAAAAATCATTTCATTTTCCCAATTCCAGCACACTTTGTCTCAACCCTAAAATGAAGAGCAAATTTTAGCACCCAGCCAACAAAAGAGTAGTGGTGCTCACTGTAAGTTTTTGTGGGAGACAGCAACCCAATTTATATCTCCGTTGTTTTAAAACATGAATGAATGACCAGGAGTGGAAAAGGTTATAGAAAGTGGTTGATAGAGTTTAGTCCTTCAGAGGCAAAGCCCTGCTCACCAGTGTGAACATTTCATGGAGTGCTGCCACAAGAAAGCAGCATCCATCTTCAAAGACCTCCACTGTCCTGGACAGGGGGTCCCAACCCTTTTTATGACATGGACCCCTACCATTAACTGAGGGGTCTGTGAACCCCACATTGGGAATTCCTAATCCAAGCCATGCCATCTCACTATTACCATCAGATAGAAGGTACAGAAGACTTTGGTGCCACACCACCAGGTTCAGGAAGTTATTACCCTACAACCATAAGGTTTCAATCACTACTACTGTGAACTGATTCTATGTCCTACAGACTCACTGTCAGGGACTCTTTACAACTCCTGTTCTCAGTATTATATCTTATTTGCACAGTTTGACTTCTTTTGCATATTGGTTATTTCTCCGTCTTCATTTATGTGTAGTTTGTCATGAAATTCTATTGTTTTAATTTTCTATAAATGCCTGCAAGAAAGTAAATCTCAAGGTAGTATAGGGTAATATGTGTGTACTTTGAAAATAAAATTATTTATTTTGAGCTTTGAAGAGAGGGGGATGAAGGGGGGGGAGAAAGGTGGAGAGAGAGGGGGAGGGAGAGAGAGGGGGAGGGAGGGAGAGAGGCAGAGAGAGATGTCACATACTGGCTGATTCACAGTCACCAATTCCAATCTTTCTAAGTGTGGTTTATTTGGCATAAAATTTTAGCCTTGATCTGTTATATTCCATCCTTATAATGATTGTTCTTTTCTTTTGGAATATGCCATCATTCCTTTTCATTTCTACTGAGCTGAGCTGGTGGCCATTTAGGCCATGTGGCACGTACACTTTTGCCGCTATGGAGAAAGGGCTGGACACGGGAAAACTGGACTCATACCACAAGATTCCCTGGATCATACCATTTTCATTAGTTGCAGGGGCTTTTGGATCAATGAGGACCACCAAAAAAAAATCCTGTTCTCCCAGTAGGAGGCAGTGTCTAGTGCATCGTCGAAAATCAAAGATGAGGCTTGTAGCTTTATGTGCTGTTAGTTTGGAATCAACTCTCAGGTGAAGATAGACTGGATGGTACAGTATATAAAATCAAGTTATTTTTAAAATTTTATGCTTTGAACCCAATTCCTTTGTGCATTATTTAGATAAAACCTTATATAAAATGATCTGTGTATCTGTGATTAGTTACTGAGATAAACATTCTTGGAGCCATAGTATACAGTAGGTCAAACAATAGACAGGAAAACTAAATAAAGTTTGAAGATTAAGTCAAGTTAATGGTAAAATAAAGCATTCCTTATAGAAACTAGCTTCTGTGTGTGATTGAAAAACTGTACCTTGATCTCTGTATTTCATCTCCCTGCATCAGATTTCTTTACTGTTTCCCAGCAGGTTTTTACAGACCCCAGCAATCTTCAGAGACACATTCGCTCACAGCATGTCGGTGCTCGAGCGCATGCCTGTCCGGAATGTGGAAAGACATTCGCCACTTCCTCAGGTCTCAAGCAACACAAGCACATCCACAGCAGTGTCAAGCCTTTCATCTGTGAGTCATCCTGTTTGCTCTCACCTTTAGCTAGGGTAGCTGTGACCTTCACCACAGAGAGGACGGACAGGAGGATGCACGTGGACCTGTTCGTGTTCTTTTGTTCATTTGGCTGAAATGTTGCTGCTAATACTCTGAAAACCCAACAGCTGGGTGGGTCAGCAAAGGCGTCTCATTTACAGTGCTTCTTCCATCTGTGGTAGCCGGGGTTGACGACAATGAAGTCAACAATGGAGGTTCTTTGAGTTCTGAGGTTTTAGACGCGGCTAAGATTTAGTATTCTTTTGTACACATGGATCTAAAAGAAACTTCTCAGGAGAAGACTAAGGGTGCTCTCTGAGAGAGTAAATGCTGCTGTACCCTGTTTTAATCCATCCTGCACTTCTCTGGGATGAACCATTTGAGATCCTCCATTAGATGTTAATAAGCCAGAAGCTTCAAGTATACAAAGCCTCGCTGCAGTTGTATAAGTATTGGGGACACAACACCTGGAGTAATATGTGCTGTATTCATCTCTATGTATGAAAAAATGAAGTATTTACCATGGACACAGTACAGATATGGTTTATTGAATGGATTCCTGGGAAAAGAGGACTAACATAGAGGGAAATATTAGGTAGAATAAGCCCATATGATCTGAGGTTTTGAAGAATGAGGTATATCTCACTGAAATATAAGATGTTGGAGATGCTGAGATTGTTTTTGGTGGAATCCAGTGGAGGGGGTACAGTATCAGAATATGATGTCAGATGTACAACACTGAGGTCAGGTAGAACGTTCTCCATTCAGAAAATAGTAAATCTTTGGGATTCTCTACCTAAGAAGGCTGTTGCATATATTCAATGCTGAGGTAAATCTTTGGAATACAGTGGAAATGAGGGGTGTGGACGGAGGAGATCGTGAGGACGAAGTTCAGGCTTGATCTTGTCACATGTTAGTGCACGTTACAAGGGCTGTGGGACTTGCCCCTGTTACTACTACTTGCATTCTGTCTAAGGCTCCACCGCAGATTTTCATAACTATCAGTTAAATCCCTTTGCTTAGCGATAGTCTGGGGCTGAACAAAACTGATTCACCACGTCTTTTTTTAATGAGAACTAAACATTTGGTGTATAAAATGATGAGAGACATTGATCGTGTGGATAGTCAGAGGCTTTTTCCCAGGGCTGAAATGATTGCCACAAGAGGACTCAGGTTTAAGGTGCTGGGGAGTAGGTACAGAGGAGATATCAGTGGTAAGTTTTTTATGCAGAGAGTGGTGAGTGCGTGGAATGGGCTGCCGGCAACGGTGGTGGAGGCAGATACAATAGGGTCTTTTAGACTTTTGGATAGGTACATAGAGCTTAGAAAAATAGAGGGCTATGGGTAAGCCTGGTAATTTCCAAGGTAGGGACATGTTCAGCACTACTTTGTGGGCAGAAGGGCGGTATTGTGCTGTGGGTTTTCTGTGTTTCTATTTGTCCTCAGCTAGCCTCTGGAAGACTGATCTATAATATCAGATCTATAACATCAGCCATTTATATATCATCCAGTATTAGGCTCTCAATTATTCCAAGACATTCTAGCTGGCATTCTACATTGCACTTGCCATTAACATTACTTTGCAAAAACTCTGTTTCCTGTTCCAGACATAATAATACCTTCCCTCATGTTAGTTCTTGTTGACCTACCAGTACCTTTACTAGTTTTATGCTTTCCATAGCCTTCATTTCCACAATATTCCCAATCCATTTGAATCCTTTTCTAACTCTTCCTCCGGCCCTAGAAATCCATGTTTGCACCTCTCCTCTTCCCCTCCCCAATCTTTTCCACTGTTAGTGTCCATGTCTACAGCAACAGTGGAATTTCTCCAAATATTTTTGCTTTTCCTTCTGTCTCTGCTCCTTCACGTTCTTTTTAAAGGCATGCTCTATGACCAAGCATTTGGCCACTGCTCCTAACCTGCATTCTTCCCATAGCTCCCTGTGAAGTAGTGCAGGAAGTTCTTCTTGCGTTGAAAGCAGTTACAAATGTGAGCAGTTCCCAGTGCTCCTGCTGTGGCAGAGGTCTGGAAAAACAAACAATTGCATGTCCCCTCACTGAGACTTAGGAATCGTCAATGCACACGTGCAAACCCATGCTTCTGTTGTCAGTACAACTTATGACATAACAACAACGTAATTAGGTCATCAGAATGCCTACTGGGCACGGGTTATGTGGTCAAGTTACTGGTAGAACCACATGAGGCAGAATTATGGTCAGGTGCCTGTGCAACACAGTGTGCACACTGGAGTGCTCAAACCCGGCACAACATCCTATGAATTAAAGAGAACCTTTTTACTGTATGCCTATTTCTAGCCACAGGGTAGATGGAGAGGACTGTGTGAACCTGGATAGTAGCTTGAAGCAATTGTAATCAGATTGGTGGTTTCATATTAAGGAATAATGTGGAGATCAAGATGAACCAACTCAGCAGCTGGTAGACCAAATCAGTCTCATGGGGATTTCTCTTAATGAAACTTGTGCAAGTTGAACTATTTATTAAACAGTTTTTATTTTCTACATTAATCTTCTCCGCAATATGCAACCTTTCTCCTCTGGACTATGGGCTCATACTTAGGCATAATTTTTTACTGTCCCTACCTAAGTAATTATTCATGCTTGAGGCCATCTGGTGAGTGTTACCAGGCTTTTTGATTGTGGAGAATGCCATAATCAGGTCCTACCTTCACCTGATATCTGCATATGTGCCTTCCAGTATAATTTTGAACTTTTTTCCCTCTCCCCTCAATAACAAAGATTCAGTGATAGCCGATGTAGTATTTTTTTTGTTAATCTCTCAGTTAAAATCAGCTAACCTAGCTAAAAAGTTTTTCTAATGATCTGCAGCAAGGCTTGGGCGATCCCTGCTTAAGGGCTCAGAAATGGATACTAAGCAAGCTTGAGCACCATTCACTCTCCGATCTTATTGCCAATTAATTATTTGAGTTTGCTAAATACAGAAATAGGAATGTTGTCAACAAATTATTACACCTTTTACAACATTTGATCCTTTTTCTGCACTTTTGAGAGATTAAACCCATGTTAATCTCTTTTCTTTTTGCATCGTAAAGCTATCAAATGATATTGCAATTGATTTTTCTTTGTTCACTGCCAGGTAATGATCTTACAAATTGTTTGGTAATCCAGCTGTACCGAGTGGAGCTATATTGTTCATGCATTGTATTGTATTACCTGCTCTCCTCGACTTCATCCATAGTCATTTGTTTAAAAGGCCCACACACGCACACTCAGTTTATCCTCCTGCTAGGCCTGTTTTCAGCAACTGTCTCTTATTACTGCATCCTGCCTTAGCTAAACAGAAAAAAATCCTTAACTATAATAAAACAAAAAAAGTAATTATTAGCTTGTTCAAAAAAAAGTCGAGCCACTGAATGGAAACCACATGGATGTATAGGCCAAACGAATTCAAAATAGAACTTAATTTGTTTTAATAAGCAACAAATATGCAGCCCCTGAGTACTGCCTAATTACTATGTTCTCAGAAAATTACTTCACAAAGCACACTGGCATCAGATGGACCTGATACTACAAAGTGGTTTGTGGTTTGCGGTATGCTCACAGCATTTGAAAGTGATGAAAAGCTTGTCAGGTGGTAATGCCTGGAACATTTAGAAATTAGGGGCGGGGTGTAAATGGGGAGCAGTTTGACTGAAACAGTGAAGTGTGAAACTGAAAGACTACACAGAGCTGAGTGCTGTGAGCTTTCTCATATTATCCCCACATGTGACTCTGGCAAACCACACATTGCCTGAACACTGGGGAATTTGACAGACACTTAAATATCTGAATTGCCAAATCAGAAGAAAGGAAAATTGTTTTTAGAATTGATATGAGTTCCTGATTTTTTTATAGAGATGTTTATTATTGACTATATGATAATTAATAGGACTCCATTAAATAAAGCAGGCAAGCTTTACTGCTCGTAAACTGTAAGCTGCCCTTTTTCTGTGCTGCCATCTTCCAATTGACCCTCACATAACTAAATGGATGATACTGGTGTCACTATCAGTTCGATTAAGGTAGAGTCATGGGGAGACGCTGCACAGAAAGTGGCTCTCCAGCCCACTAATTCTGTGCAGACTATCAGTCATCGATATACACTAAGCCTACCCTCATCCATTTTATTTTCTCCGCCTAGGCACTATGTTTATCTAATCAATTGATGGTAGCCAATTAGTAAACCACATTAGCCGGATGAAACTCATGTCTCACAGGGCAAATGTGCAAACTCCACCTGGTCAGTACCCGAAGTCAGAAATGAACCCAGGACACTGCAGTTGTGAGGCTGCAGCTCCACTTGCTGTGCTACTGTGCCTCTCTGGAATGCTGAGTTAGAAATAAAAACAGAAATTGCTGGAGGCTCTCAGTCGGGCAGTCAGCATCTGCAGAAAGAAAAACAGATGTCAGTTTCAGATCGCCGACCCTTCACAATGCTTAAGCTTCACTCCAGAGAGAAAAAAAAATCTTTGAAATCTATTATTTTAGCAAAGTTCCTATTGGCTTATTAAGGACTTTTGGGAAAGAAATAAATTCATGGACTCAGAACGCCCAAAAGCATTTCGCAGCCAAAGGAGCAGTGCTGAAATCTGAGGCCCTCCGTTGGTCAGGTCTCACCATGGATGTTGCCTCCCAGCTGCCCAAGTGATATGCAGGCCAAGGCAGTATGATAAGGAGAGCAAGCTGCTGCCCACGTAGCAGGCTCCCCCTCTCCACGCAGCTGATGAATGCAAAGGAATGGCAGAGACTGATACAGTTTGGCACCAACAGCATCACCAGTCAGCATTGAACTTCCTTAGTGACCACAGCTCTGGATTTTTCCTCAGGGTTTACTCCCGAAGCCTGCCCCATGAGTGGGTAGAGCTGCAAGGCAGCGGAGGTTTGAGATCAGAATTTTCCTTCTAGATGAGCTGCTAACCACAGCCGGCGAGTCCCCATCTGCCCGAATTAGCTGGTTTTAAGGTGCCAGAAACCTATCTCTCACAGTTTTCCTGTTAGTAGAAATGGTTCCACTGGGCTTAGTAGCTAAGCCACATGGGCTGGAGCTGTTCTTGGTTGTCAGAGGCTACTTAAGACGCATGCCATTGGAAACATTTACTAGGTCATGAGAGCTTATCCCCCCTATCATATTTGGCTATAACAAACATAAGGAATCTGAAATGCAGACATTGTTGTAACTGTAGGAAATTCAACAGTCAATTTGGGCAAAGAGTATTTCCACATTGTGGGTGTGTATGAATACTATCCTTTAAGTAGTGTCATTATGCCTCTTTGCCCATTGTATCTCCTGGGGATAGTGGGGGCAGACATTGAGAGATGCAGGTGAGCTTTATATTAATGACATTCATGCAGGTGAGGAGTAATACAGGAATAATAAAGATTGGGTGTTGATTGTAACCACTTTGTTTTGTACCGCAGAGTCTGTCCAAATACTACTATTAAATGATTACTCTGTGGTGTATCTGGCTGATAACCGACATTCATAACTACTCTGAGCAGTACACTCAGTAGCCACTTTATTTGGTACACCTGCTTGACAATGAAAATATCCAATCAGCCAAACACGTGGCAGCAACTTAATGCATAAAATTATGTGGAAGTATGTCAAGAGGTTCCTTTGCTGTTCATACCAAACATAAGAATGGTGAATAAATGGGATTTAAGTGACTTTGACTGTGGAATGATTGCCAGTACTAGACCGAGTAGTTTGAGTATCTCAGAAACTGCTTATTCATACAACTGTCTCTAGCATTCACAGAGAATGGTGTAAAAAACAAAAAAAAATCTGGTGAGCGGAAGTTCTGTGGGCAAAAATGCCTTGTTAATGAAAGACCTCAGATGAAGATGGCCATACTGGTTTTAGCTGACAGGAAGGTGACAGTAACTCAAATAACCACACATCACAACAGTGGTGTACAGAAGAGCATCTCGGAATGCACAGCATGCTGGACTTTGAAGTGGGTGGGCCTACAGAAGCAGATGTCCATGAACCCACAATCAATGGCTACTTTCTTAGGTTTTGGAGGCTACTGAGTGTATATTTTTCAGTTATTTATTAATTATTATTTATTGACAGCACGGAGTAGGCCTTCTGGCCCTTCGAGCTACGCCACCCAGCAATCCCCCAGTTTAATCTTAGCCTAATCACAGGACCAATTAATGTACCAACCAGTACATCTTTGGACTGTGGGAGGAAAACAGAGCACCCGGAGGAAACGATGCAGTCACAGGAAGAACGTACAGCTGCGGGAATTGAACCCAGATCGCTGGTACTATAAGGCTTTGTGCTAACCACTGCACTACCGTGCCGCCTTTAATTTGCCCATTTTAATAGTTTTTAGCCCGAATCATAGGGATGTTTTTGCTATCAACTTTGAGAAACAGAGATTTATAATAGTATTTAAAAAGAAATAGACCTGCATAACCATTCAAGCTTTAGTTGTCTAGGTACATACATAATGGGCAGAGAAGTTGAAAGGTTTGGAATTCCAGTTCTGGGTTATAAAATTACATTTGAACTCTTGAGTTAATGTAAATGAGGTAAATCACTGCTGTACAAACATTTTCCATTAAGTGTTGATCAGCACATTAACCTTGCAATGATTTATTTTAATTAATTGTGCTGAACGTTTTAGATGCATCATTTGATAAACAAAGAAATTTTATTAAAGCGTCATACTTCTAATGTAGGAGAGATAAGAAAGGAGTTAACTTCTGTTGACTTATTGTATGTATGAATACCTACTGTGGTCGTACCAAATTCCTAGCTTGCCAATACTGACAAAAGGTATTGAAGCAGAAGGGGTTTTTGATATAATCTATTAGAGCATTAGAATGATCATTCCGAGCTATGTTACTATATTTTAATTCCAATTACTAATGACAAACCATATATACCTATTTATATTCAGGAGTTAATGGAATACTTGCTCTTATTGTGCTAGGATATAGTCATGAAAACATACAGCACAGAAACATGCCTTTCAGCCCATTGTCCACACTGATCATTAACTAACCATTTAAATTAATTATACAATAATCCCATTTTTTAATTCTCCCTATATTTTTATCAGGCCCAGTTTATTCCCCCCCCCCCCCGCCATATTCCATCATTAAGCTCCACAGTAGGGGTAAATTGCAATGGCAAACTAACCTACCGATGCATAGATTCTTTGGGATGTGGAAGGAACCCAAGTCTCTGTCACTGTGAAACAGTGACTGTAATAGTGACACCACTGTGAAGGGACAAAAGAACACAGGATGTATATGTAGGAGCAGGTCACATGATATTGGACCGCTCTACCATACAATACAATCCTGGCTCATTCTGTTTGTGCTACACATTACCTGAAGACTTCGTTGTTCAAGAACCTTGACAAATTATTGCTGATCCAAGTAGAAAGTTGGGCTCACTTGTATCAGTGCAATCAATTCTTATATATTTGACCAAAATGCTTATTACTTTATTGCAAGGTAAGCTTGCGGAATTATAGTTCCTATGGTGTTGGCTTGACAGAAGAGAGAGGTGGCAAGTTGTGGAACTGTATTGACTAGATCTGCTTATTTTGTGACTGTCAAGAGGCGATAGACTGGTGAAAACCTAATGGTTCACTGAAGCCCTGCACCACCCTTACCCAATCTGCACAGTATGTGAATCCAGTCCTACCCCATGTGATTAACAGAATCGGGGAGTGCAGAAGCCCTTGGAGGTTAACTTCAGCTAGTTTAATGTCTTGTGTTCTCACAAAAAATCAAGAAAATAGGAGGAGCAGCAGATCAGCTGGATCTTTAAGCCTGCCCTCCCATTCAATTTGACCGTAGCTGATCTACCACAAGCCTTAACTCCAATAAAGCTCTAAATTCCCTTTTGATGTTTCAAGTGTATTGACCTAATCTTCAATACTTCCGATGATCTACCCTCTACAATTACCTGGGTTAAAGAATTCTAGAGATTCTCCCACCCTGATCTGGTTCTGAACACTGAACCCATACATCGCTTACCCCAGTTTGTTGCTATTCATTTAGGAAGGTCAAGATTCATAAAATTATAATAATTGTAGGGCATTTTCATATCTCGTAAATATTTCCATCATTTGGATGAGATTTTTGGCTCTTCACATGGGTGTGTGACGTCCCCTGGCACTGTTTGAAAGGTTTGGGGATTTCCTTCACATCCTGAGCCATGAACATTTCGTAAATAACACTGCTGAAATAAATTATCAGGAGCCTGTTCGTGGAATCTACAGTAACTGCGTGTGGATTATTTGCATTATTTGCCTAGTTTATGACAGTGATCAGACAAATAAATGACCATCAAGTTCAAGTTCAAGTTTGGTTGTCATTCAACCATACATGAGTACAGCCAAATGAAACAGTGTTACATGGTGGAAAGATATTAAGGGGCATCCTGAGGTTATAAAAATTTCCCTACAAATGTAGGTTTTTCTTTTATGTTAGTAAAGTTATATTTTAAATTGATACTGCATGCAATGTTTCTGATCGAGCATCTCCCTTAACATAGAAAGTGGTTTGCCATGAATGAAAGCCCCCCACAAGTATTGATCCCTCTGTATAAGTAAGTGTTGGAGAATTACGAAACAGGAACAGGCCATTTGGCCCATCTACTCATGTGGTTGGCCTTGTTTCTGGTTGTAAAAGACAAATGGTTATCATGTGATAAAAGGACAAGTAACCTTTCATTGGTGAATCTAGTTCAGAGATAGTGTTTGGAATCTTGCATGCATTCAATTCTATTGCACTTTTTGTCATTATATTTCCTTTGTTCACATCCTGTAAAGATTCAGTGGATATTAACTGTCGACCACCTGTTCACTGAAACTACGACATTTACAGTGACTTCCTGCCTTATATTCATTGCAGGTTCATTCACTGAGGCCAGATTGCTGAGGCAGACCTTTCTTCCTAACAGGTTTATAACTTGCATGTTACCAGAGTATCTCAAACCACTTTGCAATGTATCCAAAACATAAACATAATTGCTTTTGAGACAAACATGGCCTTCAGCTTCTACAAATCCACCAGCTATAATCAATCATTTTTTGGTGCTGATGATCAAACAGTGCCACTACACCCTTTCTGTTTCACAGCAATAGTAGGAGAACCTTAAGTGTAAGATCTCCTCCAAAAATTTGACACCTCAGAGGGTGCAGTACTACCTCAGGTGTATAGCATAGAGATTCAATTCGTGATCTTCAGAAGCAAAAGTAAGGATGAAGGTGCTAAACAGCTGACACTTAGCAAGCAATGGTAGAGGTTGGATAATTAGTTCAGCAGATATAATCGTGATAATTCCCTTGGATGAGGTATTCAGAACATGATTGAAATGAGAAGATATTTCTTTTCCCAGAGAGTAGAGAATCTTTGGAACCAAAATGGGCTATGAAGGCCCGGTTGCTGGTTTTATTGAGGAAAGAGAGCAGTAGATTTCAGCATATCAAGATGGAGTCAATACAGGAATGTAACACTGGATTTAAAAAGTCTTGTAGAATGGTGGAGTAAGATGATCTACCCTGCTATTTCTTATGTTTTCATAGTTACTAGACTAATGACACTTTTCCTAAAGGACTAAAACATGTCTAAAACAGGAATATATTCACTTTTTAATCATAGTCTTTATTTTTAAAATCTCTGTGACTGGATGTATAAGAAAATAGGCAAGTACATTGGGAAAAGACATAAGTTTGCTCTGGCCAAGCTTTCATTTTAATGCCAATTAATTTAATTAATCAAGAGCTTTTGTTTTACAGTATTGTACTTTAGAATTTTAAGTTAATGATCAATGGTTAATGTTGTGTATTTCACAAGCATTATCTCTGTTTCCTAAATTTCAGAGTATCAATTTGGAATCAAGAAAGAATAATATTAATATTAATAATAAAAATGGCAGATGGAGTTTAATACAGACAAGTATGAGGTATTGCACTTTGGAAGGACAAACCAAGGTAGAACATACAAGGTAAATGGTAGGGCACTGAGGAGTGCAGTAGAACAGAGGGATCTGGGAATACAGATACAAAGTTCCCTAAAAGTGGCGTCACAGGTAGATAAGGTCGTAAAGAGCTTTTAGTACATTGGCCTTTATAAATCAAAGTATTGAGTATAAGAGTTGGAATTTATGGTGAGGTTGTATAAGGCATTGGTGAGGTCGAATTTGGAGTACTGTGTACAGTTTTGGTCACCAAATTACAGGAAGGATATTAATAAAGTTGAAAGAGTGCAGAGAAGGTTTACAAGGATGTTGCTGGAACTTGAGAAACTGAGTTACAGAGAAAGTTTGAATAGGTTAGGACTTTATTCCCTGGAGCGTAGAAGAATGAGGGGAGATAAAATTATGATGGGTATAGATAGAGTGAATGCAAGCAGGCTTTTTTCACTGAGGCTAGGGGAGAAAAAAACCAGAGGACATGGGTTAAGGGTGAAGGGGGAAAAGTTTAAAGGGAACATTGGGGGGGCTTCTTCACACAGAGAGTGGTGGGAGTGTGGAATGAGCTGCCAGATGAAGTGGTAAATGTGGGCTCACTTTTAACATTTAAGAAAAACTTGGACAGGTACATGGATGATAGGTGTATGGAGGGATATGGTCGGTGTGCAAGTCAGTGAGACTAAGCAGAAAAATGGTTCAGCACAGCCAAGAAGGGCCAAAAGGCCTGTTTCTGTGCTGTAATGTTCTATGGCTCTAATCATAGAAGCCACTAGAACCATTTAGCAATTTGGGCAGCATTTGTGGAAAGATACAGTGAAATATCAGATCCTTTCTCAGATCTGGAAGAGAAAACAAGTTAGCTATAAGTTGTAGAGGGTGGGGAGTGATAGGTAAGATAAAGGGAGTATCTCTTATAGTGTGAGGCCAGAGTCAACCAGGTAATTTCACATTTTACTGTGAGAGAAGTATCAGTTTACTGTCAATTAAACATCTTCTGTTCCACCAGCCTCTGCATTTAATTGGTCATCTTTTGCAATTTCCACCACATTTAACATTAACCATTAAAATTTAAATGGTAAATGTAATGTCTAAACTCCTTTCTTCACACTCAAGTTAAGTAGGATGTTCCCAGTCCAGATGCTAACCAGCTTTACATGCACTCCTTGCATATGGAAAGGAAATGAGGAGTAAAATTTGTTCCAAAATTGCACCAGTACTATACGCTATAGAACAGAATCATTATGTGTTTGGGTTATGGTCCATTACTTTAAAAATTGTTTCAATAGCATTGTGATGAAATGTTTTTGGCTTTTATGCAGGAACTATTAAAACCAGGAAAAGTATCTACACTTATTATACGGAGACTCAGTATGCACCCAATGGGTTGCTTTCACACATTACAAGCCACGTGTTCCAGGCTTTTATCATCTTACACAATATTTTAACTCATTTCAGAAGTCTGTTATCAAAGGTCAATCTGTCAATAATGGTTGAGTTCGAACTCCAATTCCACGCAGTATACGGCTGTTTCCATATATACCAGCAGTTACATTAATCAACTTAGTTCAGTATCATTGATTAATAACTTAACTTTCATGTTGTTGACAATCTTTTGCAAAGTGCAGATATTTAGCTTGAACAATCAGGCAAGGGGAAGCAATGTTATGTAACTGTGGAGTTTATTAATAGTTTGCTCTGTAATGGTCATCAGAAGATAGGAAGTAATGCTTTAATGGAAGGTACATAACATTTCGCAACCCACTTCAGTGTATCATTGGCATTATTGAAACACTTCAGTGCTTTCTATTTATCTTGTAGTGTTTAATGTGAATGGCTAAGGTTAGAGAAACATTCAAATGCAGGAAGGCTACCATCAGGAACAGTAAGAGGGGAAGTAGAGGACGTGATTGTAGGACCATGGGAACTTGGAGTGCAGGATGGGATACATTCAATTGAGCTTCCTTCTTTTCTGCTTAAAATAGCGATGGGATCATTGCATTGTGATACTTTGTCAGTCTTTTACAAATGTTAAAAAAAAGTTGTTGACAAGTCATTCAGAGCACTCAATACCCATTGTTTTCCTGCTTTGATGTGCAAAGGATGAGTATGACTACAGCAACAATTCATTATTAACAAGTGCAGATCCCAAGATACCATCTGAGGCTCCAGTGTTCTTAGAAGAATAACATCTGGTTCCATTCAAAAACTGTACTTTACTGCATAATGGGAATTCAGAGCAAAGTACTGCTGTAACTGTTCCAATTAGCCAGTTTCACATGCATAGAAGGGAAAAGTCATTGCCTTATATATAACTTTCCTTAGGCAACAGCATTAGTTGAAATCTTGGCCATACAATTAGACTTAATGACCTCCAAGCTGATCTGCTCAAATCAAACAAAGCCTGCACAAGAACACCATCAAATGATTCAAACAGGCTAAACCATGTAATTCACCACTACAGTAACTGCTGGTATATACGGATACAGGCATATACTGAGTAGAATGGGAGTTTCAACTTCACCCAAATAGAGAAAATGACTTTTAAAAATGCATACCAGAAATGGGTTAAAATCTCACGTTTAGAGCTGCTAGGAATTGGGTGGTGCACTGGATGAAATCTACCAACTCAGGGACTTGGGTCCAATACGGTACATTGCAGCCATGGCATTATACTTTAGGTGAAGTATCAAGCCATTGTTCTGTTTGTCCTCTTGGACCAGAGATTCCCAACCTTTTTTATTCCATGGGATAAGGGAGATTAAGGGAGCTAGGGCTTTACTCTTTGGAGAGAAGGAGGATGAGAGGAGACATGATAGAGCTGTACAAGATAATAAGAGGAATAGATAGAGTGGATAGTCAGTGCCTCTTCCCCAGGGCACCACTGCTGAATACAAGAGGACATGGCTTTAAGGTAAAGGGTGGGAAGTTCAAGGGGGATATTAGAGGAAGGTTTTTTACTCAGAGAGTGGTTGGTGCGTGGAATGCACTGCCTGAGTCAGTGGTGGAGGCAGATACACTAGTGAAGTTTAAGGGACTACTAGACAGGTATATGGAGGAATTTAAGGTGGGGGCTTATATGGGAGGCAGGGTTTGAGGGTCGGCACAACATTGTGGGCTGAAGGGCCTGTATTGTGCTGTACTATTCTATGTTCTATGACCCCTACCATTAATCGTGGGATCTGTGGACCCTGCATTGGGAACCCCTATCTGAAAATGATGTGAAAAGTACTGAAGCATTGAAGAGAAAGAGAGTTGTCCCTGGTTTCTTAGCCAATGTATATATCTCTGGCATTACCTTCACAGAAGATTACATAGACAATACCACACTTCTTCTGATTTGAATTTGCTCAGTTCAAAGTAGCTGCTGAATTTCTATATTACCATACTGTCTACTCATCAAAAAAACCGTATCAGTGTAAGGTGCTCTGGGTTGATCTGAGGCTGTTTAACAAAGTGCAAGTGTTGATTTTTTTAAAACCCAGTGGTACTAGATACTTTTGATTCCTCTCAGTTACTTACTCACTGCCTGTAATGGCGCTGGTGTTTAGGGCAGCAATGAAGGTCCTCCGTCTCTGGGTGTTCAGGGCTTCCTTCATTATGTCAGTAGCTTCCTCTCGATTTTCACCACTATCAGTCATGCAGGTTCAGGGTGGAGATTCAGGAATACCTTCACACTCAGAGTAGAAGGATTCTTCATTGCTGTTACCGTTACAATTTTGTTTTATCAGTCAGGTTTGTTAGCCTTGAGCTGAACCCCCAAACCTGGAGGAGTGGTGGAACACTCTTAATCTGTCCTCTACTCTTTGGTCTGTTTGGCATGGGTGACCCTACCAACAGCCAAAACATAAAGCCCTGACTCCAGCCAACACCACTCTCTGGGTCATTGATGCACGCAAGCCTTCAAACCCAATGACAAGGTTGTAGTCTTCTTGGAGGTTCTCTCAATTATACCTAAAATAAACTTGTCATTTTGGTTCAGTTTCCAGTGGGAATGGAGAGCATGAAAACCAGCCTTAACATGAATCAATTTAAATTTAAATACTCATGCTCCTTAGAAGCCATTAAATGTCAAGTGGATTGCTGAGGAAGTGTACTCCGCATTTGACTCTGCCATTTGATGCCGGCAGTGAATTTGAAATTAAAGTGTTTCATTTTCCACTTACAACTTCTCATAGAATTCAGTCATTAATGCTATATTTATCTTGGTTATTCTACCTAAATCCATCACCCATCCAATATTAAAATGGAACAGTATTTTTATCAGGGTTTACAAAAGGAGCAAATCTTGGGTTTCCTAGTTACAATGAAACAACATGTTTAAGTTATAAATGTGATATTTTATCAGGAATTTTTCAGGATGTGTAGGATATGATGGACCATCAGGCTAGCAAGTAAAGTTGTTGGGATACCACTATGTATATTTCACTGAATTGCTCACATCATTAGCAGATAATCTTTGTGGAGGGGATGCTCTAAACATTTCAATGTTCACACTGCTACAGCTGTAGAGTTGTGTGGTGATTAACATGTTTCCATTTTTTTTCATCTGCAGGTGAAGTTTGTCACAAATCATACACACAGTTCTCTAACCTGTGCCGCCATAAAAGAATGCATGCGGATTGCAGAACACAGATCAAGTGCAAGGACTGTGGTCAGATGTTCAGCACGACCTCGTCATTAAACAAGCATAGACGATTTTGTGAGGGGAAGAACCATTTCACCACAGGGGGCTTATTTGGTCAAGGCATTACCCTTGCAAATGCTCCAAATTTGGAGAAGTCCAGTTTGGTGAACTTGAATCATAGCAATCCTGGCCTTGCTGACTATTTTGGTGCAAATAGGCACCCGGCTGGACTAACTTTCCCAGCAGCCCCTGGCTTTCCATTTAGCTTTCCTGGTCTGTTTCCCTCAGGGCTTTACCACAGGCCTCAGTTGATACCTGCAAGCTCACCAGTAAAAGGGCTGTCAAGCAATGAGCACAACACCAAACACCAAAGCCAGTTGTTGCCATCATCCCAGATGCTGCCTAACACACCGGACGCTTTGAAAGCAGCAAGTCGGCAGTCTCCTTCAGATGAAGTTCGGCCCCTGGGGGTCCCATCTGAGAAGACTTCTCAGGAGAAGCCACGGGGTAAAACCAGTGACCAATCAGAAAGCAGTGACCTCGATGATGTCAGTACACCCAGTGGCAGTGACTTAGAGACGACCTCTGGATCTGATCTGGAAAGCGACATTGAAAGTGACAAAGAGAAAAACAAAGAAAATGGCAAAACTACAGCAGAGAGTGCAAATAGCCCTCAGAAAGCAATCCCCACAAACAACAATAAGAGAGAATTTTCCAACCACTCACTCTTATCTCCTCCACTGGATGAACAAATTGCAGTGACAGGAGCTGTTAATGACTCTATTAAGGCTATTGCTTCTATCGCTGAGAAGTACTTTGGTTCTACTGGACTTGTAGGCATGCAAGACAAAAAAGTAGGGCCCCTGCCATACCCTTCCATGTTCCCTTTCCAATTTTTCCCTGCCTTTTCTCAACCAATGTATCCATTTCCAGATAGAGACTTAAGCGGTGTACCCTTAAAAATAGAACCCCAGTCACCCAGTGAGCTGAAGAAGCTGAGGAATGCAAATTCCGAATCTCCCTTTGATCTCACCACCAAACGCAAGGAGGAGAAGCCAATTCCACCCGTGACCTTAAAGCCACTGAGTCCTCATTATGCAAGTGAAGAGCAGCCTCTGGACCTGAGCATGAGCAGCAGGAGTCGGGCCAATGCAAGCACTGTGGTAGAGCCCCGAAAGAATCACGTGTTTGGGGAGCGAAGGCTCTCCAGTATTGAACAAGCCAAAAGCTCAGATCATTCTCTGCAGCATGCCAAACCAACACCTTTCTTCATGGATCCAATATACAGGTAAGACAACATGTTGCTTCTGTCTTGGCATTTTATCTAGAGCTAAGGGCACATGTACACATGATTCTTGCAACGGACCTCAGAATATGTTTCCGTAATGTAATGTGTTCTTCGAAACTACACACTACCCAACTTGACGGTATTCACACCTTTTCAAGGATCAACTTTATTCACCAAATACACTTACATGTACAGTGGATTCTGGATAATTGAGACACATTGTCACCAGTACATTTTGGCCCAATTAAGCAGTTGCCCCTATTTGCTGAAATTTCATGGAAATAGTTAAAATGGTACACAAAAGATAAACTACAATTTAATTGAGTAACAACTTATCCATTTAAATAAATAACAGAACAAATTAGAACACTACAAATACTACTAAAATGGAATATAAAAATGTGTATTTGTTCCTAATAGTTATCACCGGAGGAATTCATCCAGTGTAGGCTGGCGCGTTCTTTTGATTGACTGTAAATGAGCAAAACCAGTGCAGACACCTAGTGTAGATAATGAGCTGCCTTCATACAGTGCTGACAATGAATGCATCCTTCAAATCTTCATTTTCATTATAATTGTCAATATTTTCAAATTCTTTATATTCCCAACTTGTTGAAGTAGCAAAATGGTTTTATTTTCACTGTGGTGTGTTGCATGTGCAACAAAAAGCAAAAATATTCAACAATTATAAAGAATAAAGAACTTTATAATAGTAAACTTAGAGGTTAATGTATAGATAGGAATAAAATGTGTATAAACACATAGGTACCAGCATATATTTACCTTGCAAACAGCATTATAAAATATGATTTAAAGTGTTTGCAGTGAATGTGGTAATACACAGAGGAGGGTGGAGGGGAGCCTAACTAGAATGGTTGATCAGAACCGCTTGGAGGAAGAAACTATTAGAATGGCATGGAGTTTTGGTTTTCATAGCCCTATAATGCTTTCTGGAAGAGAGCTTTTGGAAAAGGCAGTTTCCTGGGTGGGTCGTGCCTGCAATATTTTTTTTCCCCTGCCCACTTCTTTGTCCTGGATACATACAAGTTGTTCATGCTTATTCCTTGTTTACAAAATTATCCCAGTGAAACAGTTCCTTGCCATGTTATCCTTTAATAAGTGCTGTAAACTTCAATAGGATGTAGCAGGACTTGATAAATTATGTTATTGCCATCATTTAAAGTAATAGTACATGTTAATTTCTCCCCTTACAGTTACATTGTTAAGCTATCCAGTCATCTTGCCTTCCTCTTGCCAAAAGCATCTTTAAAGATATGCTGGTTTATGACTGAGTAGCTTTATTTTAATTTCTTTTTCTTCCCTATTTCAAAATAGTGGTCTTTCCCATACTTACATACTTACGTTGGTAATAGTTTATCGCAGAGAAGGACAAGCAACTTGTTACCTGCTTCTGACAATACAACTCTGAATTAACCAATCGGATCATAGCAAAATTTCACCCGCTGTAATCTTTCTCCTTATGCTCTCACAATGACAGATTTATCACTTGTTCCAACTAACTGTATCTGAAGCCAAGACTGACAGAAAATTACAGACCCAGGAGTGATCCCAGGAGGAATAAAGCTTCATTTTGTCTGATACTAACTAGTTAGTTCAGGCCATAAATTGAAATCCGTCCTCTATTTAGTTTCCTCATTACTTTATTCCAACCAAGATTAATATTGTCAATTTTGTTCATATTTTGTCAAAGTAGAGTGGAAAAAAGGAAACTTTCTGACCCAGTTGAAGGACTGAAGGAGAAGTATATGAAGCCTACTCCAAATTTCCTATTCCATCCACAGGTAACTCGATTTCCCTGTTCATTGGCATCATTTCAGAAATGTTAATAGTGTTTTATCAGATTGAAGTAACAGTGTATTTTCATTTGCAGCATGTAAGAATGTTAAGTAATACAGTGTGTCATTAATTCACATAACAGTGCTATATCCTCAGCAGCACAATATGTTTGTTATTCGTATTGGGATCAGACCAAGTTGTTTTATTTATTATGCGCCTGAAATACTGTGTTCCAGTTGCACAGTGTAGCTTTCGTACAATTACATAGGAACACAAACCAGGTAGGTCATTTGGATTACTGTGTTTTATATATAAATTTTAAACTCCATGAGCTAATTAATTTTAATTGTAGAAATATGAAACCTGTAATGAGTGCATTTCTAATTAAATACACATGGTTTATAACAAGCTACGCTTCAATTTACTGTCTTTTTCATATAGGAGTATCGAGCACATTAGACGACCAGTATGTTTTTATTGGAACCATTAGAACAGCACATTGTCTATTCTATGTAGGCATAATATTTCCAACAGTATATTATTTACCAGATCCATTAGCATGATCCATTAGAATTTACCATACCTAAACTATCATAAACAGATATTATATTTCCATGCCTGTATATTACACTGCATCATTGACGATGGCAGCTTAAAGTATGAAGTAGGTTCTCCTTTCACTTTGTTCTGTTGGAAACAGGTATCAGTCAAGAATTAGGTGCTTTGCATAACAATGTAATTATGTAGTTGGCTATCCCCACCAACACTAACCCCCCCCCCCGAATTCTGACACTAGCAACTGTATCACGCTCATGTTGTGGATCATTAGTAACATTCAAACTTCTCTCGGTTTAATCCACGTGTGGCTTTACTGTTTACTCAGTTGGCATCAAGTTGGGAAGGAAGGGGGTGCAAGCTCATGACGTTCCCATAATTTTTAAGGTTATTAGAGTGGTGCTGGATATAATTTTAGCTTATTATCCTGACTAAAAGTATTGAGGTAGATCTTCGACAACATTTTTAGGGCAGCACTTTTACCTTCCTCCAAGGATGTCTCTGACCTGGGAAGCATCTGACAATGAAGTAGTTTATTACATCCTTTCAAAGGGTAGCTTTTTAACCCAGAGGGTAGAATGTATGTGGAATGAGGGGCCAGAGGAGGTGGTTTAGACAGCAGCAATAAAACTTTTGAAACAGTGGGGCAGATCCATGGATGGGAAAGGTTTAGAAGGATATGGGCCATGCACCGTCAAATGGGATTACCTTGGATGGGTATTTATGGCTGTCATGGAAAAGTTGGGCAGAAGGACCTGTTTCCATGCTGTAAGGGGTTAAGAGAATCCAAATTGGGAGCCACATGTAAGTCAGACATGGTAAAGGCAGAAAATTTCCTTCCTTGAAGGACACTTCTGATCCATGTGAGTTTTCATGATAATTTGATATTATACAGCCAGTGACATGCCCACTCTGCACCAATACTCCTCTGATAGAATAATACCAATTTAATTATCCTAGAAGCCAAATTGTAAATGTCTGCCATAGCATTTTGAATTTGCACAGCTGTCATAACAACTGAATTGAACTGATCTGAATTCAATTGTCATGGTGCAGTACCATATGTCACTGGACCAGTAATCATGAAGTCTTAACTACAATTACAGCCAGTTTTAGCTGAAATTTGTATCTCTTATGGGCAGTTACTTCCTCAAAATCAGGGAATTGGTGTGCAGAAAAATAGGGCAAATTTCCAAAATTATATATTTTTGATCAACCTTCTACACAAAAGTGGCCACAATTTCATTTCCATTAAGAATTTACAACTTGTAATCCTCTCATATTATGGTACATTTTATTCCTATAATCCTTTTAAATAGGCACAGAATCTTGCTTTTTCCTGACTTGACAACCATGTTTTTTTTTGCCAATTGGACAGAACTGAATGGCTTTAGCTGTATTTAACTAAAAAGGCTCTCTTCCACATAATTACAGTATTAATATAAGGTATGGAAACAAGTCTATCGTCCACTCCGATCATAAAGCACCTACCCACATCTATCCCACCTTATTCTCTCCACATTTCCTTCAACTCTACTCAGGTTCTTCTGTTCACCAATGCACGAGGGACAATTAGTCTACCGACTTCCACGTGATTGGGAAGTGAGAGTAAACTGGAACATTCAGAGAAAGCCCATGTGGTCACAGGGAGAACATGTGAAATCCCTGCATCAGCTCCAAAGATCAGGACTGAACATAGATCAAAACAGCTGTGAGGCATCAGCACGATTGGCTGTATCACCATCCTGCCCAAACCCTCTTCCCACCTGGACCCATCTCTACAGCATGATTGAACAACTCTTGTTCACTTCTGTTGAAGCTCGGTTCTTGAAGAACATTATGCTGCATGATAGTTCTCCATCTAGTGTGCCACGTAGGAAGGTCTTCCAGATATGAGTATGTCCGCTATCTATGGTTTCCTCTCTCAATTATTTCCTTCAAGCCACAAAGTAGAGTTTTACTATATTATCAAGGAAGAAGAGCAATTTATATTCATATTGTGCTTTTGATGTGATAAAATATCTCAAAATATTTGGGAGCACAATACACACTTCTGCTGATTAAGAAGACACCTCTTGTCAGGATGACTTAGAATGAGATGCCCATGTCAGCCATTTCAATAATGCCTACTTTGTCAAGACTGATGATCAGAAAAAAACATCTGAAACAAAAGTAAAATATTGATCTTTGGTCCTATGAACCTATGTTCCAACAAATCTAGTTCATTTTGCTCACTATTTGGCTGTTTTTACTGGACCAGCCATTAGACCTGTTAGCTAACCAGATAATGAGTGTCTGCAGGCAATCCAGGAAAGGCATTTTCATGCTTTCTCCTAACAGTAGAGGAAGAAACAGAAATGGTAATAAAATCAAATTTTAAATGTCTTTTTAAAAAGTGTTTTGAGGGTAAGAAATGTCAAAACGGAGATTCACGATTCCCCTATCTCATGTATAAGAATGCAAGACTATAATGATACTATTTCTGTTCCTCAGATGTTGACCATTTCATTAGGGTAGCCTGCTTTGATATCACTTACTCAAAGACCCTAACTAGAAACAAAATATACCATGGTAAATGCATTTGTTCACATTACAGTGTAAGAGTATTCTAACTATAGCAATAAGAAACAGATGAGAAATAGTTACTTGCAGACATTAAATGGAGAGAGAAACTAATGATAGGAAAGGATTAAATCCCTGGTGTTTAGATCACGTTTGAAATAAAGATTCTTTGCATTCAGTCATTTAGGAGAATTTGAACTGGTGATATCTAATAAACCATATAATTCCAAGTCATGCATTTATACTGCAATGCTGCTGATCTGCTTCCTGCAAGTTGCTTCAGTATTGCTTTCCAGCCCCAGTGCAGTAGGACCTGTAATATTTACAGTATGTTCCAGGACAAGTTTCATGACAACTGGTTCCACTTTAAGACATCTGTAATGCATAAGCCTGTGCAGATCCAATTGTTTTGAAATCACTGTTCACAGCTATTTAACTGGTAGTAGTGCCTTCCTCAACCAGTGGTGAGGGTCAGTGCAGGCCAGTGATCGAGGAAACCACTTTGCTGCCTTAATACGGTTTGCAATGACTGTTTCAGCTACTCAGACCACTGACAATTAAGAAACACAATTCCTTCTTAAATTAAAGAAGGAATTGAGACCAGAGCAATTGAGACCATGTTTGTTCCAGCCTTCCAAATGAAATCACCCCATCTAATTGCATCTATTTCTCTCTCGATACTTCCAGAATTTTGAATCATTAGACTTCACCCCTCACTTTCCTTTTATTTTCACACTTGCGCAGGATTTAGATTGCATTTTGTGTGTAACCAACACTGGTCACTCCCAAAATTGTCTGAATATCTTATGTTTGAGCACATATCCATACTACACAATATCCAGTTATCCAATTCAGGGTTTATTACTGGGGTTCATTTATGATGTAAACCAACACTGGGTTTTTCTACATATATCCCCATTTTATTTCAAGTACAAAATGCTAAAAGAAATTAGATAAACCTTCATTTGCCTGAATTCATAGACAATAAATGAACTTGCTTCATTAAAGTTCAGCTATACCCTCCAATTTCTGATCCTTCTTTTCCCCTCTAATGTATTGGATAGGAGCTGGGAATATTTGTAGCCCCTTCATTCTGTGCTGCCAATGGGGTCACCAGAAAATGAGCCTAAGTTACAACCAGAAGCAACTATCATCCTTCTAAAGCAGTGACATACAACAAGATTTCCCACACTTTAATGTAAAATGGAATATGGAGCTGTGTTGACTTGAAGCAGACATCTTTTCTGGTTTGATATTATTATGAGTTTACCTGTAACTGTGTGCTCTAAATAAAACTAGCCCTTTTGCATTCATCCATCCCCATTTGTTGGGAGGTCAAAAAAATGCCTATTCCAGCTGATTAGTGCCAAGACCAGTCACGTCTTTCATATCTTGCACTAGACAATTAACTAACAGTTCAGGCCCAGTAAATGGCCCAAATTCACAGCAAGGCGGGTTAGATTACATTTACTTATTGAATACATTCGCTCTCTGTCATTGATCTCCCCCCCACCCCCCCCAGTTTCAACATGCAGATCCAGGTTCCTGAGTCTGAAATAGTTAATCCTACTGCAGCCCCGACATTTGAAATGTTCATGGTATTTTACCACTGCACATTTGTCCAAACAGATTGATCACCAGCTGGCAAAAAGAATTGCTAGAGCTGTGGAGGAATTTTGAGCTGGGTAAATTTCATGTTAATTCCCTTTCACAGCTCAACATAAATGGAGTGGTAATAAATGAAGTGGTGCATTCTATTGATTGCAAAATGACCACTGGATTGCAGCCTTGCCGTTCTTTAGACACTTCTGTGAATTGAAAGAATGGGTATTGAAATTCTTTCTGATTTATGTGGAATAATTTAGAGCCAAAGTAATATTGTTATTTAGGTTCCTAAAACATCTGGTGTGACAGCTCGTTCAGTTTTGACTAACATGTTTCACTGATCATGTGTTTAAGATTAAAGGTCACTGGCAAAAATTGTGATATTTAACATGGATATAATCATTATTAATCAAATTGCTAACCGTAATTAGAATGTGAATATAAGAGCTATGGAAACTTTTTTTTATATATAATGATGCAGGGTTTAAGCTGCCATAAACGAAAATAGACAAATGCTATGTCATTGTTTGGTAAAGGCTGCTAAGTTCTACCTTAGTTAAATGTCCAGATGCCCGGTCAGTTTTGCTGCATACATTGTTATTAAATTTCTTTATGTACTATTTTAGAATCATTGGAACTTTTTGTTGAACATTAGCCTAATACACAGTTTTATTTGGTACAGACACTAATCTATAATGATTAAAGATATATTGGGTTCTTATCAGTTTTGTGGAATAAGGTAAAAATCACAATTGTTAGATTTACTACCTTGAAATCCCATTGTCAGTGTCAATCGCATGTTTTATATGGCATTAATTATGCTTTAACACTCACCTGTAAGTAATGTACTTGGCTGGTAGAAATTACATTGCTAGCTCCTCCATGAATCAGCACCACTGAAACTGGGCTGGATTTATGTAGCCTCATCTTTATAAGTGGGGTCTCAGCTTCAGCAGAGTTGTTCACTACCTCCCCTCTTCTTTAAACACAGTAAAAGAAAGAGAAGATCAATAGATTTTTCTGCAGCATTTTGATGAGGTATCACTTACATCACCTTCCAGGATGATACTTGTTCCACTAATTCATCAGCTTTCTTGGTTGTTTATAGAACCAAGTTTTTTCTTTAATCATCAATTCTTGCTACTTTTACAAGAATACTAATTAATAGCAAGATACCATTTAAAAAACACTCAATATTAAAAATTTCTGATTCCAGGTCACTTACATTGGACCCATTAGTTTCTAATGCATTTTAAAATAAATTTAAGAAAGCAAATTTTGCCACTTTATTACTCGACGAAAGAAGACATATTCTAAACAATCCATATCTAATTGATAACTTTTAATTATGATTATGAAGACATGTAGTCCTCTTTTATTGTCATTTAGTAATGCATGCATTAAGAAATGATACATTATCTGAAATCTTGAGCCCAACCTGACAGTTATAAAATTTAACTTGACTCTTGCTCTGATGTTGTAACCGTATATTTAACACTCATTAAACTCATGAATTAGGCTGGGCAGTTCATTGAAAGGGAGAGCAAATGTTGTAAAATAGGAAAACTTGGATTTATGCTGTCGCTTTAATTCTAATTAAGCCTTCACAAAGTTAATACTTCTCATGTCAGAATTTTCAAGGTTAAATTAATTTATGATTTAATTTTAAAATCAAAATATTCATGTTTATTGCTGTCACTGTTCTTCATTTATACAGCTTAATGATATTGGATACCTTAACAAGGGATCTATTATTAGTAATTTAAACATAGAATATAGAACACAACTACACAGTACATGCCTTTTGGCTCACAACGGTGTGCCAACCTATATAAACCTCATCCAAGATTAATCTAGTCCTTCCCTCCATAGCCCAGAACCCTCCTTTTTTCTCACATTCATGTGCCTGTCAAAGAATGCCCTAAATTTCCATATTGCATCAGATTCTATTGCCACCCTCAGGAGTACATTCCAAGCACCCACCCCTTTCTGTGTAAAAAAAATCCTACTCTGACAACTCCCCTACTCCCCTAAACTTTCCACCGTTCACCTTAAATGGATGTCCTCTGGTATTGGCCTTTGTTTCCCTGAGTAAAAGATGGTTGCTGACCACTCTGTCTATGCCTCTATCAAATCAACTCTCATTCTCCATCACTCCAAAGGGAAAGCCCTAATTCACTCTGCCTATCTTCACAGGACATGCCCTCTACTTCAATCTCTTCTGCACCCTCTCCAAAGCTTCCACATTTTTACTCCACAATGAGGCAACCAGAACTGAACACAATACTCCAAGCGTGGTCTAATTAGAGATTTCTGATGCTGCAACATTATCTCACAGCTCTTGAATTCAATCACACAGTTAATGAGGGCCAACACGACATATGCCTCACTCACAACACGCTGGAGGAACTCCGCAGGTCGGGCAGCATCCATGGAAAAGATCGCTCGACGTTTCGGGCCAGAACCAATCTTTTCCATGGATGCTGCCCGACCTGCTGAGTTCCTCCAGTGTGTTGTGAGTGTTGCTTTGACCCCAGCACCTGCAGATTATTTTGTGTTTACGACATATGCCTTCTTAACCATCCTATCAACTTGTACAGTAACTTTGAGGGATCTATGTACTTGGAACCTAAGATCTCTCTGTTCCTCCACACTGCTAAGAATCCTGCCATTAACCTTCTACTCTACCTTCAAGTTTAATTTTCCAAAGTGTATCACTGTATACTTTTCCAGATTGAACTTTATCTGCCACTTCTCTGCCCAGCTCTGCATCCTATCTCTGTCCTGTAGTAATCTATGACAATTTTCTTCATTATCCACAACACTAACAACCTACATATCATCTGCAGATTTACTAACCCACTCTTCCAAGTCATTTATAAAAATCACTAAGATTGGGGGTCACAGAACAGTTTCCTGTGGAACATCACCAGTCACTAGCATTGACCTCCAGGCAGAATATGCTCCATCTACTTCCCCCCCCACCACTTCTGTGGGCAAACATATTCTAAATCCATGTGACCAAGCTTCTCCAGACCCCAAGCTTCATGACTTCCTGAAAAATCCTATCATGGGGAACCTTGTCAAACACTTACCAAAATCCACATACGTAACATCCACTGGTCTACTTTCATGAATTTGTTTTGACCCCTCCTCCAGAAATTCAGTCAGGGTCACGGGGCACACCCTGTGCTTCACAAAGCCATGCTCACTATTCCTAATATGACTATGCTTCTCCAAATGCTCATAAATCCTATCCCTAAGAATCCTGTCCATGACTTTGCCCACCACTGATGTATGACCTACTGGTCTATAATTCCCTATACCTTTCTTGAACAAAGGAAGAACATTTGCCGCCATCCAATCATCTGCTACTACTTCTAGTGAGGATGCAAAGATCATCACCCAAAATGCAATATTTTCTTCTCTCACTTCCCGTTGTAACCTGGAAATATCCCATATGGTCCTGGGGACTTATCTATCTAAATGTTTTTCAAAAGTTCACCATATCCTCTTTCATCATGTTGACAAGCCCCATCATATTAGCCTGTACTAAGCTGACTTCACATTCGTCAAAATCCCTCTCCTTGGTAAACAACAAAGAAAAGTATTTTTTTAAAGACTCCCATACCTCCCCTGCCTCCAAACGTATTACCCCTTTATCACTCACTCTAGTCATCCTTCTGTTCTTCACAGAAAAGTAGAACACTTGAGGTTTGTGGGAATCCTACTCAGCAGGTCTTCTGATCTCCCATTCTAACTTTCTTAAGTCCCTTCTCAAGATCCTTCCTGGTTACCTATAACTCTCAGGAGCTCTAAGTATTGATAATCCAGAAGTTTGATAATGGGAGGGGATCCACAGCGTCAATGAAAATTTAAAAAAATGCGGTCACTAGATCTCGGGAATAAAAACAAAATGGAAAATGATGGAAGTACTATGCAGATTAGGTAAAGTTTCAGGTCTGAGAACATTTGTCAATTGAAAGGTCTCAGTACTGAAACTTGAATTGTTTCTCTTTTCACAGATGCTGATGGGCATGTTAAACACAATATTTTCTGTTCTTAATCCACTGTGTGGAAAAATTTCAATGTTCATAGAAGCATAGTGCACTAAAGTTACACAGTAAGGAAACAGACCCTGCTAATCATCATGCAAATACTTACATTAACATTATACTAACCTCATTTTATTCTCTCAACATTTTCATCAGTTTCTCCCTCTCCCAGACCTTACTTGGTGCAGATGTCATGTAGCCTAGCAACCAGCAAGTCTTTGGGATGTGGGAGGAAACAGACACATCTGGAGAAAACCTGCAGGGTCACAGGGAGAATGTGCAAAGTCAACACCAATAACACCAGAGGCCAGGATCAAGCCAGGGTCACTGCAGTTGTGAGACAGTAGCTCTGCTAGCTACACCACTGTGTTTGTATTTTCTGTTTGGAACGATACCTGAGCCTTACTCAGTAAGTTCAGTAAATATTAGCAACAGTGACTTCAAAAATATACAATAGATAAGTCTGATAAGGTTAGTTAATATTTCAAGCATCAACAGTATAGGGTTATGTTAGATGATAAATATTAAAAAAAGAGTATACAGATTCCTGACTGATATCTGGATTCCAGTTAAGCCATCAGAGCAAAGGGGCTCAGATCACCAAACTAAACAGAAATGGTGATGCTTCAGAATCTAGCTATCCTGAACGTTATTTATTTGACATTGCACCTCGGCTCATGTTGGGAGGAAAGGTACAAACTTGGACTCCTAATCTAAAATCTAGGGCACATTGTAAAGAATTGATTTGGGACCACTTAATAACTGGTATTTATGCTCTTGGGGAAAGAAAATCTCATCAGAGGCCAATGCAAACAATATCATTTGTCATTTGTAAACAATTATGGCAGCTGAAAGAGTCACAATTTGTGGATTGTAATTTATTTTTGTATTTTGGTCCTACTCCCTAGTTCCGCTTGCCAGATCAAAGAATTTGGGTAAGTTCCTCTGCTTATAATTCCAAACCATAATTCATAAGGATCAAAATGAAAGGTTTATTAATTGGTGCATAACTCAGGATGATTTAAAATCTCCCACACTCCCTTCTCTTCCTTCCCCTCCTCTAAATAAAAGTGTAAATGTTTGCCATTTTACTTCAGGATCAGATTGCATTACCATAATCACAAGCAGTATTTAAGTAATTCACACAGTAGACTGAGTTCTAAATCACTCCATCTGGTAACTGAACTGATATCAGGGCCTCTCAAAACCCACTTGTATTTATTTCTGTCACCTATAGATTAGAGCCAGTGAATAGCAGAGTCTGTGATAATTGCTTAGTCTATTGTTGATCATATCTTTGCTTTCACAAAAAAGTTTATAAATATTTGCTTTTGTCCAATAATGGCGTCGTCTGCATACTTGATTTGTGCTGGGAATAGAGTTAAATACTGGATTGCATCAGTACAAGGTTAACAGCCTCAATGGGATTAGGAGGGAGTGGCATTATTTCCTTATTCAGACATCTGGCTGGAGATAAGATCAGTGATTGTGAGAAAGTAAATCACAAATTATTTAGCTGCTAAGTAATACTGCCATTTACTGATAATAAGTATGTCTTACATCTGTATAGCTTTGTAACTGCTAAGAGTTTGTTCCCTTTAAAAGAAAATTAAGCTTTTTTGTACCAGTTGTTTTTATCAAATTAATACTTTAGAAAGATAATATTTTCTTCTAATGTAAATACATTTATTTTAGGAATTTGATAAGCAATTAAAGCCTGATCATATCATATTGATTGATATAATCAATCACTTTATATTTACAAATACAAAGGGTCCTAGATTATTCTTCATCTGCAGTGATCTAGATGAGACAAGGCTGGTGGGAATGCTTCATTTTCCAGTTTTGTGCTGGTCAGTGAAATAATCCAAGGTCCTGTAATGTGATGAATGATCTTGGAAGTATCTCAGTTAGGTCAGTCCAGCTTCACCCAGATACCGAGAATAGTCCTTATCCTTTTCCAGAACTGTTTGAGCTTATCTTCCCTCTGCTAAAGCGTAAAACATTCTTTCTACTCATGGACTATTGATTGAATGGTAGTGTTATTATGTTTATTCTATACACAAAGCAGAAAGAATGTGTTTACAAGTTTTGCCATACTGAGTGACCAGAATATTCCTTCCTCCTGCAATACCTGATAATTAAAAAATGGTCACATTATTTTGGGGTGAACATTTGTTATGATCACCTTTAAAATTATTATCACTAATTTTCCAAATAGTAACTATGGCACATAAAGCTGCAGTGAGAACTGCAGGCACACACAGATGGTAAATATTAAATGTAATTTTGCCCAAATACTTTATCTTTTTGAAGTGTAACAGTGTTTTCTAATTCTATTTGGACCTCGCAGTAGTTACTAAATTATTTCTTCTATTACTTTGATTGGTTTTGACTATAATAGCAATCGGTTGATTTTTAATTTATGGAACAAATGATGATAGAAATACTGCATCAAATTTAAAGCACTTTTAAAGTAGTAATAACTGCAGAATATTGGTTAAATTAAGAGACTCCACAGACATTTCCAACAAGGCTTATCGAACAGATCCCAGTTTCTCACATGATGTAATACCTGCTGCCTAAATATCTGCCTCCCATCAACCTTCTCCTGAACCCAAGCAATTGTATTAAAGTTAAATCCCCTTCTCGGTCGATGGATATTACCCTGCTAAAATGGGTAGGCATAGTAACAACCTATCTTATTTAGGTGAAAAAAAACTGTTCTGGTTCTTTGTATCATTTATTTCAAAACCATTTTCCTGAAGCTGCTTCTGATGATGAATTAATAATAAAATAACTTCCTGTGTATTCATTATCCTTTCACTTAACTAGTAAGTGTAAGACCTTTCCACCTTTGTCCCATAACTAGGTATCATAACTTAAAGGCTTCATCTCATTTCTTAATCTCTAATCAGTCATCTTGATTTTAGTGGAAGTGTATTTTTGTTAAAACATGGTTTGCACAGAACCTAGAAAGCAATATTTTATTTAAAATTACACACAGCACAAATATATATATTTGCTTATACTGTGTATGTATCTGTACAGATTGATAAAAGATTGGCTGCTGGTGGGAAGAATTCCCTTGTAGCACACAGCAGCATCATTATTACCTATGTCTGCCCTTTGATCTGTGATGTCAGTATCATTCATATTGACAAATGTGCTGTCCAGTTGCATTGTGCAGGGAATGTTTTAGCAGCTATGAATGATTATGAATAAAGCTTGAGCACAGGCAGACCCCAGTGCCTTCCAGTGCTTTCATATTTGCTGTGTGACAAGTAAATGCATCTAGACTTTCCTTAGAGATTTTCAAATGTTTGATGAAAGACATTTTGCAAATTGGCAGAGGTGCCTTGTACAATGCAATTTGTAGCTAGGGCCGAGACATATAGTGTGAAAGAAGAGAGTGGGCTGCTGGATCAGTCGGCAGGTTATAGAATAACTGTATTTACTTTAAATGCAAACAATTAATTGGGGGGAGAATAACTAGATCAGCTACTCCCTGACAGAAAGTGGAGCAGAATTTAAAAGAAACATCACTGATAAATCCCCAACAAAGAAGAGAGCTTCCCCACGTGCAGTGAAAGAATAGACAAAGCTGTTGAGGTTTACTTACGAACAATAAAGTTACTTTTTATGTTTAAATATTTCGAAGAAGTGTCAGTATGTATTTTGTTTTGCAAGCCTCAATATAATTAACCAAGATGTGAGAGCAAATACTTGTGTATTCCACTTAGGTGTAACTCATGATGAAATGTAATTTCTTTTCTCTCTCCCCTCCATTTCTTTCCCTGCACGTCAGATGTCAGCAATTGAGAACATGGCAGAGAAGCTGGAAGGTTTCAGTTCATTGAAGCCAGAAGCCAATGACCTCCTCCGGTCTGTCCCCTCAATGTTTGATTTTAGGGCACCCCCGTCCGTCATTCCAGAAAGCCTGCTGCGAAAGGGCAAGGAGCGGTACACCTGCAGGTAATTACATTTCCCTCAAATGGAGAATCATGCTAGATTTTCACTGCATTTACTTCTGCAAATTGCCATTATGAAATAAAGAGAATGGCAGCCATTTTTCCTCATACCTAGGGAAAATATAATACAATTGAGATTCAGAATGATTCTCAGCTATTCGAAGCCAGACCTCAGTAAACTCTCGCTAAAATTATGTTGAATTATAGGAAACCAAATTGGATCACTCAACAATGAACTGGAGCTTGAGTCTTATCTGCTAGATTTGATTGACAGTCGGTTACTTTTTTTGTGGAAAACTTCCTGACTTCTCTCGTGCCCCATTTAAGGAGAATGCTTCTACTCTCAGATCAAGCCTGATTCCACCAGCTTCACTGCATGGCAGCCATTTGCCGTATGCCTGTTTACAGTAGCTACTATCTAGCAAATAAGCTTGTTCTAATGGCTTAATGGGAGTTATTTTGATTCCAGATATCAATCGGGAATCTGTATTACTCATTTTAACACTTATCATCTAATACAACCCTATCTTCATCTTGACTTGCAGAATGAATGGTACTGGTAGGATTGTTCAGCTATTGAACTTATTGGCTAATTAGTCTATCCTTTCACCATAATGATCCATGATTTGAACTAAAATAGAATAGTTTCCTTGTGCAATCTATGGTGTGCTTATGTATTAGACAAATTGCAATTCTTTGGTTTGAGTGGGTATATGATTTTTCACTTGGGCAATAACTTTGGAGCAGATTACATTGATCATTATTTGCACCACGTTTAATAGTTAATAAAATGGGGTGTATTCTCAAGAAGAAGATTTTGCAGAGAACTAGAGTTGGGAAGAGATGTAAGGGTCAAAGGGAGTGGACTATTGGAACAATTGAACATTGAAGCAGCATCTCTGGGATTAAAGGCAACACACACACATAAAATGCTGGAGGAACTCAACAATGCAGGAGGTATTTTGGAAGGGAATAAACAGTTGATGTCTCAGGCCAAGACCTTTCATGAGATTGTACGTGAATAAAAGTACAAGCAACATTTTGGTTCAAAACCCTGTATCACTGTAATCTGTATGATTGGGTTATGCAGGATAAAAAAGAGAGAGAGTTAATATTTCAGAGGCAAACTGTTTTGGAATTCAAAGAAGGCAGCCATGGCGATGAACTGATTAAGGACATCAAAATTCATCTGAGAGTCAAGTGGGGCTTGAATCTGTGGACAGCCAGGGTAAACTTAAACAGAGATCCAAGCAATGAGATGGAACTTAGGGGAAGGTCCCAGTTTAATGGTGGGAATACTGCTGTGGTCTTTTCAGCGTCTAGTTGCAAAAGATTATAGCTTCTTCGGATTTGAGGTTGGTTGGACAGCCTAGCAGTATGGTGATAATGATAAAATCGATGCTAGAAGCAGAGAGGAGTATCCGCTGACCCCAGCTTCAAGCTGGCCTCAACCTCAATGAGCTATTTCACTTACTTTAATAAAATCTTCAGTCTTCAGACACTTCTAATCAGATTACTACAGTAAGTTTCAGGATGTAAATACAAAGTTATAAGTTGCTTACATTACTGTGTTCTACTGAACATTGGAATCGTTGAAGTCTTTCCATTTAAGCATGCTGTATCATTGGAGATATTCCAGTGTGGCACCTACTGCACCTACTCCAGCCATGTCAGTAATAGCAGTGACACACCAATATGATCGGTACCTTTCATAATGTGTAGTAGGTACCAATGGAGATACTTTGATCTGACTAATAATAATTGGAGATAAACCAATCAAACTGCTACTGGAGAAGCTTCAATCTAGCTGCTACAGAGATATTCCACCTGGCCAACACTAATTAGGGTAGTCAATCTGGCTGTTGCTATACTCAGTGGAGATACTTGAAGACCTAAACACAATGGAGATATTCTAATCTTTGGAATACATACATAATAGAGATGCTCCAACTTGGCATTGAGATGTTTCAATATGGCCAAGACTGTACTCAATGGATGTAATCCAAATCAAAAACTCCAATACTTGATGAAATTATCCGATTTGACCATACAACTCTCTGGAAAGATACTTCAATCTGACAGATACTGAACTATTGGAGACAACCGATTCCGTGTAGTACTGAACCATGGACATAATCTATTCTAGGTGGCACTCCAGTCTCGCTAGTACTGAAACTGAAGAGAACACTGGACAGCACATTTTTTCAAAAGTGTCACTTCCTCAGCATTTTTCGTTGTTTATGATAGACCATTTGAAGCCGAACACAAATATAATTTCATTCTTATATCCATTAGGAACTTGGAGAAACAAGAAATTAACTTTTATTGAATATAATGCATTTAATTGCGTAATAACGCGGCCGCTTTGCAATAGTTCAACTAAGTTAAAAATGGTTTGTTGATGATTTTCATTTGTACTCAGTGCCTGACGCTTCTCGCTTAAGTGTCCAACAATAATCTGCCAGTATTAATGGATTCCAATTGCCCTGTTACTGTTTCTCCTTGACCATAATGTCCTGGTGAAACCTTTCACCATGCACCATTACTGACAGTGCCAAGGTGTTCAGAGAAGAATTCTAAATGGAAAATGAATCTTTAGTAACATGTTGCATTTCATGGTTTTGTATGCTTGAAGCATGTTGCGAACCATTTGTATGTAGTTTGATGCTCTGTCGTTGCCAAGAAAATTTTCAACAATATCTTTGAATGCCTTCCATGCAATTTTCTGCAGTCCTACTAAAAATTATTCAAATTGCTTGTAATCGATGACTTATTGGATTTGTCGACCAACCAAAATGCCTTCCTTAATCTTGGCATCAGTTATACTGATGAATTATGAATTGAAATAATAAATAGAGGTGATTTCAAAAAAATAGTGCATGATGGGGAATTTTCATGGTGATTTTCATGACCAGCAGCCCAAAATCCAGGTAGTTCAGGAAGCAATATCTTTGTTGTCAGTGTAATCCATTCTGAGTAACACTGTATCATTGGAGATACTCCATTCTGGGTAGTGCTGTACTCAGTGGAGATCTCAGTCTGACTGGTTCTGTGCTTAATGAAAATACTCTGATCAAGAAAGTCCAGCACTGGATAGAGGCTCTCAAGTCTGACCAATAGTTTACAATTGGAGATTTTCCAACCTGGCCAGTATTCACTCTGCTTGTCTGGTACTATAGCCAGTGAATGTTGGGAAACTATTTGGTCTGGCTTATTTGTTCATGGCTAATTTTATCATTTGCGTACTGTGTACTTGGATAAAAATCAAAAGTAATTTTGGGTTTGTTGTGTCTATAGTTGATTATATCATTTTGGAACACAAATATTCTCCATATGTGATTCACAAGGGGAACACAAAGGCATCAGAGAACTGACAGCTCTGTCACAGTGATAAAATGAGTTGTGTATACAGCAAGTTACCACTCTCTGCTTTGCAGTCAAGACAAAGTGCTGAGCTGAACCCAATGTCTCTCCAAAGAGAGGAAGGGAAAATCAAACAGAGGAACACCCAGACCATTCTTAAATATACAAGGGAACAATTAGAGATCTGGAGAAGATCACCATTTAATCCAGAGATGATACGGATGGAAGGTGGCCAAGAAGGCCAGAGAGTTCAAACTAAGCAGCCTGAGATAAAGAGATATTTCAGCAGAAAACTTTAACAATTGAAGGTGACCACTATGTGCTCCTAATAAACAGGGAGCCTTGGCACTGCTAAAAAAAAAATCCCTTTTGCTCCTGATTTCAGAAGATGACAGCCAAACTACATAGCTGCCAGGAAAGGCTCTTTTCTGTTTCCTGTGTAATGTTCAGATTGCTTTAATTAGAAAAAGAGGTTTCCTTTCAAGATGAAATTAACCATTCGAATCATTATTTATAACAAATGCCATTAAAAAAATCTTTTCCTATTCCCTGTGCACCAAAACGAAGCATTTCAGTATGAGTTCCATGACTGCTCCTTGTAGCAATCCATCTGACCTTGTTTCTCTTCTCTCAATAGATACTGCGGCAAGATTTTTCCAAGATCTGCAAACCTGACCCGGCACCTTCGGACACACACTGGAGAGCAACCTTACAGGTTAGAGAAAGCCGTATTAATGGGAAATACCCTGCCCATAAATCATACCTGTGTTGAAGTTGCTGCTCTGGCAAAATGTTCCACTTGAAAGGAACTCATCCCCTGAAAAGTAAAGTCTATGTAAATACATCTGATTTTTATAGTCTATTTTACAGAACATACTCAGAAGTAGGTGGATTGTTTACACGTTAAGCTTTCAAGGAGATTTTATACCTTGGTATATTTAATAAAAAAATAGAGCTTCTCAATTATTAATCCCATCATAAATACACATTTTAAAAGGCAGTATGAAATCCCATGTTGTAACGTAATTTTGTATGCAAAAATGTTATAAAACGTACACACTGTGCTGAAGGTTACCTTATGCCTTTACTTGTAGACCACAACTCTCTTTCTTATTGGGTCCTCATGCCCCAAATGGAATTTCGGAATGCTTCCCTAAATCATATCTGGTGGTCAGGACCATTTGGTTTTGCACTTTCTGACAGGTTGTGTGGATGGTTTTCACCTCTTTGAAGCTCTCTGCAATGATCACCACTAATTGGACCAGAACCCAAATACTCTCAAAGGTGCTTAAAGCAAACCTGTGGCTCTCAGAAAACAATCTCTCATTCCAATAAATGGAGCACCAAGTGTTGAAATGCGAACAGCCCAATTTTTTCACATAAAGCCGGTGACTCAGCTTATTGATAAGTGTGTCACAGAACACAGCTCCGTTCTTTTCATAAATGCAATAAATTGTAGTTTGCAATCCAGAGAATAATCTCAACTAATTTAACTGCATTTTGTTCAGTAATTTTTTTTCCCTCATGTCCTTAGAAACGCCTAGATTATATAAAAAGAAGCAAAGCTTCTTATGCCATGAAATGAGCATGTTCAGCTCATCAGATCTATCTTGGTCAAAAAGTGCATATTTAGTCTAAGCACACTTCCCAGTTCTTAGTCCAAAACCAAGTATAATACCATATAGTTACAATACATATTGAATGTAATCTTCAAAGATGTGCAGTGTTTTAGATACATTTGAAGTCGATGGACAGCAAAAGATCAGTCTCTGTAGCTAGGGCATGTTACTCCAAGAACAGACACTTCTTAACACTGTCAGCGTTCTCCACCTGCCACTTCAAAACTACTATTTAATACCTCAAAAGGCATAAAAATCCAGAGCGACTCTGAACAAGGAGGCAAAAATATTCCCAGATATCTCTGTCTGATCCCTTCAGCTGAGCAAAACCAGACCAGCAGACTACATAGACCAGGTGTTATCTGTTAACCCACTTATCTTCCCAAAAGAAGTTTAATACTGTACGTTTCAGTGAGCAGCATAACCAAGAACACAAGTGTAAATGCAACAAACAAATTGAGGTATGGTTTCAACATGACCCCCGGCATCACACTACCATTTGTACATCAACAAATAAAGCAGAAACAGCCTGGTTTTCAATTCCTCTGATTTCGATGGAAATCATCTGTAAAATCTGCAATGTTGGTTTATAGCTGAAAATCTGCCACTTATTTCTCAGTGTATGAAATATTTAACCAGTGCAGAACACATAGATCTCTAATCGTTTTCTGCTTCAAACTTCCATATCCTCACCCAGTCTTCGAAAGTACAGCAGGGTTTGGCGGTACCCATATCTGTACATGTAATGTAATAGTGAAGATTGCTTATGAGAAGTCCAGCCAAGGACAGCCCAAGGGTAATGACTGTAGAGATTTTTGTAACAGTAGAAAGACGCTAAAATAGGGTGCAATCCAAATTATAGGCTGTGCAATCAGCAAACAAAAGATTGTCAGTGATAAAGACAGGGCAAGATAATCTGGGACATTCTACATGGCATTTCCCCAAGCCCCTGCTGTTCCTGAGTGTGTGTGGCTAGACTGTAGCATCCATGATTTATATGTCACTGTAAGCATAATGCAGATTGTATGGTTTCTACTGCTTTAAGAGACTGAAACAATTAGTATCATATTAAATAATTTTCACATTGAAAAATTGCCAAACATCATTATGTGACAGATGTATGTTTTCTGAAGTCATTGAAGGGAAGCATGATAAAAAAATAAGGGTGATGAAGACTATCATCATTTGCCATAAACAGCAGTCAGAATAATTATTTTATGTCTGTAAAACCGTGTATGGAGAAATACAACCAAGGCCCAAGGGATTTTAAATGACTACAGGGTATGAAAGCTGATGCCTGTCCTACCAGCTTGATAGACTAAACTGCTCACATTGGCACAGTATTAAACATTTGCTTTGTTTATTGTAATCTTTCTTGGAAGATAACAGAGCTTCCTTTGGGACTGGCAATTGAGTAGGCTAATCGTGGAAGAAGAAAAGATGTAATCACTGGACATAATTTTGCATGAAAAATCTTGGCCAAGTTTGTCATTCTTTAGAAGCTGCAACACATGGGATAGAGCAAGCAAAGAACTTAATACGTGTGTCTCGTTGCCAAAGGCACTGAACCATAGACGGCCTACGTATGCAAACGTGTAAAAGAGAAGGAATATGTAGATGTGGGCCAATTGTCCCAATCTGCATAACTTCCATGCTGCAGAAAATGGAGCAAGTTACATGTCAGGATAGGGTACAGCTGTAGGACTCAGTGTCTTGTTCAGAGGCTTTAATCACAAAGTGCCATAGAATACTCAGCACAATATACGGCCATTTGGTCCATCTGGTCAATACCAGTGTTTATGATCCACTTAAACTCTACTTCGTCTAAGATAATCTTACAAAGCCCCTTTTGTTTTGAGTTATGACCTGACTGGGTCCATTGCTCAAGGTCTGTGATTTCAGGTCCAGCACTAAGCAACTCTGCCATTCAGAAGGAATTAAGAACTATTAAAATTGAAGTAACTAAACACATAAATGATTACATAAATTATTTTTCTTTAAATATTTTAAAGTTATATTCCCTTTGCTTCTTATTCCACATGATTACAATCTCTGTTGAAATAAGTGGGATCGAGGATCCCCTCACCAGGACTGGGTTCCATGTGGAGTGCAGTAGTGATCAAACTAACAGATTTGCCCTCTGAATTATTTGGTGATTTCTGACATCTGCATTTCTCAGCACTTAGGTGGAAGTATGACACTGAGGGCTGTTCCATGATGGTTCTGTTTGAAACCACTGGCAAAACCCAACACAAATCAGCTATTGTGTCAAGTTTGTGGATGACACAACAGTGGTTGGCCTTATCAAGAACGACGACAAGAAAGAGTATAGAGAGGAAGTGGAGTGACTGGTGGAGAAGAGCAACCTAAGCCTGAATGTGGAGAAGGCTTGTGGATTTCAGGAAGGTGCAGGTGAACCATCCCCCTCTGTGAATTGATGGCTCCTCCGTAGAGAGAGTTAAGTGGACCACATTACTGGGAGTTCACATCACAGGTGACCACACCTGGTCCCTTAATATCACCGACCTGAACAAGAAGTCACAGCAGCGCTTCTACTTCCTAAGAAGATTGAGGCAAGCAAGACTCTCCCATCTTAACTGCGTCTTACAGGAGCACCATTGAGAAAGTCCTGACAAGTTGCATTTCCATCGTGTATGGAAGCAGTCTAGCATCGGACCAGAAGTCCTTACAAAGAACTGTGAGAACAGCTGAGAGGATCACAGGGGTCTCCCTGCCATCCATAGAGGACACTTATCAGGAGTGCTGCCTATGCAGGGTCCCTAGTATTATTAAGGATCCCACCTATCTATCCAGCATCCTCTTTGATTTTCTACCATCAGGCAGGAAACTACGATGTATAAAAACAAAAATCATTAGGATAAGAAACAGCTTCTTCCCCCGGGCCATTAGGCTTCTGAATTCTCTGCCACATTGTATTCAAAGTATCACTGTGCCTTACAATATCTCATCTGTACCTTACAATATTTAATATTAATGCACATTAGTTTGTTATTTATGTGTGATTCATCTGTAGATTTTATTCTTACCTTCATAAGTTGTCGTGTGTTTTGTGTACTACTGTGTTCTTCACCCTGGTTCAGAGAAACATTGTCTCATTTCTATATGTTTTATATATATACATATACACACACACACACACACACACACACATATATATATATATATATATATATATATACATATAGTTAAATAACAATAACCTTGACTTGACTATTTCATCATCTTGTTCCTTCTCTTGGATTACAGTGAAAAAGGGAGGGATTCAAAAGATTTAAAGTACATTTATTATCAAAGTATGTATAGAGTATGTAACCCTGAAATTTGTCCTTCCAACAAGCAGTCACAAAACAAATAAGAACCAACCCATTCAAAAAATTACATCAACATCAAACCCCACTCCTCCCCATGGACAAAAAAAAATGCAAACTTCAACAGAAAAATGAATGAAAACACAGAATATAAAACCAAGATCAAAAGCCGTATTTCAATTCCATTCAGTTCAGTGTTCATTATTTGCAGGCCGCCCAGAATGAAAAAATCACCCAGAGGTAGTAACAAAATCATGTTGATTCTTCATGTAGGTACAGCATGTCATAGTTGGGAACTACTCATGTGCTCAGCAAGGCACCCCTCCCAGAAGTGGAAGGAATGTTGGAAAATAAATAAACAGCTTTCCCACAATTTGTGTTCAAATCATTAGAGACGTAATTATCAAAAGTTTAAGAAAGACCAGGTGCATTTGAGTGAAGGATAAAAATACACTTGTTTCGTTGGAAATTCTTTTGTTATACAGTATATGGGTCAGATCATTAATCCAATAATTAAAACGATTTCCTTTAACATACTTTAAGCACATTTAACTTCTCAAAAATAATACCAGTGAGTCACCTCTGATATTTCAGAATCAGAATCAGGTTTAATATTACAGATGTACTCTACGTTGTGAAATATGTTTTGCGGCAGTAGTACAATGCAATACATAAATTATACTGTTAATTACAATAAGACATATATATATAAATTAAATAAGTGCAAAAAGAGAACACAATATACTTCTTTAAAAGTCAAGATAGAAAATGCACTAAGGGTTTAAAAGCAGGAAAAGTATAATCTTTGATATCTATGTTTCCCCCCAAAAGGTGTAAATACTGTGACCGCTCATTCAGTATCTCCTCCAATTTGCAACGGCATGTACGCAACATTCACAACAAGGAAAAACCATTCAAGTGCCACCTCTGTGACAGGTGCTTTGGTCAGCAAACCAATCTGGACAGACATCTGAAGAAGCATGAGAATGGAAACATGTCAGGTAAGCAGCCCAGCTGGGGTTAAGATATGACTTTGAACTTTTAGACAGTAACATTCCTGCTCTGTCTTAAGATAGCTTTATAGATTAAACTCCTGCTTCCACATTAATCAAGAAATCCCAATATGAAGCTGATCATTCTCCACACAAGCCAGGAAATGGAAAAGAAAGGCACAAATTACCCTTTACTTCCAGGTTGAGTAGCTCAAGCTGGAACATGGAAACTGATTGCCAGAACATCCCTGTCCTTTTTAATGAAGAAGTGGTATGTTGCTATTGGACATTCCAAAAAAGGGAAAACAATTGCTTTCAATAACAATAGAAGCACTTATTTGGATACGTAGTGGAAGTGATTGCAGCTACAGAGTTAGATTGGAAGAAATAAGGTTGCTCTTCTTGGAGCAAAGAAGGTTTCAAAGGAATTTGATGGAGATGTATGTCATCGTGACTGGATTTAGGTGAGTTAGCTGTAGGAAATCTGCTCTATTTGGTGGAATATCCATGGACTGGAAATGACCATTTCAAAATTTTGAACATTCAACCTGAAACTCACTGTATATGGGAAAAAGTCAATCAGTGCTTTCAAAAGGGAATTGCTTGAGCACTTGATAGAGCATAATTTATAAGGTTATGGGGAAATTGTTGAGTGTTGCGACTGGTTAGGTTGCTTGCCTATGAGATGACAAAATAACTTTCTCAGGTGTCATAATGATTCCATCATGTGGAATATGTTGCAATGAAAATCACTGAGGTGCAATCTTTTAATCCTTTGCTTTGAGAAATTTGAAAAGGTGTTTTGAAAATTGGGAAAATGTTCTGATATAGAACAGTATTAGAGAAGGTCCAAATAAGGATTTATGACTAAAGGAGTTCTTGAGTGAGGTCCTGTGTCAGGCAATTAAACATTGGGAAAAGAATCTTACATTTGGAAGTTGAGGTCTGCGGGTGGTCAACAAGTGGACCAGCAATTGGAGATGCGTACATTAATGGAAGGTGGCTCAGTGTGCATTAAAATATTCACAGTTGAGCGTGGCCGAGCTGATAATGTGGACTTACAGAACCTGTGGCCCTTTGCAGATCAGATGGCCCACTCATCTGTGCATTGGAAGCTCCAGAAAGGTTTTGTGGAAGGGAATGAGAGTTACCAGGAATGTAGGACTAACGACATTTTTTACAGAGAGTCACTCCTCACCCCATGCACTTGCCAATGACTGCACCTTAGACCTCCAAGGGTTCCTAAAGTGTCATTGCCTGGCACATAAAGGATTTATTTCGAGTTAAGATCCATTCAGTATCACTCTGGATTAGGATACATTGAGGTGCTTCCTGCCTATATTAAGTGGCAACATCAGCCACTAAATGCAGTGAGTAGTTATGGTGGTGATCATCGTACTGCCACAGAATGAGACAGGGAGGCCAAATGGTCTATTCTACAGGTCTTGCTACCCTTTGTTCAAACTCCAGATCCTTTCCTCTCAATATTTCTAAATCCTTGATTTGTGGACTCAGCAGAGCAAGTCAGCGTAGCGCAATGTGACTGTCAAGTTGGCTTGGCGTTTTACTGAAAAATATCAAAGACTTGGCACATAACAATTATGGCCACATCATCACACACCAGTAAATGGCAGATCAAAACGCAGCTTTTGTTTTCAAGATACAGCAAGAGGAGTGTTCCTTGTGTGTGTGTGTGTGAACAAGGCCTGTTGAACCAAGAATAAAGAAGACCTTTGCAGTTTATTTTGGCGGAATGTCTTTACTGACCACATTTTCTGAAAGCAATGTATTTCACAAGAGGAATAGCTGGACCTCAGACAATCTGGTTTAGTTAACTAGGTGTTGTACAAGTAAACTATCAGCTAGTGTTTTTAGTTGCAATTTTTTTTCCTGTCCTTTCTGGCTCTTAATAATGATAAACAAGGGAAATACTTGTCAGTGAAGCAATACTTATGATGAAAGTCCAACTACCAGGGAAATGAACAGTAAATTGGACTCTGACAAGGCTGTGGTTAATGCTGATGAAGTCCTAGAGGACTTGTTGTTACCATATCAAAGATTTGAGGCATATTCTATTCTTGGAACAGACAAGAACTGTCTCATCCAAAAGTGTAATTAGAGGCTTCAAGTTATCGCAATTTTTTTTGTTCTAATGTATTTTCTTCAGCTTAATTTTTAGCTATAATTTTAATTTGCTGAGATTTAATAGCATACCTGATTGAACCACTGTACAGTACGCTGCTTGTAAGCACAGAACTGTGTTCCTGTTTTAACAGAACTTTGGAGTCTATGTTTTAATTTGTAATTAGCAATTAGTAGAATCAATGTCCTGAGGGTATAGGTGTTATTGTCATCCAAGCACATTATGTCACCCAAGATGTTACTTCACTTACAATATATAAATTTATGCCTCTTTCCAAAAATAATGGAGAGTCTTATTTTGAGTGATTATGGTTAAGAATCAGTCCTCTCTTTCTGACTTCAAAACTCTTATATTTCAGCATCATTGGTATTTTGCCTCGTTTTTATGAGCACATGACACATAAAAATGCTTTATTCCTTTTTTGAAGTTTTTTCTTGTTAAAAGCAACACATTGGATCATACTTTTCCACACAGAAGATTAGTTAGGAAGGTTCAATCATTAGGCATTAATATCGAAGTAGTAAAATGGATTCAACAGTGGCTGGATGGGAGACGCCAGAGAGGAGTGGTGGATAACTGTGTGTCAGATTGGAGGACGGTGTGTAGCGGTGTGCTGCAGGGATCTGTACTGGGTCCAATGTTTGTCATATATATTACTGATCTGGATGATGGGGTGGTAAATTGGATTAGTAAGTATGCAGATGACACTAAGATAGGTGGTGTTGTGGATAATGAAGTAGGTTTTTAAAGCTTGCAGAGAGATTTAGGCCAGTTAGAAGAGTGGGCTGCAAGATGGCAGATGGAGTTTAATGCTGAAAAATGTGAGGTGCTACATTTTGGTAGGACTAATCAAAACAGGACATACATGGTAAATGGTAGGGCACTGAAGAATGCTGTAGAACAGAGGGATCTAGGAATAATGGTGCATAGTTCTCTGAGGGTGGAATCTCATGTGGATAGGGTGGTGAAGAAAGCTTTTGGTATGCTGGCCTAATTAATCAGAGCATTGAGTATAGGAGTTGGGATGTAATGTTGAAATTGTAAAAGGCATTGGTAAGGCCAAATTTCAAGTATTGTGTACAGTTCTGGTCACCGAATTTTAGGAAAGATGTCAATAAGATTGAGAGAGTACAGAGGAGGTTTACTAAAATGTTGTCTGGGTTTCATCTCCTAAGTTACAGAGAAAGGTTGAACAAGTTGGGTCTTTATTCTTTGGAGCGTAGAAGGTTGAGGGGGGACTTGATAGAGGTGTTTAAAATTATGAGGGGGATTGATAGAGTTGACATGGATAGGCTTTTTCCATTGAGAATGGGGGACATTCAAACAAGAGGACATGAGTTGAGAGTTAAAAGGCAAAAGTTTAGGGGTAACATGAGGAGGAACTTTACTTACAGAGTAGTAGCTGTGTGGAACGAGCTTCCAGCAGAAGTGGTTGAGGCAGGTTCGATGTTGTCATTTAAAGTTAAATTGGATAGATATATGGACAGGAAAGGAATGGAGGGTTATGGGCTGAGTGCAGGTCAGTGGGGCTAGGTGAGAGTAAGAGTTCGGCACAGACTAGAAGGGTCGAGATGGCCTGTTTCTGTGCTGTAATTGTTATATGGTTATATATTATAAGGTCAGGCTTCATTCTAATGTGGGTTTCATATGTCTATTATGTTTCACACATGCCAACAAAATCTGAAAGCATGTCTTGTTTTAGGAACATAACAACAAAAGTTTCATTCAAAATCCTCTAACTTTGGAATCCCATATTTCAACTGCACTCCTCCTCTCCCCTCCTGATCCACAGAGGCAAATTCAGCCCCGAAGACCTGGTCTTTGCTCTTCTCCTGCTAGGTTGTTCCCTCCCAAGAGTACCTAAAGTGGTATACTTATTATTGAGGGGAATGGCTACAGGGGTGCTCTGCACTGACTGCCTACACCCCTTTCCTTTCCTGACAGTCACCCAGCTACCTGTCTGTAGCCGCTTTGAGGTGACTACCCCACTGTAGCTCATTCTCTGATCCCATCCCTAAAACACACTTCCCTGCACAATCACCATGTTTCATTATCGCCATAGTGTCCAAAACTCTTTCCATCCACATATGAGGCCACCGAGGATCCAGAGCACTAAAAGCTCATAACCATCAAGACATTTCTCCATCAAAAATGAAAGAACCCTTGACCTGAAGTGATGACCTCATTTTGCCTTTATCTCCTTGTTTTAGTAATGTTGTAAAGGATAGACATAACTTGCCAAAATTAATTTCCAGATTTTAACAGCATCAAATATTTGATTTGATAATTTCATTGAGATGGTAAATCTACCAACCGTTTCTTTTTGTGAGAAATTCAGAAACTCCCTCACTTGATAGGCAGTCCCACAATCATACTGGATGTTCGTTCCTTGCATCACTGGCACATTGTGATTACAGTATGTACAAATATATTTTAGGGACTCGCCCAGGCTACTTCGACATCATCTCCCAAATGTCTGACGTCAACGAGCAAAGACAGCAAATGCATGCGAACAACACCATCCAATCACACATCATTTGGCCAGTCGTTCATCAAAGCTAGGTTCCAATCATGGAATACTCTTCCAAGCAACACTATGGGAGTGCATCAACATTGAATAACTGCATTGTTTTAAGATGGTAGATCGCCACCTCTCTCATAGGCAAGAAGGATTGGGCAATAAACGTTAGTTTTGCCAGGAATGCCTACATCCCTGAAAAATCAATAAATAAGAAGAATAATTTGCCAAGAAATCAAACTGTTTCTGCTCCAACCACCTCAAAAAGTCAATTATGAATGGGCATGGATCCATGGGCATGGAATGGGCATGGATCCCCAAGAAGTAACCGAATGCACGTTTTTCACATTTCTTTTGTCCAGTTCCCCAGCCTTTAGTCATAACACTGTATGTTACCAATTATTTTTTCCAGGAACTGCAACATCTTCACCTCATTCAGAAATAGACAGTAGCAGTGCCATTCTGGATGACAAGGAAGATGCCTACTTTACTGAAATTCGGAATTTCATTGGAAACAGTAACCACACTGAATGTTCCCCAGGGCACATAGAGGAGAGGTGAGTGACGCGCCATGCATGTCTTCTTCTTGATAAAGAAGTAAAAGTTTTATTGATTTTTTTGTATAAATTTTGCCATCACTTCAAGTCAGTTAAAATACCAAAGTGACAAAATGAATTAATTATTATGCTTCAACCAAAGAAGGTTGAGAGGAGATTTGTTAGATGTGTATAAGATAATGACTCCTTTAGGTATGCTGGATGAACAGGACTGTTCCCATATCCAAAAACCAGGACAAAAAGACAGAATGTGAATGTAAGGAGATCCTTTTTCACTTGGAGAGTAGTTGGGATGTGGAATTCATTGCATCTATGAGTGGTGGAAACAATATTAGTCAGTACCTGCAGAGCAGAATTGGATAGGTACTTGAAAGCTGGAGATTGGGACTTGATGGTATTACTGTACTGGAAGCCAAAGTACACATAGTGGGCTTCATGCTGTCTTTAACAATCCTATGATTCTAAGGACTTTTGAAGGGTTTCTGATGCCTTAGGAGACTGAGATCTGTGAATGTAATTAATTTTGGAAAATAAAAGCATTGTGAATCTCAAGGTGCAGTAGATGCATTGGCCTGAGTAATGTTTGCCATCTGGATTTCCTACTGTCCTTACTTACCCAGTTTAGACTATAATTTTCTGGTCAAGACGGCCCCTTCACCCAATGAGCAATGAGCTGGTAACAAACGCCACCACGTTAGTAATTGGGTTATATTGGTGGGATAGAATAAACCCACCCATAAAACTGCTGAGAAATCCTTTTCACCAACAGCAATGTCTAGCATCAGTCAAACTTACCAATGTTTTGTACTGCTTCTGATATTTTCAAATATACAAAATCGATATAAAAACAAAATAAACAAGAGTTTAATAGGAGTTTTCATAAAAATCAAAATAAATCCACTTTTGAAAAGAATAAGGGTACTGCAAGCAGGTAATGAAAAGCAAAGAAAATTACCATCCCTCACAGCTATAAAGTTAAAAGGTCTTGTGGATTCTGGGTCAGTGAGCAGAACTGCCATTGTAAGTACTGGGGAACTTTCCCTAGTTTGTGCTCTGTCTTTGGACTTCCAAGCAGTGCCAAGCAGCAGAGCATACTGACCAATTCACCAAGTGGAACAGATCCACAAGCTGATGACTTCCTCAGAAGCACTGAAGTCCCATTCTTGCAATAAATGCGCGCAGTTCACTGCAGAACAGCCAGCATTTGCCAGCAAGGTTCAGTCAAGTTTATTTGGAATAGTGCAGAGTTTGAACTGAAACTGCGCATCTGCCAAAAATTGGGCTGGACTTACTTGCAAGCAATATCCAAAAAGCAAAACAGTCCTGCATTGTTCTGAATAAAGGAAATGTGTATTCTGGTGCTCACAAAGATGAGGGGACAAGAAGGAAAATTGGGTAAATGTAGCCTGCAATCCTTTGGAGAGAAAATAATACCTATATTTGAACAAAATTTGGACCCTATGCATTCTCTGTAGGTCACCTTGGCTTTGCTACAAAGTTCATCCAGCAAAAAGATTTGGCCTTTTCCTGTGGGGATTACTTCAGTCCTTAGTCACTCAACACACAATTAGCTTGCAGCAGTCAAACAGCAATTTTAATAAATCTGTGGCCTGGCCTCTGTTTTGCAGATGTGACGTGCTGTCTGGCTATTGAGTTACAGAACTGAGAACAGGCACTGAAAAGGATACTCCCTTTTTAATCATCTACACCTGTAACTCATTAAGAAAACCAAAATCAAAAGAATAATTTTGGCACCATTGTAACAACAAAATCTTTGTTATTTTAATTTATTGGCTTCCACGATGCAACATGTAAGAGAATCAAATCCATAGTCACTCGTATGTAATGTGTGCTTAAATGTCATTAAGAAGGTTAACTTAGCTTTTTAGTTTTTCGTTTTTGAAAACAGTTTCCAATGAGAACTAAGTACATCCATATTATGATTCTAAATCTACCCAAGAGTACGCAAACTTACAATTCTTAAGTGGCACAACGTAAATGGTGAATAATGTAATTTCAACCATTAATTTTATTAAGTTACAAATACTACATATTAACAAAAATACCAAGCAAGGAATGATTAAAAAGTTTACATACTCAGTGAAGTAGGTGGTAGGGCTACCAACGTTAGTGTACTGTTGATAGCAAGAAAGTTTGTATTGTAGGTGCGTAAAGGTTCACATGGACATGATAGGTAATGGGCCCATTTATGTGACTCTATGATTCCATGATTTGTATAACCGTTGGATTAATATAAGACTATTTAAAAGGGTAGTCAGTTGTTAGTGTCAACTCAGGGTCTTTTCCATGCGTTATCGGTGTAGGACTCCAAGGCCACATATTGCTGCCATACAAAAACTGATTGTACTGCAGTTGTTCACAGATCAGTGGATACATTGAATCTTTTTAGATCATTTTATGATCAGCAAAGCCCAATATCATTTGAGTTTTTCCAAAATCTGTCGTCTAGAAGACTGTAATGGTAATGGTGTTGGGCTGCAAGCTTCATATCATTTTTCATAGGTTTCATTTCTGGCCAAGTTGTCCCAGAAATATACATCTGTTTTACATATTGGTGAAGCATGTTAAGAAGAATTGCAAGAATTAAAAGACCATAGGGATTCTTGGAAAGAACCAAGTAATGTTGTAACATGCTTTGTGGAAGCAAGTAAAGAAATTAGGCACAAGGCTGGTTCGTGTTTCTGGGTGCTTCATATTTACAGATCTTATCACTTCCATAAGTATAAATACAAAATGAGTTAAAGCTACACATAGATGACTTTGACTAAAACAAAATAGCAAAATTCCTCAGGACATGTCATCAAAATGTATTTACCCTAATCTTTCATTTAGAGCAGTAGACTATCAGATTTTTACTAACCTGTATTGGCAAAGCTTGGGATTCACAAACATTTGCTGAAGTCCACTCAGCCAAATACAGGTCTCAGAGTACTTCGGGGCATCCAATGATTAACATTTCCTCAGATTTTCCTACACTTAGGATTTGGAAATCTACCTGCTGAGCCAGGTTAAATATGATCAATTGATTTTAATTTAAAGTCTGCACTGTCCTTGATCCTTTCCAGTCCAGAATAGGTATTCTGGGCATGGAGCTTGCCACACTAGGCGTGAAACTGCCTTTCCACAGAGATGCAGTACAAGAAGGAGAGTGTCTTTGGGTTTAGACTGCCCACCATGCCCACCAATCAGTGGAAGGTTTGACCACTACCCCTGCTTTCACCTTGTCACCAGCTCCATCCACATTCACATTTATGAAGTTGCTGCAGAAGCTCTACGATAATATCTCATAAATCCTTTAAAATATACATTCTACAACTCTTGATATTCGAAATATATTGAATCAGAATATATCAGATTTAATATCGCCCACTGATCCTACCCACCCTTCCACATCTGGGCACAGAGGCAGCAGTAAGTGTCTACAGCAGCACCACCCCTTGCCCCGTCCCATGAAATTTGTTGCTTTGTGGCAGCAGCACTTCATTACAGTACATAATATTTTTAAAAAACTGTAAATTACAAGAGATATATATATATTAAATACCAGACAGTGATGCAACCAGTTAGAATGCTCTCCACAGTACATCTGTAGAAATCTCTGATGAATTTTGAATCAAATCTCTTTAGCTCCAAGTGACATTAACTCTTCCTGATTATTTTGAATATTGTGCACATTTAGATATAATTCCTTTAATTTTATCACTTTTGGCTTTGATTTTGTTCAAGGTTGCTTTATTAGCATTATGCTCTGCGGTGCAGAAACTCTTCCCTAACTGGCAGTTCACAAAATAGAGGCAATAGCACTTTGTACTGCGCCTTTCAGATTTGCTCTGCTGGTGTCTGTTGAAAGGCAGAGAAAGAGTTCAATGCACTGTCAATATAAGGGAGACATTTCTGACCAACGAGAAATTTCTAAGCAATTCCATCCTTCACAACAGGTTTGATCTTCCCCTTTAAATCTATATTCTTCCACTCACTGAAGCCCCCTATAACTTTCTATCCTTCAAAGGACGCGGACACACACACACACCTGAGAGTGTTCAGAAATTTATTTAAAGCTCTGAACTGTGAACAGAATATTACAGGGTTAGAGTTTATTTTTAGACAGAAGTAATTGATTCATTGAGATCTTAGTTCAATTTTAAGTTATTGAATGGTATTAATAATTTAGATCAGTAATTTCCAGCCTGAAGTGTCAAAGATTGCAAGGGAATTTTAATAATATTAACATAATGTTAAGTGGAAAGTAAAGCAAAGTCAATACAGATAGCAGTTAGCTATCCTAGTTATGTGACTGAGCATTCTCGGGCAAGTGCCAGGACATCCCTTACTCCTTAAAAAGAAAAGTCTGTGACATCAATCGCGTATGGCTGTCATCAGACGTTACCAAAAGTGAACAATTGGAAATTGGTTTTCATTGAAAATAATGTAAGCGATGATAGGTTAAGTAGTTTTAAACACAGACAAAACCGTACAGGTGCAAAGATAGCAAATGAATACAAGACTGTTACACAAACAGAAAGCTGTATTGGCATTCAAAGTAATTAGTTCTTTGTTATTTATTTTAGTGAAGAATTATACACTTTTCTCAGCAGTGGTCAGGTTATTGAATGTCATGAGGATCAGTATGACAAAGAAAGGACTGGAGGTTGCTGAGATTATGAACAGAACCGCAAACTTGTTAATTCCTTCTCTTTTGATTGTGCTCTTCATTATTTTTGAAAAAAATATTGTAAAATTTCTAACAACTTTACCTTTTGAAAGTTATAATTCCAGTGCTGTTCACAGCCTAGACATTATTCTGGACCTCAAGGGATTCGGCATTAAACTTACATCATGTGGGGAACCAACTTGAGATCTCCCAACATATTAGTATACTCCACACTGATCTCCCTATACTCTACACCCTTTTCTTTGATAAATAATGATGCAAAGTACTCACTTAGAACCTCACCCACATTCCCCACTTCCAAGCATATTTCCCCATTTATCTTGGAGTGTCCTACCCAGCTATCCTCTTGCTCTTGACGTAGGAGTGCAATGCCTAGGGATTCTCTTTACCCTACTTGCCAAGTATTTTTCAAGGCCCCTCCTGGCTTTCATAATTCCTTTCTTGAGTTCATTTCTGATTTCTTCATAATCCTCAAGGGCACGGTTTGACTTCAGCTTTCTAAGCCTTATGTAATTTTCTTTTACTTCCTGACTCAATTCACCACCTCTCTTGATATCCAGGATTCCAGGTCCTTCCTTCTTACTGGAACCCACATGTCCTGAACTTTGTATATGTGCGCATTAAACAACCTTCAAATATCAGATGACTTGCCCAAACACAGCAATTTCCAGTTAACTCTCCATAGTTCCTGCTTAATAATCTCATAATTTTCCCTGCTCCAATTTAATACTCATCTGCAAGATCTTACTTATCCTTTATCTATAGCAATCTGAAAATTTAAGGAGTTATGATCACTTCTCGCTAATTATTTTACCCTCTGAAAGGTCAGCAACCTGGCCAGGCTCACTGCCCAACACCAGGTCCAGTATGGTCCCTCCTCTTTCAAAGATTTCAAGGTTTCAAAGGTACATTTAATGCCAGAGAAATGTGTACGATATACATCCTGAAATGCTCGTTGGACTATCTACATATTGATTTAAGAAACTCTGCTGGATGCACCTAAGAAATTCTGCCCCATCTAAACCTCTTGCACTAAAGAGATCCCAGTTTATGTTAGGGAAATTTAAGTCACCCACAACAACAACCTTATTGATTTTACACCTTTCCCAAATCTGCCCAAATATTTATTCCTCAATGTCTCAGTGGCTATGGGGGGTTGTGTGGTTCTGCAGTATAATCCCTGTGTAGTTCTATTGACCTGCATCTGAGCCATAGCCCTCTCTACCCTTCCCATTTATGTATAGATCTAAACTTCCTTTAAGTGTTGCAATCAAATCTATATCCACTGGCATCTTGTTCCACAGGTGCACTACCCTCTGAGTGAAGGTGTTCTTCCTCAGGTTCCACTTAAAATTTTCACCTTTCACCCTGAACTTATGACCTCTAGTTCTAGTCTCACCCAACCTCAGTGGAATAAAAGCCTGCTTACATTAACCCTGTCTATACCCCTCATAATTTTGTATACTCTATATGTGGAGAAAGTGTATTCACCCACTGATGTCATGGCATTTATGTTCACTTCTCTTGTGGTATTCAGACCCTAATCAAGTTTATGGTTCACTTGAAGTGAAAGAGCAACATTTCATTTGTATGGCACCTTTCACCTTGATGTATTGGCTGTATAATTCTTTGGGACATAAGTAACTTTTACCTTTGAAGTGAAAACATTTGTAAATACATGGGTTTCAGTTTGAAGCTGATGAAGTCCCATGAGGAGAAATAAAGTAAATGCAGAATTGATGCATTTTTATACATTACAGGCCACTATTGTTCAACAGAGTAGCAGAAAGCCATGTTCTTCACAGAGTCCTACACCATAGACCCTTCACCCAGCATGCCATCCATCAAGTACTAATTGAAGTTACAAGCACTTGGTCAACACTCTTCACATAATATGAATAGGTTTCTTTTTTTTAAGTCCAACTGAACATGCAAAATAGGCCTGGATTTGATACCTCATCTGGAATTTGTCTTTGAATTATCCAGTGGTTCCTCAGTACGGCAATGAAGTGTTACTTTCGACAATGCTGCTTAAATTCTTTGGGCTTCGACCCACAAGCTCTGATTCAGAGGTGGGAAGGCTTCCTAGGTGTACCATTTCAAAGCATTGTTTATGATACTTGAGGCTCCCATCACTGCAAGTAAAAGGCAGTGTGTGAATATATCTGCTAATGTTCTGTTCTGATTATTGGTTTCAAACAAAAATCAGATTTAATAATGGAAATTCAGAGTGAACTCTCCCAACTAAGGTCAGAATCAGGTTTAACATCACCAGCATATGCTGTGAAATTTGTTGACTTTGTGGTAGCAGTACAATGCAGTACATGATAAATATAGAAAAAACTGTAAATTATAGTAAGTATATCTATTAAATAATTAAATTAAATAAGTAGTGCAAAAAAATAGGAAATAAAAAATTACTGAGGTGGTGTTCAAAGGTTTAATGTCCATTCAGAAATCAGATGGCAGAGGGGAAGAGACTGTTACCGAGTTTGCCTTCATGCCTTGTTCCCGGTGGTAACAATGAGAACATGGTGTATATAGGGTGGCGGGGTTCCTTAATGATGGATACTGCCTTTCTGAGGCATTGCTCTTTGAAGATGTCTTGGATACAATGGAGGCTTGTGCTGGCACATGTTGGGTGCTCTGCCCAACCAGAATTGCATTCACCATGATGCTTAGCAATTTGCAGACGAAGTTCTTCAGCTGTGTCAAGTAACACGTTATTGAACCATACAGTTTGATGATGGATTACTCCATGGTCTTAAGATTTGATACTGAACCTTTTTGTTCCTCTTAAATTGTTTTCCATTACTTTTCTTGAAAGGAATTTTTTTTTAGTTTTTTTTTACTCAGTTTCATTAACCTCCAGAGCAATGTTTAAATCTAAGATTAGGTACACATTTATTTTTTGTTTTTGTTAATTTTGCATAACATTTTTAAACATCACAGAGATTACAGAGATAAAAATCTTCCCAGGTCACTTCAGCCTTTCCCCCTCTTTGTAATGGTAACAGGAATGATAGAAATATCAAAGCTGAAATATGCAAGATGAAATTTGATTAAATTAACATTAAATGCACATTAAGACTTCTTGGTGATCAAGCTTTTTTTTTGTCAACATCTGGCCTCAACATGTAACAATGCAGGAAGTTGGTAAAGAAAGTTAAGGTCAGAAGGTCATATAATGTTTCCTTTCCAACTCCTGCACTTTCAGCTGCTTTTGATGGATATTTTATCCTCTGCAAATTGCTGCATTTGAAAGTGTAATTAGTGATTTTGTTTTCTTAATCATCTAGCCTTATACTTTTGGTTTAGAGCCAGTTCTACATCGTTTATGACAGACCTGCAAGCTGGCAGCTTGAACTGTGCTCAATCTCACCCCCTTCATGTCTGTCCAATTCTCATTATTGTCATACATTGATAAGGAGAGACTAAATACAGCATTATTTTCTCAGCAGATCTAATGCAAAAATAAATAACAAGGAATTTTTCTTTCCCCACTTTCCTATTCTTGTTAAAGTTACTGCCTCACTGACTTCCATTTGATATCGTTGCAGCCTGATTATTGAAGGAGATAATGAACAGACAGGAAATACAATAGAGAGCAGTTACATAAAGTGAAACAAAGGCAATAATGAGAAAGATAAGCAAGGAAAAATGAATAATATGGAGAGTACATAGTGAATAATCTTTGGAAATTGTAGGTTTTAACCTTGAGAACATGTAGATATGAAGGCAGGGTGCAAGTTTGAACATATATATGGTAACAGAAAATGTACCCCATAGCGAGTGTATGGTGGTGTAGTTGCATCAGCACTAGACTTCAAGGTAAATGGTCCTGAGTTCGAATCTGGCCAGGTCCCAGTCTGGGCAGCAGCTGTATCTGTGTGGAAGAAAAGTTTGGCAATCTACTTCTGTACCTTGCCACGAAAACCCTGTGGACATCTATACTATCCGTAGGGTCGCCATGTGTTGACGACGACTTGACAGCACTCAACAACAGCAAGCAAGTGAAGCTCATACAAACAAAATATTCCATATATGAAGTATTTTCTTGAGTGTAAGAGAATGGTACTGCTACTGAACCTAAAAATTCTTCTTTTACAGTGACATCCTCAAAATTGCCAGTTTATTCACAATTTCCCATTTCCATAATCTGCTCCAACATTATTATCAAATGTTAAGACCTTTTAAGGATTATTGCAGTAGCACACAGTTTCTTATCGTTGTCTTACAAGTCAGATTGATTTCAGTATAATTGTGCAACTCGTTTGCAGAAAAGAAATAATATGGAGAACCTTTCTCCATTAGAAGAGAGTAGAGCTCCCTCAATTATATTGGCTGTCTGAGTATAATTAGCGAGATCAATATTGAGTTAGGGTGAGGACTCGCAGAAGAGCAGCATAATTTAATTACAAAAATTATTGGGGAACAAGAGACTTATCTCCAGCTCTATCACCAGTGACATGTTTCCATATGTAAATTAGTCAAGATGGCTTCCTTGCTAGTTCTTTGCCAGGAACCAATCATATTTATAATTAGTCTTCTTTGGAAGAGTTAGGGTGACATTTCCAATGGCGGTATATAATTCTCAAACTAAGCAGTGAGTTTGGCTTCTTTTGCCTATCTCTCATACAACATCAAATATTTTAGGTTTAGAAATCCACAGTAACTGACCCTCTTGTCCCATTTCAGAAGGGCAGCTCATTGACAAGGTTATTAGTTTAACTTGAACACAATGCAGCTTGCTCTTAATTTGTTCAATAACTTACATTAAATTTTGGCTCATACTGCTAAATGCTAAGATAATCTAAGTGTACCTTCATTACAAACTTTTCCACCTTGTAAAATACAAAAATTCTCTCCAGAATGAAAACAATCCTTTCCTTCTTCCAGTAAAACAATGAATGAAGAAGCATTTTGGAATAAATCACCAATATTGCAAATAAAATGTATCTCTGTTTTTAAGCTTGTTGATCATCCTCAGTGAATGAATGTCAGAGTCAGAATTAGAATTAATATCACTAACATATGTCATGTAATTTGTCGTTTGCAGTAATATACACATACACACACGTACATTTATATACAGTATATTAAATGATATTGGTAGTGCAAAAAGCGAAGAAAATTAGTGAGGTAGTGTTCATGGTTTCATTGTCCATTTAGAAACCTGATGGCAGATGGGAAGAAGTTGTTTCAAAAACACTAAGTGTAGTGTGTCTTCAGGCTCCTGTATCTCCTCCCTGAAAGCAACGAAAAGAGGTTATACCCTGTGTGGTGGAGGTCTCTAATGATGGATGCCACTGTTTGAGGCATCCGGTTTTTTAAGATGTCCTTGATGCAGAGGAGGTTATTGCACGTGATGGAGCTGACTGAGTTTACAGGGTTTATTTCCTGTGCTGAGGCCCCTCCATACCAGATGTTGATGCAACCAGTTAGAATGCTCTCCAAGGCACATCTGTAGAAATTTCCAGAATCTGTAGAAATTTGGAGAAAAACCTGTAGAATATAATCTGTATGTAAAACAAAATAAAACAAATCCTTCAGTTCTTGGAGAATATTTAAACAATGAACCCATGAGATTAATTATCATGAATTGGATGATCTTGTCAATATTAGAATTGCTGCTGGAAACAATTCTAACCTGTGCATAAAGTCAACAATTATCCCGAGCTTTATCATACAGAGTACACATGTTGCACACGGCTTGTATCATAACAGACAGGCATTAGGCCAAATGCCTGGTCTCCATATTCACACAGGCTGACTCCAGTAATTAATCTTCTCCATTCTACTGCATTACTTTAATTTTGCCTTCACAAATTGTTGGATAAATCATTTATTTTTATTATTTTTGCAAAAAGATCATTTCCTGTCTTTTGTACCAGGCCTAATCTGTAAACCAATTATTGTAATTGTTTCTGTGGTTGGGAGAGAAAGACTGATGTTATGGAGATTCAGGGCTCAACTGGTGTTACAAGACTGACATAAAACACGTCTTGGATTGCAATCAGTGAATCATTTGTCCTTACGGTTTCAGACGATTTACCAAATAATGCTTTTCCTGCAGAACTGATAACGGCTGATGTCATTGTGATTTCTGCAAGCTACACCACATTCTGCTGGCCTGTTGCCCTGGGCTATTTAGGTTAGATCTCACCAGAAAATGTATTTATATCTGACTATAAATGGTCAATGGAATTTCCCCATTGCTTCCCAGCATTCGCCTTTCTATTATAAAAATGAAGGTATTCCAGATATTTGCTTGTGCATTGCAAGATCTTGACTTTGTTAGTTTCAGCCTGCTTGCTTTCTTTGTAAGGATGTAAGGATTTTTAGAAATTAAAAAGGCTGTTTAAGCAAGCTAAATTTTCCTGTTCCCTCTTTAACTTTGTGCTTCCGAACAAAATGAAGCCTTCTCCCATTCGGACATGCAAGCAACTTCCTGGCACTACAGTTATGTCATTTTTCATAAGATGGTTGTCTTCCAATATCCTTTCTGGGAAGAATGGACCAACATCCTCTTTATGGCTGCAGTTCCTTCAACACAAAATAGGAAATATGGGGTGAAAGAAAATATTTATAACGTTCCATTTTTACTCTTGGATATTTTCAAAGTGTATTACAACTGGTGACGAACTGTCACTATAATGTCTCAAATGCAATAGAAATAGGATTTCAGAACTCCACTACAACCCAGCTGTTCACCTCTGACCATCAGTACATACTGACCACATGACAAACCTCAGCCATTATTCCAAAGGATGCTTTCACAATTCTATACCCATTTGAATCTTTTTTCAGTATCCTGAATAGTTATTTCTACAAATGTAGCATAAAGAGCATTCTAACTGGTTGCATCATCATCTGGTAAGGAGGAGCCGCTACACAGCATCGGGAAAAAGCCGCAGGAAGTTGTAACTCAGCCAGCTCCATCATGGGCATTAGGCTCCTCAGCATCCAGAACATCTTCAAAAGCGATGCCCTCTACTTGCTGCCATCAAGGAAGGGGTGCAAGAACCTGAGGACATACTCTCAACATTTCAGCAACAGCTTCTTCTCCTCTGGTGTCAGATTTCTGAATGGACAAAGAACCCATGAATACTACCTCAGTATTTTTCCCCTCTCTTTTTGCACGACTTACTTAATTTAATTTTGTTATATATACTTATTGTAATTTATAGTTTTTATTATCATGTATTTCAATGTTCAGCTGCCCAATGACAACAAATTTCACTGCATATGCCAATGATATTAAACCTGATTGTTCAAGTTGAATAAGAATATAAGACAGAAATAAGCTATATAGTCCTTCAAACTTGTCCCCACAAGGTTGTGGGCTCAACTCTGTTTTCCTGCCATATTCCCCACAACATTTGACTGCCCTTAATTTGACCAGCCTCAAAAGTATTCAATGATTTAGCATCTTGGGCATAATGCTGAATATCTGGGACCTATAGATAGGAGATGGCTCAAAATAAGGCAAATCGTTATATTTATTGAAAATCTGAAATAAAAAAGAATGCCTAGTAGGTCGGTCAGCTTCAGTGAAGAGAGAAAAAAAACTGATTGAAGAATGCAGATTGATGACCTTTCATCAGTCATGGTCAGCCCTGACACAAACTTGTTTTCTGAAATTCTTGAATTCAGTGCTGAGGCTATGGGACTGTAATGTGTCCAACTGGAAGATGGGATGGAAGTTCCTTGAGTCTATGTCATGCTTCTTTGGGACAATGTAAAGGGCTGAAGAAGTCGTCATAGTAGGATTTGAATCGAGAATAACAGGAAACTGGAAGCTCAGAATCACATTTGTGGGCTGAGCAGAGGTGTTGTGCATAGTCGTCACCCAATCTGCATTTGGTTTTCCTAGTGGAGAGGAGACCACCTCATGAGTACTGAATACAATTCCAGAAATTAGAAGAATTACACGTGAATCTCTGCCTCACCTGGAAGGAGTTTGGGACTCCAGCTAGTGGGAAAGGAAGAGGTAAAAACGCAGGTATGGCACCTTCTGCGGTTGCATGGGAAAATGCTGTGAGAACAGGAGTTGGGCATTTCTGCAGACGGAGACCAAATGTTGAAAGGGGAAGGGAAGGGGGTTGTTGAATTATGTTGAAGGTAGGCAGACATTATAAAGAACGACTTATTGACAGCGAAGGCCGGGAGGGTGGAAGATGAGGACAAGGTGAATTCTAACATTACTGTAAGTGAAAGATGTGGGGTTGAGGGCAGAACTGTGGGAAATAAATTCAGGTGACTGCTCATTTCATGGTGATGGAGTGAAAGCTTCAATTAAGAAAAACAAATACATCTTAGAAATTGACCGTGTCTTCAACTGAACACATAGGGTGAAGCTTGGGAAACTAACAAATGAAATGGAACCAATATTTGAAGCAAGATTCATGTTTCCTGTGGCAAGGGAGTCTAAGACCACAGGACTCCACCTCAGAATAGATGGACATCCATTTAGAATGGAGCTGGCGAGGAGTTTCTTTAACCAGAGAGTGGTGAATCTGTGGAATTTGTTGCCACAGGCAGCTGTGGAGGCCAAATCTTTATGTATAGGTTCTTGATCAGTCAGTACATGAAGGGATACGGGGAGAAGGCAGGAGTCTGGGACTGAGAAGGAAAATGGATCAGCCATGATAAAATGCTGGAGCAGACTTGATGGGCCAATTGGTCTAATTCTGCTTTTACATCTTATGGTCTTCTGGTCTTGAGATGGAAAGAAGTGCTGGGATAGCCATGAGAGTCTGTGGGCTTATACTGGATATTGGTAACTACTTTGTTCTCTGGGAAGAAGGTAGAGAAGTTGAGCAGAAATAGACAAAGGGCTGGATAAAAATCTGACGCAAAGCTGATGTACCTTCCAAGTCTGTGAGAGAATGAATCAACACCGCAGTCATGGATATATCAAAGGAAGAGAAGAGCTTGGGTCCTGACTTGAACTCAAACAAGCACAGCTTCATGTGTCCCACCAAGAGACTGGATTAGCTGGGGCTCATATAACTTTCAATAGCTACAATCTGGAAAATATCAAGAAGAGCTGAAAGGGAAGTTCTTCAATGTAAAAATGAATTCAGCCGGGGAAAGGAGGGAGGTAGTAGAAGGGGCTAGTTGAATTTCTGTTCAAGGAAGAATTGAGCATAGAAGATTCTGGTGTGGGGTGTAAGTATAGAGGGAGTGAAGATTCCCAGTGAAAGGGAACCACTTGCACCCAGAAAAAAGGACACTGTCAAAATGGTAGAGAGGTTCACAGGCATACATGGAAAGAGATTGGACCAAGGAAGAAAGAATGCAGTCAGGGTAGAAGAAATACATACTGTGGGACAAGGACAGGTTGAAATGATGGATTCACCAGAACAATCCTATTTGCGGATTTTGGGGAGGGGCTAGGAATGGATAAATCATAGTTGAAAATCTGGAGGAAAAGTCTCCAGAGGAAACGAGATCAGGGATAGAAAGGCCCGAAGTTCGATGGCACAGTGATAGTGAGATCTGAGAAGGTGTCAGAGAGTCCCAGTGCTGTTCTTATCATGTTATTTTACAATGTTCCCAATACATACAAGCCAGCAAGGTATGTATGATGTATACATTTCATCAAGAATCCTCCATTTTCCCATTCTGTTGTAGGAGTACACCTTTGTATTCTTATAACAGAATCATCAGAGTGATTGTTAATTAGCAATCCATGCTTTCTGATTTGACAACACCAGTATGTAAGTAATCTGATCGTGGTAGGGAGAGTCAAGAAAATAGATGCTGATTACTGCACTCGACATTGCACGGAATTCAGGTCAGAAGGGATGAATCTACTGACCAGAAAATAAGCAAAGGCATGATCTCTTGGCAGGGGCATAATCCCGGTGTTCACAGTGGAACTAAGAAGCCTATTTAAGGCTATTGCAAATAACTTGATTCTCTAAAAGCCGTAATAAGGAGCTTTTATGTTACTGTTAAGGTCCCAGGAGAGTCATACTCAAATGATTTATTTTGCAAACTGCCGTTGTTCTTACGGGAGGCCCACGTCTAAATCGAAGCCTGAACATTGCATCACAACATATATTAAGCAGAAAAGAAATGGCTTTTTGTTTCTCCTTAATTATTACCATTCTGCTGAGTTTCTACTAACCACAATTTCCTTTCCTGCCACCTATGCTGTAGAAAAATTGGCCTAGGATCCCTGAAGTTGAGTGCAAGCAATCTGTTCTGCACTATTGTACAGACATATTTTAAGCAGTTGATTTTTATGATATCACCATGAATTAAGATGTTTGCCCTGACATTTGTCTTTAGCCAGTATTGGGATCCATGGAATCACAGCAGTCCACCAGGGAAACAGAATTACCATTGAGATTGTTGTCTAACAAGCCATGCTTTATGAATAGGTAAACTTAATATAAAAGGAATTAACATTATTGCAACTAAAATGGGTTATAGTATTCCATGTGGCCGACTGTCCTGAATGCTAATCAGTTTCTGGATTAATAATCAGCTCTTAGTTTACTCAACAGATTCTGGAATTCCACCCAAACTGGGAGATGTAGGTGCCCAATAAATCACAATGTGAATCAACTGGTTAATTGTGCGTGTGTGTGGATTTGCATAACCTACTGAGGGCTATATCTTCCTAGACCCAGTACACAGCTCACAGCCCCATTCACTTCGGCTGGAAGCAAAGAGCATTTCCCCTGCTCTCTGAACCTAGGCTGAAGACTGGAGCATTAGCCCCTTCTGATGTCGGTTCCCAAGGCTTCATCCCCAGATTGTTCCTGACTGGCTTTAACGGGAACCAAAGCTGCTGGTAGAGCTTTGTCTCCTGTTAAAGCTCTGAGTCTTTTCAAAGGTTTAAAATGCCTTGGCATTCATTAAGAGCATATTACAATACCTAGGAATCACCAGCATTAAAAAGGCCATTAAAAATCTCTTCCATAGGCTGAAAAACCTTGTTAAAATCAATATTTTTCTAAACCTATTATAGGGTTAGGTTTGGAGCTAGGACCCATCGTAATGCAGGAGGCCCATTTACTCAGTTACTGGGATCCCATCAGTGACATCTATCACTTAGTAATTCCTGCATTTGAGGCTTGTATACAGGTCTGCTGTTCAATTGCATGTGAATGATTAAACTCCAGAGGTCCCAAGGTAGTTGAGAACATTTTCGTAGTTTGTATGTATACCTAAATGTCACTAGTTCTCATAATTACATTTGAATATAATGCTAAAAAAATTAATGCATTGTGTATCTTCAAAGCTTAACATGATTTTCTGCCTGTACACTGTTATGTGCAAATATGTTAATTATATCATATCTGCTTTTGTATACATCCGAGTATGTATATGTACTCTGAATTAACATCTGTGTTATTTAAAGCAAATATCAACCTTTGCTAAGTGACAGAATGACTTGTTTAGATATATGTAGAGGTATAAATCTGATCTATTTATATTTCATACATTTTAAAATAATTTACTGCAGCAATTATATTGGCTGAAGAATGTAAATTGGAAGGTATTGCTGCCCATGAACATGTGTTTGCCCTAAAGGTGAACTGCAGTTTTAAATTGCAATATCTGTGCAATTGTGAATGCATGCTTTTGTTTATGTACAATGCATGCTTTGGTTTTGTGTGTGGATGCCTGTGCAAGTGAAAGTGAGAACGTTTGTCTCATTCTCTATTATTGTACCTGCACCTGGTAACAGTTAGTGTGATTTTAATGAATCCTCGGAACACTCAGCTGGAGCATAAATTCTCTTAAGTATATTGGATCCTTTGTATTCTCTTAAATGAGAGTTGGTGTAATGATTTCTTGAGTAAGATCCAAACATGTGCCTGCAATCATATTGAAACTGTTTTATCTATTTGTGATTTTTTTTTTTGTAAACCCAGCTACAGAATGATAGCTGGTAAATGAATAAAAAATCATGGAGTTAGTACCTTGATAGATACTTCAGCTGGTAAATAAATGTGGCAGGAACTTACATTTATATAGTTGAAAGAATACAATAGCTATCAGAAAGGAACGGAGGAGGCAAGGGACAGAAGTACATGAAACTGGGACGTCACATGACTTCAAATTACAATTTTACGAAGGCTCACTGCACAGGTACTGCAGTTTCAACCTGCAGAAAACCACACAGATACCCAAACACGATGTTTTATCAATATAATATCTGCAGTTATTTATAATAAATATATATGAAAAGTAATTTAATTTGCACCTTTTCTATGAAAAGGATGAGTGTTTTAATTAAAAAGGTGGGCTGGAAAAGCCGGTGTTGTTCATAAGAGCACAAAATGTTGAGAGGAAATTTAATGGAAGACCATGACTGGTTTAGACGGAGTAATCAGAGTAAAGCTGTTCCATTGCAAGCTGATTCAAGGGTCAAGTGACAACAGTTTTAAAAAATTGTACAAATACTGCAAGGGAAACACAAGGAAAAAAAACTTTTGTTTACTCAGAGAGTAATTTAAATTTGGAATTCACTGTCTATAGATGAGATAGAAATAGAATCAATCAGTGCTTTCAGAAACACACAAGGTGACAAATTGGCCATCTTTGTGGATTAAACAATTCTACGATTCTGTGTTCCTTTTTACAACATGTCACTGGTCCATTCATTCACTCATCTCAGTAATTGCTCCTCATATTTCCCATTGCAAAATAATGCAGCCTAAGAGCATCCCTCAAAGGGCACCAGGCAGATATTTATTAGAGTAATAAGAGTTGTACAACACACAGTTTTTTTGGTCCAAGTCATCCATGCTGACCAAGATGCCTATCTAAATTAGTCACATAACACTTTTGTAAATCACATTGCTCAATCGGTCTGGTGGATTGGAAGTTCTTCAGAAAGATTAGAGTTATTAAACAAAACAGCAGAAATGTCAGCTTTAGAAAGCCAAAAAAGGGAAATCAATATTGAAGGTATAAGAAGGAAAAGGAAATTACCTTTTAAACTCACGAGAGAGCATAGGCCATCAACTTTTTGCTGTTGATGTTTCTGTAGCAGGCAATTTCTTTTTTACGAGGTCGAGTTGCTAGCTCAATGCTCAACCCAGCACGGATGGAAAGCGTGCCTGGGGAGCCGGCCGGGTTTGAACTCGGGAGCCTTTGCTCCGAAGTCCGGCGCTGATGCCACTGAGCCACCAGCGTAGGTATAGGCTCTAAAAAATTGGAACAATGTGAAAATCAATGTGTAAACTTAAAAGGATTATTGGAATATATCTTGAGATTTTATTTTGATTTGATTAACACAATTTCCCTGAGGTAATAAACAAAAATATTTTCATTCTGTTTTAACCAATCAATTGCTGAAAATGCTCACCTAATGATAGTTGTTTAGCATAGCTAGTGACATTTAAATAGCTGATTGTTAACTAGTAGGATCACAGTAAGACTTGAAGAAATATCAACTTTTGCAATTAAGCTTTTTTAACTGTTGATGCCAGTTTTCAGCAGGAACAAGTGCAAGGGATGAATTGAATCAAAGGCATGTGATAAGCCACTAGATTAAAGATTTCTGTGAAGGTTTTGACACCAAATATATTCAAATCAGAATTTAATAGATTATCGGAATATTATGGGAACTAAAGCATATGGGCTTAGTTCAGGAAAGTGGCTGTAAGGTAAAAGATTATTCATGATACTACTGAATGGCAGAGCAGGTGTGATGGGCTGGATATTCTATTTCCCATTCTGTTTCTTAAGAACAGGAACATAGGTTATCACCTGGCTTCAAATGGGCAGAAATGTGAAACCGAAATGTGGTCATCTCATTTACCTTCAACAGAAGAAATATTTGGCTTACTATTAAGAAAGGACACATATACATTGTGTATTTGCCACGTAAAGAGAACATTATAGAGACATGAGCTGAAGTTTCAATTCATAGCTTTGGTGCGTGCTATCGTAACTTTATTAGTTAGTTGACCATAATATTATCTTCTATGGAATGGAAGTGTATGCTCCAGCCCACCTGATATGCTATGCAAAACACTGGAAAGAATCAGCAGCTAAGGCAGCATATTTGAAAAGAGAAACAGTGAACTAATCAGGGTTTCAGACCTGAAATATTAATTGTTTCTCTCTCTGTACAGGCTGCCTGACCTGCTGGGCGTTCTTAGCAATTTTTGTTTTTACTTTTCCAGCATTGCAATTTTTGCTTTTCAACCTGCTAAGCCACCAGGGAAGTAGACTGAGGCCGACTTAGATGCCTCAGATGATTCACCACCGCATATCAGTGTTGCTCTTATCTCACTGTCTGACTATGCACTCTAGGCTTAATCATTTTTCAATTCTAGGCTTAATCATTTTTCAAAATTTTGTTCTTCAAGAAATCATTTGTACTACATTGATGATTTCAGGAATCAATTGTGATGATGGATTTAATTGTCCTTTTAGTTTTTACATAAAAATGTTTAGCACAGTTTCCTTTTTTTAATATTTTACTCCTCAATCCTTTTTACTAATTAATTGTCCAATAGACATGGTCTTTCATTTTTTGATCATTTTAAAAATGCTTTTGCACATTTATTCACAAGTAATATGATGTTATTCGTTCCAACTCTCTCATCACAACCCATGATATAATTTCCAGGAAAACTATCTTTTTCATGAACACCAATATTTTGTTCAGCAAGAACTATAAAACAACACACTGTTTTAATCATGCAATATGACCTAAAATGTCTTGATCAGAGTCAACACTACAGTATATTTTAAAGACTATTACATATAAAACAAGTATCCCAACTGCTGAACTTTTAATCTACTGACAATCTCACTATGAAAGATCTCTTTATATATTTTCCCCTATATTTCTCTGAATTTTCAACACACCTACCCATTCCCATAAACCATTAATATCAAATATATTTTCAAGCCGCCTCATTTACCATGATCTTTTACTTGGTAACACTGGCAACTCCTAGTTGTTCTGTCTCTATCCTCAAATCAGTTACATCAATGGACAAAGCAGATCCCAAAACTGAGTCCTGGGATGTACCACCTTCTGACATTTGCCCAAGTAGTGCATTATTTGCTCTTACTCTCGACTTCCTCTCCAGTAACTACTCCTCTTTCCATTCTCATGCATCTTAATCATTGTAAGACATTTCTATTTTTGTATTTTATCAATGGCTTCTATATTTTTGTATACCTTCCCATTGACTAATATCCTCAGTGAGATGTTCTAATGATCAAAATGGAAAAAGAAGCACACAATGTTTGTTAAAAGTAACCCCTTCAGTTCACAGAACTCTCACCATCAGTCCTTGGGCAGGGTTGCCTGTATTAATTACTACCAATCCTCAAAGTTCAGAACGAGGCCTCTCACCTCTTGCTGTTCTCACTCTTTAGAATCAATGGGAGTCATTATGAGGAGAAAAGTCTTGTGACCAGTCAGAAGATTCGTGAACTGGACGACGACGACGATGATGGAGAAGATGATGTGGAGCTGGAGGAAGAGGAAGGAGTGTGTAACCCAATAAGAAAACTAACCAATGATCCAGTCGTTTGTAAGATGGATGGAGGAAATCAAGATAGTTCTGAATTTGAGGCAAGGGAGACAGAGCAAGACTGCAAGGAATCTCCTAGCAGGTTGGTCTATACCACAAGTAGCATTAAGAGTATAATAACAACTAGCACAATCACCTTTAAAGTCCTGCATACATACATTAAGTCTCGATATTGAATTGAATTGATTTTCTTTCTCAAATTCTTCACATACATGAGTAAAAATCTAAATGTGCATTGTGCAATCATAGTAATTTATATTAATTTAAAATAAATAGAACAGTCAATGTAGTATAGAATACACTCAGTCTGAGTTCATCAGTCTGATGGCCTGGTGGAAGAAGCTGTCCCGGAGCTTGTTGGTCCTGGTTTTGATGCTGCGATACCACTTCCTGGATGGTAGCAGCTTGAATAGATTGTAGTTGGGTTGGCTTGGCTCCCCAATGATCCTACAGGCCCTCTTTACACACCTGTCCTTGTAAGTGTCCTAAATCATGGAAAGTTCACAACCATCGCACCACTCTCTGCAGAGTCCTGCGATTAAGGGAGGTACAGTTCCCATACCAGGCTGTGATGCAGCCAGTCAGGATGCTCTCAATTGTACCCCTATAGAAAGTTCTTAGGATTTGGAAACTTCCTCAACCATCTGAGGTGAAAGAGGTGCTATTCTGCCTTTTTCACCACACAGCTGGTGTGTACAGACCACATGAGGTCCTCAGTGATGATGATGCCAAGGAACTTGAAGCTGTTCACCCTCTCAACCCCAGATCCATTGATGTCAATAGGAGTTAGCCCATCTCCATTCCTCCTGTAATCCACAACCAGCTCCTTTGTTTCTGTGACATTGAGGGAGAGGTTGTTTTCTTGACACCACTGTGTCAGAGAGATGACTTCTTCCCTGTAGGCCACCTCGTTATTGTTTGAGATAAGGCCAATCAATGTAGTGTCATCGGCAAATTTAATTAGCAGATGGGAGCTGTGGGTGGCGACACAGTCATGGGCATACAGGGAGTAAAGTTTAGGTAGTTCCTTGGCATCTATTAGTTGAAAACTAGGTAAGGACAAACAGGCCCATACTTAGATACAGAAGAAAAATAAACCGTAGTCTAAAGCTCTTGTAATTAAATATCATACTTGGCTGTTGATCTTTAGTCCCCATTCATACAGCTACTTAGAGAGTGCACTAACTTAATGCATTGGCTCCAGAATGCATGGAGAGGTGTCAGCTTCAGAAACACATAACAAATTTAATTTTTGAATCTTGTAAACCAAGTAATCATGTTATATATAGAAATATAATGAAGAGATTGGATGGATTTTAATCTACATCCCTTACTGTCTATCTGACTTTACACCCAACTAGAGTGATTTCATTCCCCATTGACGTTAGTTGAACATGAGGGTGGGCAAAGTGTAAACTCAAAGAAATTCCAGTCCATTCTGATTTGTGAGGGTCATAGACTGGAGGCTATGAACAGGTCATGTAGACTTTGTTCTCTATCCTGTGGCTTGGAAGGAGCCCCCTCACTCCACATCCCATCAAGCAGTTTGCAGTTTTCCTTGGAAACATTGGGCTTTAATATAATGTCTAACAATCAACTCAGTTTGTTTCGTTCTGGAGAAAATATGGACTGCAGTGATTGTGCCAGAGATGCTTGGTATTGTTTGCATATACACATCGTACAAACAATCTGTTCTTCTTTGAAGTTATAAAGCAGATGATGTGAGACTTGAAAACAAGAGCAGTCTTTCCGCCCTAGAACATATCCGGCACTTCACAGACAGCCTCAACGCAAGGAAAGCTGAGAACAGCCAATTCGTTGAGGCCGATCTGAACACATACAGCACTACCCATCTGTCAGAGGATCTGAAGCAGCCCTTATACAGGAAATCAAAGTCACAGGTGAGACATGTGAGAGGATGGTGTTCACTTTATGACACGAGGTGAATGAGGTAAAGAGCAGTATAGTGTTCATCCTGCATATTGACGGGCATCATTGAGTCATAGAGATACAGCATGGGAACACACACTTTGGCCCACCAAGTCTGAAATTAATCATCAATTTATGCTAATCTAATATTAATCCCATTCTCCCAGCCTTCAAAACCAGTTTATATCACTCTCCTATACAGCAAGGTCCACTTGCTGATTAACCTAAAGATCTGCATGTCTTTGGGGTGTAGGGAAAGCCCACGTAGTAACAGGGAGAATGTGCAAAATCCACAGGACTGAACCTTTGTCTCTGGCATTGTGAGGCAGTGGCTTCACCTGCATCACCCACGCTGCCCTACAGTCATAGTGTTCCCACAGCAAGCTTATCAGGCAACGGAAATAATCAAGTTTGGTGCCGACCAGGTATACTGGAAAGAACACTAACAATGAAATGAACCAGAATTAGCCCTTGGAGCTTTTTCACCAGTTTGTGTCTTTATGTCCAAAACCAAACTGGAAAACATCCTCCTTCCCTGTACTGAGGAGTTGTACAAACAGCATGTCTCCAGAGTAGGAGGGTCTTGGCTTGGTGTTCAACCACAATAAATATCCCATGGCAAGGATGATGGTGCCATCAACTGCCGTCCCGCACGAGGCAATTTCAGTAAGAATTATGGTTTGGCAATTAGCAGAGCACCTTGAGCTGACCGCACTCACGTGCTCACCAAGGTAAGCAAATAACAATGTCCCTGACCACCAACCACCTCAGCATCACCTCATCACACCCTCCAAGTTACATTGGAGAAGATCATCGGTCATGTATGACATCCACAAAATGACGGTGGAACTCAACAGGCCAGGCAGCATCTATAGAAAAAAGTGCAGTTGATGTTTTGGCCTGAAATTTTGCTGAGCTCCTCTAGCATTTTGTGTGTGTTGCCTGGATTTCCAGCATCTGCAGATTTTCTCTTGTTTGTGAATGGGTTATGTGTGATGTAGTTCATCACCAAATGATATGGGTAACAGAGTTTAGTAGTCATATTCACTGAAATAATATTCCACGGAAATATGGATTATTAATCCAGAGACATTAGTTTAAATTCCTGTTAAACAGCTGGGAAATTTAAATTCTGTTTTAGAATACATATATCTGAAATGCAAAAAAAGCTGGTATTAGTAATGATGATATTCACCTCGTCATTACTGCCCTTTCAGGAAAGAATTCTGCTCTTATCACTTTGGTCTTCATGTGATTTCCAGCAATCTGTAATGTAGTTACCACTTAACCCTTAGCCTGATGAAAAGGCAAAGTTCTCCCAAATTATTATGGAAAATATGTAGATTAAAATCAAACCCACTATCAACTTTGCTATCAGATTCTGCAAAGGCACATCCAAACTAATCAGCCTCACAGTCTTGCACATTAATATCTTGGACTTGCACCTGAATTAGGAGGGCTGTCTCACAGTTCAGGCATACTCACCAGATCAGTACCTTTCAGCATAAGTCCTATACTCATCTATTAGAATCTGCAGGATACTGGATAACACAGGTACATTGAGGTACACACACACAAGATGAAATACCGCTTTGCCAAAGTCATTTTTAGATGATATCATGCTAAATAGCTGAAGGAACTGTCCCATAAGCAGAACTTGGCAATTTTGTACCCGATAGGTTAGATGAAATCTTGGCAGCGCTGCAGCATCCAATTGTAAATGATGGTAGGGTACTAAGTAACAAACAAGCAATAAAGGTTGCATAAACAACTCCAGCATCAACAATGGGGAAACTAAATGCCAAATAAGAAGATGAATCATTTGTACCAATGCCAAGTGAATAATCCATTATGGCCTCCACCAGAGGTCTCATCCATCACACAAAAAAAAAACATTTTCCAGCCGATAATGATACTTTCTTCATGATATCAAGTGTGCTTAGCTGTTCTTTGATATAGATTCTAACAAAATCCTGTTTGTAGGGCTCCAGCAACCAACGTTTCCAACCAAGTATAGCTGAAACATTGGCCTTTACCTGACATTGTGGAAAATTGATAGAATATCCTATCCACACACAAAAAAAAAGATTAAATTCGATCTATTCAGCTACCAGCCTGGTATCACATTTGGTTATCTACAGGGGGGTGTGAGTGGTGATCGTCTCCAACAATCCTTCTTTGTGTAATGTATCAGTAGATCAAGATCCTGGACAACCCTGCCATAACAGTATGGAAGTGCCCCGAGCACACGGATTGCAGTGATTTAAGGCAGAGGGTGTAATGTTCTTCTCAAGAATGATTAGGAATGGCCTCTCCTGACAACACCCACAAAGTACAAATAAATAAAAAATAACAAACAGTTGGTCCCTGGGGAAGCTAATTTTCCAGCTGAGTTAGTATTTCCCATTTGGCAACCCACAAGAAGCCTGTACCATAAGGTTCCTTCCAAAGTGTCATGTTAATTAGATTTAGAAAGAGGGTTTCCAATATGGTTTTCTGAGATCTAATCTCTTTGTCCAACAATGCAACTTCTTATAGATATATTACTTAGATTTGTAGCTGTTGGTTCTATGACATGGCTTGGGATGTTTCCCACTTTGTTTTCCATAAACTCATTTTGTTTTTTATTGTGTACACACAACCTGGCCGATAGGAGGATGCTCTAGCTCTTGAATCAGCAGAGACATGTTTATTTATTGAGATACAGAGTGGAATAGTGCTATCCAGACCTTCCAGCCGCATTGCCCAACAGTTCTTGCTTTAACTGATTTAGTCAAGGGACAATTTACAATGACCAATTATCTTAACAACTGGTACATCTTTGGACTGGGGGAGGAAACTGGAGCACCTGGAGGAAACCTATGTGGTCATGGGGAGAACATACAAACTCTTTGCAGACAGCAGCGGGAATTGAATCTATGTCGCTGGTACTATAAAGTGTTGTGCTGACCACTACACTACCGTGCGCCCTTGATCGGAAGGAAGATGCTTGCTGATTGGATGGGAATAATAGCAAAATTAAAAGCATGCTGGAGCACATAATGTAATTTTTCTTCTTGTGTCTTAACCCTTCTCTTGCTTTCCTTGCTAGGCATATGCCATGATGCTCTCTCTGTCTGACAAGGAACCCATCCACTCCACATCGCACAGTGGTCCCAACATGTGGCACAGTCTGCCGAGAGCTGCAACGGAGCCCAGCACCCTGCAATCCATTAGCCATGTATGACACTTCGCAATAACCAGATGGGACCAAGTCCAGCGTCGTACATAGCATGACCTTTGGAATTTTTGATTCTTTTATTTTTACCCTTTCCTTTTGTGTCTATTTATAGAGAGAGACTCCTGAGCAGAAAGCCTTAGAAATCTGCTGGGTCACCCCAATCGGAATTTTGTGACCTTAAACTGACAGTTTTAAAAAAAATGAATTGTATTTATTCTCCTAGTATTTTGTTTTGCACAGCGAAGGTAGCTGCGTTGTGAGGATCAATGCAACTCAAAGTAGTTCAACTAGGAACTGGGTGCTCACATCTCAGTGGCCCAGGAGAGCGTCTTCCATTGTACTCACTGGGAGAGGGTTTGACCATTTTCAATGTATCTGAGAACTCGGTTTATTGAAAACTAAATCATTTGTATAAAATTCATTTTAATGGGGAGTTTGGGCAACATTGTCTCTTCCTGTACAAAACTATTATTTGCATTATTTTTCAGTTCTTTTAAGCACAAATCAAGATGACTTTTATTGTTGTGTAATCAAACTCTGTTTCATAAAACAAAGACAACACTGAAGATCTCCAATCTGCATTCAAAAAAAAAATGTTTCTTCCCCCACCCCCTGGAAAATTTCCAAATTAACTTTAATTTTAGACAATCATTTGTGTAATTTTTGTTAACGATGTGTGTGTGGCACTGTGCTATTTATTTGGTTACTTAGCAATATCACACTGTTCAGTCCACACACAAGCATACACACATACTGACAGGTGCTTCGTATCACAGGGGGAGATCTTTGATCCCAAGTCTGGGGCAGGGAGGGTGAGGGTGGGGATAGGGAGGGAAGGGATAAGGCAGCGGATATACATGAGTGCCAAATAGTGTTGGGGGGAAAAAAAACACAAAAAAAAAATCAATCTTATGCGTTTTAATGAATCTGCCTAATGAATAGACTTTACTTAGTTTGTTTTGTTTAATACAATGAGCTGATTCGATTGTATGAACAGTTATGACTCCTTCATTACAGCATGATTCTCCTAATTAGACCTGTACCTGATATTTTAAGCTATTTGTCTGCTTGTGTGGTGTTTTGTTCCAGTAATCCTATTCAGTGGCAGCAGTTAAGGTATAAATGTGCCAAACTTATGTTTGAAAAAAAAACAAAAAAACAGATTGTATTTCTTATATTTCGCCGTTCATGGCGAGCAGATTCGTCTTTTTTTTGTTTATATCTGATTTTGAATAGCCAGCAAACTGAGGTACTTTCTCTAAATGCTTTGTACAATGTATCTGTTATGCATTTAAATAAAAATATAATGAGAGGAACAGCTAATAAAAATAAAAGCAAACCCAAGGTCTGCTTGTGCATATATGTTCAGACACCAAGATCTTGAATGAGTGGTCTCTGTCTCTCCATCTTCTTCCTTCATTCTATTCCCCCTTTTGGCCCCTCACTTACCATTTCTCTTCCTCCCACCCACCCATCACCTCCTTCTGCCACCCATCCTCCTTCCCTTTCTCCCATGGCCCACCCTCCTCTATCAGATTCCCTCTTCCTCAGCTCGTTACCTCTTCTACCTATCACCTCCCAGTTTCTTACTTCATTCCTCCCTCCTCCACCCACCTTCCAACCCTGACCTTCTTTCACCTGTCATTTGCCAGCTTGTACTCCTTCCCCTCCCCCAATAGGCTGGCTTCTATCCCCCCTCCTTTCCAGTCCTGATGAAGGGTCTTGGCCCAAAACATTGACTGTTTAATCCCCTCTGTTGATGCTGCCTGACCCGTTGAGTCGTGGAGCATTTTGCATTTGTTGCTCTGGGTTTAGCAGTGCTGGAAATGGGGGAAAGTATGCAATGTGAGCAAAGCATCAGCCCAGCTTTCCCAGTCTGCCAACTGTGGATGCTCAGCCATCTCCTGAGCCAAAGATGGGGATGGCAAAATACAAAATACAACTAGGGTTAGTAAATTTGCTGATGATACAAAGGTTGGGGGTGTTGTGGAGAGCTGTCAGAGGTTACAACGGGACATTGATAGGATGCAAAACTGGGCTGAGAAGTGGCAGATGGAGTTCAACCCAGGTAAGTGTGAGGTGGTTCATTTTGGTAGGTCAAATATGATGGCAGAATATAGTATTAATGGTAGGACTCTTGGCAGTGTGGAGGATCAGAGGGATCTTGGGTCTGAGTCTATAGAACACTCAAAGCTGCTGAGCAGTTGACTCTGTGATTAAGAAGGCTTACGGGTGTATTGGCCTTCATCAATCGTGGGATTGAGTTAAAGAGCCAAGAGGTAAGGTTGCAGTTATATAGGACCCTGGTCAGACCCCACTTGGAATACTGTGCTCAATTTTGGTCACCTCACTACAAGAAGGACGTGGAACTATAGAAAGGGTGCAGAGGAGATTTACAAGGATATTGCCTGGATTGAGGAGCATGCTTTATAGGTTGACTGAACTCGGCCTTTTCTCCTTGGAGTGACGGAGGATGACAGGTGACCTGATAGAGGTGTACAAGATAATGAGAGGCATTGATCCTGTGGATAGTCAGAGGCTTTTCCCCAGGGCTGAAATGACTAGCAGGAGAGGGCATAGTTTTAAGGTGCTTGGAGGTAGGTACAGAGGAGATGTCAGGGGTAAGTCTTTTATGCAGAGAGTGGCGAGAGTGTGGAATGAGCTGCTGGCGGCAGTGGTGGAGATGGAAACGATAGGGTCTTTTAAGAGACTCCTGGATGGCTACAGGGAGCTTAGAAAAATAGAGGGCTATGGGTAAAGCCTAGGTAGGTCTAAGGTAGGGACATGTTCGGCACAGCTTTGTGGGCCGAAGGGCCTGTATTGTGCTGTAGGTTTTCTATGTTTCTATGTAACTACTACCAGGAGTACCAGGCCAAGATTGAGTGGCATTTACGAAGGGGAGTGGACTGTTTGAATTTATATGAATGTAATAAAGCTGATATGACTGGGATAATGGGCATTTTAAAAATAAGTTGTTTTCCATAGAGGTAGCTAAAGAGAATAAGGATTTCATTTAATGATTTCCTGACTGGCATGGTGAATGCTCAGCTGCCACCTATCCTGCACCACGCTACTGAAGAGCAGGCAGATATGGAATGTACACACCTGCAGAGGAAAATGTAACACACATACACAAAAAGGTAAATATACAATACATTTATACGCACATAGGCAGATGAAGAGCATAGACACACAGAGACAAATGTAGTACAAGCACATATACACATGCGCTCAATATTTAAAATTGTAACCTGCTTAAACAGGTCCATGACACCTGAATTGGAAAGTCATTTAGATCTTCAACTGAGTTAAAGCATAACTAAGGTTTTTAATTCTCAGAGCAAGGAGAGGTGACCAATAACTGGTTACTTTCCCTCCAAAATGGGCATCATATAGTTATTCGCTGCTGTCTCCGACGTACTGCAACCCTGCTTCTGACCAGCTTGAGCAGCTGCGTCATCATTGATGATAACAAGATCAGCAAGCCTTCACTCCACCTCGAAGATTTTCCTGCAGTGGCTATGGAATTGAGACACCAGCAGCAGCAGTGTTGTTTGCTGAAGCAAGTATCCAGGCTGAGGCACAGTCATCTTTGTGGCCTGTCTTTTTCCACAGTTCTGCTTCCTGTCAATGGCACTCTGGAAGAAAGTCAACTCAATCGATTTCACCAATCTGAATTTATGTGCTGGTTCCTAAGATGTGTTTTCCTTCAAAAATCATTTTATGATCCAATGTCACTAAGCCATAAACTCTCTGGAGCCACAAGTGATGATGATTCAGAGCAGATGGACCTAAATTGTGGTTCAGAAACACTGTGTAGTGGCATGCAAAAGTTTGGGCACTCCTGGTCAAAATTTCTGTTAATGTGAATAGCTAAGCGAGTAAAAGATGAACTGATTTCCAAAAGGCATGAAGTTAAAGATGACACATTTGTTTAATATTTTAAGCAGGAAAACTTTTTTATTTCCATCTTTTACAGTTTCAAAATAACATTAAAAGGAAAAGGGCCTGAAGCAAAAGTTTGGGCACCCTGCATGGCAGTACTTAGCAACATCCCCTTTGGCAAGTATCACAGCTTGTAAATGCTTTTTGTAGCCAGCTAAGAGTCTTTCAATTCTTGTTTGGGGGATTTTCGCCCATTCTTCCTTGCAAAAGGCTTCTAGTTCTGTGAGATTCTTGGGCCGCCTTGCATGCACTGCTCTTTTGAGGTCTATCCACAGATCAAAAGAGCAGTGCATGCAAGATGGCCCAAGAATCTCACAGAACTAGAAGCCTTTTGCAAGGAAGAATGGGCAGAAATCCCCCAAACAAGAATTGAAAGACTCTTAGCTGGCTCTAAAAAGCATTTACAAGCTGTGATAATTGCCAAAGGGGGTGTTGCTAAGTACTGCAATGCAGGGTGCCCAAACTTTTGCTTTGGGCCCTTTACCTTTTTTGTTATTTTGAAACTGTAAAAGATCACCAGCATTTTTTGTGTGTGTTCCTTGAATTTCCAGCATCCGCAGATTTCTTCATGTTTGCGTTTTTAATTTAAAAAAATTTTCTTGCTTAAAATATTAAAGAAACGTGTCATCTCTAACTTTATGCCTTTTGGAAATCAGTTCACCTTTTACTCGCTTAGCTATTCACAGTAACAGAAATTTTGACCAGGGGTGCCCAAACTTTTGCATGCCACTGTATATACTACTAATTGCACTTCTAAATCTCAGTTAACTCAGATTTATTTCCACTTTTATTTCTTCATTCCTGGTTCGATCTGGTTGCACATATCAATATTTTGAGAGCCTTGCTCCGTTGTCAACTCATTGGGATTTCCAGACCAATGGAACACAAGAATAATTGGAACAAACATCAAAGATAAGAGGCATGGGTTCATGAAGTGACATAGAATACACAGATGCCCCACCAGGAAAGGCAGCTGATAGTCCTTTGACCCAAAGAGCAGAGGGCGACATTGCAAGCATGAATATGGCATTCTAATCACTGCTGATGTGAAAGCTCAGCATATGCTGCCAACTTCTATATGTTACCACTAATCTTACGAAGAAGATAATGGAAAATTTGACCAATGTGTATCTGAGTCAAAGGATGATGTGTTCAAACCACTCTTCCAAAACATAATGAAATTTTAGCACTGTACTGTTGCTATGCTATTGGATGTGCCATTTTACAAATGAATTATTACAATTGTGGATGAAGGTAAAATAATCCAAGGTAATGGCAGAGCTGCTGCCTCACAGCTCCACTGATTTGGGTTCAATTCAAACCTCTGGTTCTGTTTGTACGTTCCCTTTGAGACCAGATGGGTTTTCCCCTGCGTGTCTCTGTTTACTCCCACTGTAATACTGATACACCTGACTTTAGCTTTTCCCTCTCAAATTGCCGGGTGAAATCCATCTTATTATCATCACTGATTCCTAAGGGTTCCTTTACCTTAAGCTCCTTAATCAAATTTGGTTCACCTAATCCAGAATAGCCTATCCCTTCGTGGGCTGAACCACAGGCTGCTCTAAAAAGTCATCTCATAGACATTTTATAAATTCTCTTTCTTGGAATCCAGCACCAACCTGATTTTCCTGATCTACTTGCATATTTAAATCCTCCATGACTATCGTAACATTGCCTATACTCAAATTGAAGTGTCTGTCTTATGAGGATAGATTATGTGAGCTTGGGTTTTTCACTTTGGAGCGAAACAAGACGAGAAGCCACTTGATTGAGGTATACAAGATCATGAGAGGCATATACCAAGTGGATAGCCAGAGATTTTTCCCTGTGTGGAAATGCTAATGTGAGGAGGCATAATTTTAAGCTGGTTGGAGGAAAGTATAGGGTGGATGAGATATTTTACAGTGAGTGTGGGGGTGTGTTGAATGCCCTGCCAGAGGTGGTGGTAAGGACAGACATGTTAGGGACATTTAAGAAACTCTTCGATAGGCATGTGGATGATAGGAAGACAGAGGGATATGTAGGAGGGATGGGTAAGATTGATCTGAGAGTATGTTAAAAGTTCAGCCCAATGATTTTGTGCTGATTGGCCTGTATTGTGCTGTAGTATTCTATGTCCCTTTACATAATACCTGCATTGGTGTCTTATGCTCTCTGTTCTACGTGGTAACACATACAAGGACAGACTAGGACCTGTATCTGGAATTGGTTGATTATTGTCACATGTACTGAGATACAGTGAAAAGCATTGAGCTAGAACAAGGTAAAACAAAAACAGAATGGAGAATAAGTGCAACAACTACAGAGAAAGTGCAATGCAGGTAGACTATAAGGTGCAAGATCATAACAAGGAAGATTGTGAGGTCAAGAGTCTAACCTTATCATTAGAACCATTCTGCAGTTATAGAACAGCCAGGTAGAAGCTATCCTTTTGCCTGGTGATTCGTGCTTTCAGGCTTTATTTTAGTCTTCTGCTCAATGGAAGTGGGGAGAAGAGAGAATATTGGGGGCGCTTGTGGTCTTTGATTATGTTTGCTGCTTTACTGAGGCAATGAAAATTATAGACAGAGTCCATAGAGGGGAGGTTGGATCCTGTGATGTGTTGAGCTGTGTCCACAACTGTCTGTAGTTGCTTTCAATCGCAGGCGGACCAGTTACCATACCAAGCCATGATGCATCTGGATAGGATGGTTTCTGTGGTGTATCAATAAACATTGGTAAGAGTTGAGGAAGTTGTGCCAAATTTCTATAGCCTCCCAAGGAGTTAGAGGTATTGGTGTAACACGCCCAACATGCTGGAGGAACTCAGCAGGTCGGGCAGCATCCGTAGAAACGAACAGTCAACATTTCGGGCTGAGACCCTTCGTCAGGACTGAAACATTGACCGTTCGTTTCCACGGATGCTGGCCCACCTGCTGAGTTCCTCCAGCGTGTTGCTTTGACTCCAGCATCTGCAGAGTATTTTGTGTTTAGAGGTATTAGTGTGTTTCCTTGGCTGTGGCATCTACATGCTTGAACCAGATCAGACTATTAGTGATGTCCACTCCAAGCATTCTGAAGTTCTCTTCAATCTCTCAACTTCAATATCTTTTGTGTAGGCAGCAGAATGTGCATTTCTCTCCCCGTCCTGAAGCCACAAACCATCTTTTTTGTTTTACTGTCATTGATCAAAAGGTTGTTTTCATGACACCTTTTTACTAAGCTCTCTACTCCTTCCTGTACTCCGACTCATCCTTATTTGAGACATGGCCCATCAATGGCAGTATCATCTACAAACTTGTCGATGGAGTTAATCTGGCCACACAGTCGTGAGTGCGTAAGGAGCAGAGAAGACAATTGAAGACACAGACTTGTGGAACACTGGGTGAAGTTAAGAAGAATGAGAAGTGACTTGACTGAAATCTGAAACGAGAGAAAATCTGCAGATGCTGGCAATCCCAGCAACACACACACAAAATGCTGGAGGAACTCAGCAGGCCAGGAAGCATCTATGGAGAAGTGTCTTGATGAAGGGTCTCTGTCCGAAATGTTAACTGTATTCTTTTCTATAGATGCTGCCTGGCCTGCTGAGTTTCTCCAGTATTTTGTGTGTGTTGACTGAAATCTGAAAAGTTTTGACAGGAGTTTGACAAGAGTTTTGGAGAGAATGCTTCCTCTCATGAAAAAATTAGTGTCAAGGGTTACTGCTTAAAAAGAAAGGCATTATCCTTTTAGATAAATATAAGAATAACTTTGAGAGAACTATGAGGGAACACCTAAAAACAATGGAGGCAGAGTCTTTAAAGTTTTTTTTAAAAACAGAGGTAAATGGATACTTAGAAAGCAAGGGCTATAAGGTAGCTGTGGGTAGACAAGTATGCAGATTTGAGCTTACAGTTAAATTAGCCATGATCTCGTTACATGCCAACAAGCCTGCTCCTGTTCTTTGTATTATCATAAGAAGAAAAACATAAAAATATAATTCTTGATTCTTGTATTGAAAAGAATAAACAAAAGTTTCTTGCAGAAATATATTGTAAAAGGTTAAGGGCTTTGAATCTTCAAAGCTCTCCACTGATTACCAGCCTTTTCTGGATATTGGTGCTGATGGCTGGTTTTATTTAAGTCCATTGTAACCTCTAAGCGAAGCATGGCATCCATTTTGCAGAAAACCCTATAAGCTTGGTTCAAGAAGCCTGCTGGAACATTGTGCTTGGCAACAAAATGCAGATCTGTCTCTCCCAGGCAGAGCCAAGTTTTCCAAACACCCTTGTTCCCCTCCTTTGCCACTGGCCATAAGAATTGGAAAGTGTGCCTTTAATTACTTATGTGAGACATAGTGCCAGAGGGAATCTTCACAACACATGCACTCTGTTCCTGAGTGCAGTCATCCTATCACAAATAAATCAGAGTTTTAAAGTAAGGCTTCCAGTTCCACCTCACCCCTCGGCTCGTTCATGTTAGATTCATTGTTTTATAATCACTTCGTACTAATCTAATAATTTACAAATACTTCTCAGCATTTCTTCCAGCATTTGTATGAATCTCCTGCCCTGGTCCATAAAACTGGGGAAATTGTTTGGCTAATTATGTTTGCGATTGATACATTTAATTAATTAATTTAAAAAAGCTGTCTTGAAATTCGCTGTAATCAATTCTTAGCTGTGCAAATTATTCGTTCTTTAGTATTGTAGTTGACAATTTTATTGGAAAGACCTCCATTAAGTATTACAATTCCCTCCTTAAACAAACACTTCCCAGTGTTTATGAGTTTTAATGGATGAATGAGATTTACTCCAGCCAGAATTGCTCAAATCAAAATTTCACTGCAAAAACAACGTTACATTTTTAATACCGTTGTCTTCAAATGAAGGCTCAGTCCGAAATGCAGGCACAACAGACTAAGGGGAATCAATAAACACACATCAAAGTTGCTGGTGAACGCAGCATCTCTAGGAAGAGGTACAGTCGACGTTTCAGGCCGAGACCCTTCGTCAGGACTAACTGAAGGAAGAGCTAGTAAGAGGTTTGAAAGTGGGAGGGGGAGGGGGAGATCCAAAATGATAGGAGAAGACAGGAGGGGGAGGGATGGAGCCAAGAGCTGGACGGGTGATTGGCAAAGGAGATTTGAGAGGATCATGGGACAGGAGGTCCGGGGAGAAGGAAAAGGGGGAGGGGGGGAAAACCCAGAGAATGGGCAAGGGGTATAGTCAGAGGGACAGAGGGAGAAAAAGGAGAGAGAGAGAAAGAATGTGTGTATATAAATAAATAACGGACGGGGTACGAGGGGGAGTGGGGCATTAGCGGAAGTTAGAGAAGTCAATGTTCATGCCATCAGGTTGGAGGCTACCCAGACAGAATATAAGGTGTTGTTCATCCATCCAGAGGGAATATAAGGTGTTGTTCCTGTTGTTAAGGAGAATCAATAGTTCTTTGTTTGGAAGGGTCTGTGTGCCACTGAGTAAGAGGAAGGCAGGCTCATTGTGACAGGGGCTGATTCTCAGTCTGGTAAGGACACTATCACTGTGGCATTTGACAGGTTGTTTGCAAGGAATTGCCTCAGAACGGCCAGCTTTGTGGAGTCCTTAAAACATTGATCATTTTACAGGGAGTTCATAGTGGTGAGTTAAACCAGTCTCTGGCACATGAATTTTCAGAAGGCCTATGACATGAGGCTGTTTAACAAGATAGGAGTCCATGGTATTGCAGGAAAGATACTGGCATGGAAAGAGAATTAGCTAATTGGCAGGAGGCAAAGAGTGAGAATAAGTGGAGCATTTTCTTGTTGGCTGCCGATGACTGGCAGTGTTCTGCAGGGGTCAGTGCTGCGACCACTTACTTTTACGTTATATGTCATTAATTTGGATCCTCTACTTGATGGCTTTGATGTTAAGTTTGCGGACCATACGAGGAGGGACAGATAACGTTGAGGAAGCAGGGAAGCTGCAGAAGGGCTTAGAATGATTAGGAAAATGGGCAAGAAATGGCAGATGGAATACAGTGTCAGGAAGTCTACGGTCATGCAATTTGGTAGAAGGAACAAAAGCACGGACTATTTTTGAAACAGATAGAAAACTCAAAAATCCAAGTTGTAAAAGGACGGGTCCACACGTCGGATTCCCTATAGGTTAACTTGCACGTTGAATTGGTGGTGAGGAAGGCAAATGCAGTGTTAGCAATTATGTTGAGAGGACTAGAATTTAAAGCAAGCATGTAATGCTGAGGGTTTATAAGGCATTGGTGAGGCCTCAGAAGACCATAAGATATAGAAGCAGAATAAGGCCATTTGGACAATCGAGTCTGCTCCACCATTTTCATCAGAGCTGATCCAATTTCTCTCTCAGCCCCAATCTCCTGCCTTCTCGTCATATCCCTTCATGCTCTGACCAATCAAGAATCTATCAAGTACAGTATACATAAAGACTTGGACTCCACAGCAGCCTGATGCAAAGAATTCCACAAATTCACCACTCTCTGGCTAAAGAAATACCTCCTCATCTCTGTTGCAAAAGGACACCCCTTTATTCTGAGGCTATGTCCTCTGGTCTCAGACTCTCCCACCGTATAAAACATCCTCCCCACATCCACTCTAACAAGGCCTTTCACTATTTGACAGGTTTCAATTATGTCAGCACTCATTCTTCTGAATTCTAGTAAATATAGACCCAGAGCTATCAAATACTCTTCATATGGCAAGCCATTCAATCCTGGAACCATTTTTGTGAACGTCCTTTGAACCCTCTCCAGTTTCAGCAAATCCTTTCCAAAATAAGTGGCCCTAACTGCTTACAATACTCCAAGTGAGGCCTCACCAGTGCTTTATAAAGTCTCAACATTACACCGTTGCTTTTATATTCTAGTCCTCATGAAATGAATGCTAATATTGCATTTGCCTTCCTCACCACTGATTTTACCTGCAAACTAACCTGTAGGGAATCCTGCACAAGGACTCCCAAGTCCCTTTGGACATCAGTTTTTTTTTTGTATTTTCTCTTCATTTAGAAAACAGTCAACCCTTTCACTTCTTCTACCAAAGTGCATGGCTATACACTTCCCAACACTATATTTCAGCTGCCACTTATTTGCCCATTCTCCTGATCGGTCTCTCTTTCCTCTAAACTACCTGCCCCTCCACCTATTTTCATAGTATCCACAAACCTTATGACAAAACCATCAATTTCATCATCAAACCATTGACATATTACATAAAAAAAATCAGTCCCAACACAGACCCCTGTGGAACACCACTAGTCACCAGGAACCAGCCAGAAAAGCTCCCTTTATTCCCATTCTTTCCCCCCTGGCAATCAGCCACTGCTCTATCCATATTAGGATCTTTCCAGTAATACCATAGGCTTGTAACTTGTTAAGCAGCCTCATATGTGGCACCTTGTCAAAGGTCTTCTGAAAATCCAAGTCCACAATATCAACTAATTCTCCTTTGTCTACACTGTTTGTTATTTCTTCAAATAATTCCAAAAGATTTGTCAGGCAAGATTTTCCCTTGAAGAAACCATGCCAACTATGGCCTATTTTATTATGTGCATCCAAGCACACTGAGGCCTCATCCTTAATAATCAACTCCAACATCTTTCCAACCACTGAGGTCAGACTAACTGGCCTATAGTTTCCTTTCAACTACTTCTCTCCCTTTTTGAATAGTGGAATCACATTTGCAACTTTACAGTCTTCCAGAATCATTGCAGAAACTAGTGATTCTTGTAAGGTCATTACTAGTGCTTCCACAATCTCTTCAGCCACCCCTTTCAGAACTCTAGGGTGTACATCATCTGACCCAGGTGACTTATCTACCTTCAGACCTTTCATTTTCCCAAGAACCCTCTCTCTAATTATGGGAACTTCACGCACACTTCATGACCCTGACACCCAAAACTTCTGCCACACTACTAGTGTCTTCAACGGTGAAGACTGCTGCAAAATACTTATTCAGTTCATTCGCCATTTCCTTGTCCCCCATTGCTACCTCTCCAGCATCATTTTCCAGCGATCGATATCCACTCTCATCTCTCTCTTACACTTTATATACCTGAAAAACATTACTTATTATCCCTTTCTTGAACGGAGGAATAACATTCACCATGTTCCAATCATCTAGTATTACTTTCATAGCCAATGGGATGCAAAGATCATCATCAAAGGCAAAACAATTTTTTCCCTCGCTTCCCATAGTAACCTAGTACATATCCCATCTGGCCACAAGGCATTATCTATCGCATTCTTTTTCAAAAATTCCAGCACATCTCATTTCTTAACATCGACATGTCAGCCTGCTTTATTGTGTGCTCACAAAAGTTACGTTTCTTCTCACTGGTTAATACTGAAGCAATATTCTCTAAGGACATAACCTAACTCTTCCAATGGTTTTTTTCTTCTATCCCTGATTGTTCCTACTGTCAGTCAGGTCATCCTCCTGCTCTTCACTGATGTGTCGAATGCCTTAATCCTGATCACTAAGACATTCTCCTCCTGTTCTATGTTCTATGGGAGTCTGTAAACTATAGTTCTTCACAAGCAGTGTGTTTTTGGACCAGCTGTACGACCTGGTACTACGCTATCTCCAGGCCTTTGGGGAGCAGCCCCATAGACAACCCAGCTCTTCACAGATTTCACAGACTGAAGTGTCATGGGAGTCTGAAACAGCGAGACAGTAGGCGGCATGTGTTGCATTGGAAGAAGGCTTCTGTTCTCGAGCCATGTTTTTCTCTCTCTTTTGATGGAGAGAGCCTATCAGTCCTTGGAGAAGTGACGTGGATGATTGTAACATTGGAACAGCGAGCTGCGGGTCTCCACTCTCATTGTTGCAGGAAAGCGACCTCACTTTCCTCCAATGCAGAGAGCCTGCCTGAGATAATGATGTGCTGAGTTATGGATTGCAACTTTTGATGGACTCTAGATCAAGGTCTCTGAGGGCTATGGCTACCGTTTGCATGGTGGGTGGGTTGGGGGGTGCGGTTGGTGTTTCTGCTGGTGCAAGTGGGGGGAGAGTTAATGCTTCTGCTGCTGCTTGTGTGATAGGAGGGAGAAATGGGGCTTCAGAGTGCTGATGTTTCTATCATTCATTCTATGGGGTTTCTTGTTTTGTGGATGTCTGCAAAGAAGAATTTCAGATTGTATACTGTATACATTCTCTGTTATTAAATTCAACCATTTTCTAGCTCACCTAAGTCTATTCTTCAGCTAAATCCCTGTAATTCTCTAGAACCTTCTCTGATCATTGTTTCCTAAACTTTAAGTAAGTTTCCTTCTTCCTCCTGACTAGATGTTCCACATCTCTTGTCACTCATGGTTCCTTTACCCTAGCATCCTTTCACTGCCTCATTGGGACATACATATCCAGAATCCCCATCAAGAGTACCCTAAACAACCTCCACATTTACACTGTGAATTTGCCTGAGTACATCCATTCTAAATCTAGTGGATTGGTCCATTGGTTAATTGGCCAGCCACTTGTTTGTGACAAGTCTTGAAGAACTAAAATTCGTCAAATAAATAGCTGTGATTCCCTTTGTTTATTTGGGACACTATGTCCCTTAATTGTGACAGGAGACTGCTTTTGAACAGTTTCTAACTAGTGTCAGATGTGTGTGGCTTTTAGACACTACATCTTGTTTAGAGCAAACAATTCTTAAATAGTGACAGAGACATGCACTTTTGTTCAAAAGGCTGTGATCTTTGTCACCGATAGTTGGAGAAAAATAGGCAGCAAGACAAATCGGAACTAATTTGCTCTCTATGGTTTCAAGCATACAGGCTTGGAGCTGCCAAAAATGGTCAGGAGTGAAAATAAAATAATTTCACTGCTTCAACGAGTTAGGAAATATGAAGAATTTGAAGGTATCGACAAACATCTTGAATGTTACAATGAAAATGAAGATTTGAAGGATGCAATTGTCAATAGCATTGTACTGACATTGTATTGATAATGAAGATTTGAAGAATGTAATTGTCAGTTGTGTTGTAATAACAATCCATTATCTACACCAGTTGTCTGTGCTGATTTTGTTCATTTACGGTCAATCTAAAGAACATATACACTGGAAGAAATCCTCAGTCGATAACTATTAGGAACTAATACACAGTTTTATGGTCCCTATTAGTAGCATTGATAGTGTTTAAATTGTTCTGTATTTCATTTAACTACATAATTTGTCACTCTTTTAAATGGTAGTTTGTCTTTTTTTTACACTTTTTAAATTATTTTCATAAAACTTCAGCTAACTGGGCCAAAATGTATAGTGCTGATGTATCCCAATTAACCAAAATCCACTATATATACTCAGAAGTTCCTCCCTAATAGCATCATAATCTCTCCCTTCCCCAATTAAATACTTTCCCATACCATCAGCTCCTATACTCTTATCCTTCTCCAAGGCTCTGGTAAAGGTCAGGGAGTTGTGGTTATTCTCTCCAAAATGCTCACCCATCGAGTGATCTGACACCTGACCTGGTTCATTGCCTAACACCATATCCAGTATGGCCACTCCTCTAGTGAGCCTGCCTACATATTGTGTCAGGAATCCTTTCTGGATTCACCTAACAAATATTGCCCCATCTAAACCCTTCCATACTAAGGAGATATCAATCATTATTAGTGAAGTTGAAGTCACCCATGACGACAACCCTGTTACTTTTGGACCTTTCCAAAGCCTGCCTCACGATCTATCCCTTGGTGTCTCTGTTGTTACTGGAGGGATCTATAGAATACTCCCAATGAAGTGTTTGCCCCCCTCCCAGTTTCTGACTTCCATAGACAACCCCTCCATGAAAACTTCTATTTCTTCAGCCGTGATTCGATCCCTGATTAGCAATGCTACTCCCCCACCTCTTTTATCTCCTTCCCTGTCCCCTTTGAAACATCTAAACCCCGGAATAGCCAGCAGCCATTCCTGCCCTTGTGACAGCCAAGTCTCAATAATGGCCACAATGACATAGTTCCATGTTGCTCAAAGTTTATCACTCTTGTTTCTGATACTTATTGCATTAAAAAGACACACTTCAATCTATCCCACTGGCTGCAATTTTGCCCTATCAACTATAGATTCTTCCTCATAATCTCCCTGTACATTGAATCTACTGTAGGCCAACTGCCCCATTTTCTGACTTATCACTCTGATTCCCATTAGTTAATAAACTTTCTCTGAACTGCTTCAAACACATTAACATCCATCCTTAATAGCACATTAATGTTTACATACAACTTAAGTTAGTCTCACATTGTTTCCTAATTCACTGCAAAATTTTGCCTGAAGAGTTTCCAGGACAATATTATGACCAGAAGAACTGAAATGGGAAAAGTTAAGACTTTTTACACAACCCAGTCTTTGAAACTAGTTTAGCAATGTAGCACACAAGTGACAAATCAATAGGCTAATATGAAATAAATCATCTCACTTGATGTGTGCATCAGGCAAGTATCAGAAGAACTGCAGGGTGTTTATCCAGCACTGTCATGCAAAGTGACACTGAAGAACCTCAAGAAGGAATACAGAATATGACAGGGAATGTGCAAGTGGTTACCATGGAGAAAATGAGGCATAGTGTCATCAGAAAAATGGTAAAAGACCATAAGAGCACAAGCCATAGGAGCAGAATTAAGCTATTTGACCCATCGAGTCTGCTCCCTCGATTCCATCAAGGCTGATTTATTTCCTCTCTCAACCCCGATCAACCCCTTCTCACTGTAATCTTTGACACCTTTACTAAACAAGATCAGATTATAGAAGTAGTAAAATGGAAAGGCGTTTGCAGGGAAAACTGGAAGAACATCTGGGGAAAAAAAATTCCAAAATTGTGTTGAGAAGAATTAAAGAAATTGAGAGCTAGAAGATAAAAATTGATTGATCTTGTGAGGAGGAACAAAAAGAAACAAAATAGAAAGAAAGAAATATGTCTAAATGAAATCAATGAATAGACAAAGTCCAAAACAAGACAACAGAGTAAAATGAGCTCTAATACAATACTTGGTTGAAGAGATTTAAACCTAATTTCCAATGTAAATAAGGATCAAAGACTGCCCAATGCCACCACATAGAAGTAGAATCATTGACAGGAGACATCCTAGGTATGGGGATCAATATTTTACTGTAAATCACAAAGAGACAATGGTTTTATGTATCCATTACAAAAGTAAGCGATAAAATCCCTTGACATTTATGGAAGTGAAATGAGCTAAAAATGAATATGGAACAGGTTAGTAAGAAATGCTGTGTGCCAGGCATATCTGAACAATGCACCTGGCAAACTGTAATGTGTAATTTCTTGCTGTATCCTAAGCTCTTTAGCAGCTGTTCCTATGTAAATGGAACATATAAATTGTTTAACCAAGGGGCATGCTGCATTCTTTATTTGCAGAGAAGAGTAATGAAATGGAGATTCAATAATGTTGAACTAATAAGTTGTTGGAAAGATAAAACAAATGCAGTAGATGTTATGCTCTGGGAGTTTCAGAAGGCACTTGCTAACATTTCTCATAATGGTTGTCAGAAAAAAAATAGACAAATAAGAGAAAATATGGCAACATAGATATTGCAAAGAAGATTAACATGCTGTAAGGATTCACTGCTAATGTAATGGCTTCTTTGTAATGTTTCACCGCTAAGGCTAATGCAATGGCTTCTCTGTAATGTTCACTGCTGAGGTAACGGTTTCTCTGTAGCAGCAATGTTTGGGTTATGGCTGGAGATAACAGGACAGTAGTATGCATGTTAGCCAATCAGAGATTGTTGCCCTGTCTTGTGTATCTGGAAGGATTTTTTTTTGCGGTCTTTTGTCGAGGAGAGATGAAGAGGGAAGACGCGTGTGGAGAGAGCTGGTAGACCACTGGAAGGAGTGGACTGTGATCTGAGGGTTCGAAGGTCGGCAACACTCAGAGGAGACCGATGGAGGAAGAATGACTACTGAGTGAGCTCCAACGTGAACTTTTGACTTTTCCTTGAATTTGGCCCTTTTTAATTTTCATTAGTAACCCTATATTCAGATTAAGATTCATAAAGTTCAATCATTGTCTGATATTTTGCATTGTGGGTTTGTAATTGGGCAGTACATTACACAGCATCCACACAAATGTGATTTCCCAGTTTGGCGGGGCCAAAGGCTGTTTCCCCTAGATGAACACGAGCTGGACAAGCCTGAGGGTTACACCTGGATACCGCCTGGATTAGAGAACACATCTTATGAGGATAGGTTGAGTGAGCTAGAGCTTTTTTCTTTGGAGTAAAGGAGGATGATTGGTGACTTGATAGAAGTGCTCAAGATTAGAATCAGAATCATAGATAAAGTGGACAGCCAGAGACTTAAGGTGATTGGAGGAAAGACATTGAGACATCAAGACGAATGTGAAGGGCGGGTGAGAGTTCAGCACAGACTGCTTTCCTTTTGATCGTTGCCAGAGAAGGAACTTGTGGATGGCCTATTGCTGTGGCAGGTGGGTAGGCCTCTCTGCCTCATGTGGTATCCCTCTCTTTTGTTGAATATCCGTGATATCATAAGGCGGTATTGTGGTTAATGCGTCTATGGACTGTGGACTTTTCTCAGACTTATGGTTTTTATAATCACCAGTTCCTTTACTGTTCTGTTGTGTAACAGGTGATATTTGGGGGTTGACGTTCTGTTGCATTGTGAGCTTTTTTTGTGTGGGGGGGGGACAAGTTGTTTTTAGGGTCAATGTTCTCGTTCCGTTTTGTGCAGGGGGAGGTGGGTTTCTGGGGGTTGATGATCAGGATGCCGTTCATTTTTGTGCAGGGGGAGGCAGGTTTGGTGTTTCTCTCTGAAAGGCTTTCATGCTCCTTCTTTGTTTTGTGGCTATCTGGAGAAGATGAATTTTAGACCTGTATATGCATACATGCTTTGATAATAAATGAACCTTTGAAAATTTGAACCTTTGACTAAAAGGATGTCAGAGGTAGGTTTTTTTTTACAATAGAGTGGTAGGTGTACGAAATGAGCTACCAGATAGGGGGGTAGAGGCAGATACAATAGGGACATTTAAGAACTCTTAGATAGGCACATGGATGAAGGAATGAAGGAAAAATGGAGGGCTATGTGGGAGGGAAGTTTAGATTGTTCTTAGAGTAGGCTAATCATTCAGCACAACATAATGGGTGGAAGCAACTGCATAGTGCTGTACCTTTCTGTGTTCTATGTTCTATCTCTACAATTCTCTTGGGTGGAAAATATAAAGATTTACAACCCTTTGAGAGGCAGAAATCATCCTGATATCTCTCTTAAATGGGAAACACCAATATCTGAAATTATGTCCTCTAACTTTAGATCAACCCACTGGGGGAATCATCTTCTGTGACGAAACTCAAAGAAAGTCATAGAAATTTATTCAGAAAGTCAACAGGCATGGGATCCAGGGAAAGTTGGCTGTATGGATAGAGAACTGGCTTGCCTATAGAAGGCAGAGGGTGATAGTAGATGAAGAGTATTCTGCCTGGAAGTCCGTACCCTCTGGTGTTCCACAGGGATCTCTTCTGGAACCCCTGATCTTTGTGCTTTTTTTATATAAGTGACTTAGATGATGAAGAGGAAGGGTGGGTTAGTAAGTTTATAGATGACCTGAATGTTGGTGGGGTTGTGGATAATGTGGAAGGTTGTTGTTGATTACAATAGGGCATTGACAGGATGCAAAGCTGGGCTAAGAAGTGGCAGGTGAAGTTCAACTGGAAAAGTATGAAGTGATTCATTTTAGAAGGTCAAATTTGAAGATAGAATACAGGTTCTTAGTAATGTTGAGGAACAGAGCGATTTTGAGGTCCATGTTCATAGAACCCTCAAAGTTGCCATGCAAGTTTATAGAGTTGTTCAGAATGTGTATGATGTGTTGGCCTTTATTTGTTGGGGGATTGAGTTTGAGAAGCCACACGGCAATGTTACAGATCAGTAAACTTCTGGTTAGACAACACTTGAAAAATTCTGTTCAGTTTTATTCACCTCATTACAGGAAGGATGTACAGAGGAGGCTTACCAGGATGTCTTATCAATGTATCAATATAGGTTTAGCAAGCTAGGACTTCTCTCTTTGGAGTGAAGAAGGATGAGAGGTGATTTGATAGAGGTGGACAAGACGTTAAGAGGCATAGACAAAGTGGATAGCCAGAGAATTTTTCCGAGGGCAGAAATGGCTAATAGAAGAGGTTTCGTAAGAGGGAAGGGTTAGATTGATCTTAGAGTAGGTTAAAAGGTCGGCACAACATCGTGGGCTGAAGGGCCTATATTATGATGTAATAATCTATGTTCCGTGTTCTATGAAAGGTTATGAGGAATTTCTTTAAGCAAGGAATGCCAGAGTATGAGATGTCATGGCCTGGATAACTACAGCGTGAAGCGCAGAATCAAATATCGCTGTGATGATTGTACATTCCGATATCAATTGTTTGGTGACAATAAAGTATACAGCAGATGTTATTGTAATTTTAACAGAAAATAGAAATCAAATAAGATCAAATTAACTAAAATCAAATAAGAAGTGTATAAGATGATGAGAGGTATTGATTGTGTGGATAGTCGGAGGCTTTTTCCCAGGGCTGAAATGGCTAACACGAGAGGACACAATTTTAAGGTGGTTGGAAGCAGGTGCAGAGGAGATGTCAGGGGTAAGTATTTTTACACAGGGAGTGGTGAGTTGATGGAATGGGCTGCTGGCAATGGTGGTGGAGGTGGATGTGGATACAATAGGGTCTTTTAAGAGGCTCCTGGATAGGTACAAGGAGCTTAGAAAAATAGAGGGCTATGGGTAACCTGAGGTAATTTCTAAAGTAAGGACATGTTCGACACAGCATTGTGGGCCACAGGGGCTGTATTGTGCTGTAGCTTTTTTATTTTTCTATGTTCTAAAAAAAGTGCAAATACAGAAGTGAAAAATAGTGTTGAAGGAAGAGTGGTAGGTTTGCTTGTGGAATGCTCTAGCAAATAGATGATAAAGTAATGGATTAAGTGATTGGATACATGCTCAGAGTAAGGGTCCAGAATGGGGCAAGAGTCTAGTACTCACCCCTTGCAGACACAACTTCACTTTTCTAAGCATCAGAATTCAAACTGGCTTCAAATATACCAGGCTAACCTTGGGTTTGTGATAGGTACTGTTTTGACCTATGTAGTTTATGAATTTCTATTACATATATTTCAACATTTGCAATCTTCTCTGCTATTTTTTTTTCTGGGATTAGAAACATAGAAAACTTATAGCACAATACAGGCCCTTCGGCCCACAAAGTTGTGCCGAACATGTCCTTACCTTAGAACTACCTTGGCTTACCCATAGGCCCCTATTTTTCTAAGTTCCATGTATCCATCCAGGAGTCTCTTAAAAGATCCTATTGTTTCCGCCTCCACCACCGCCACCGGCAGCCCGTTCCACACACTCACCACTCTTTGCGTAAAAAACATACCCCTGACATCTCCTCTGTACCTACTTCCAAGCACCTTAAAACTATGATCTCTCGTGCTAGCCATTTCAGCCCTGGGGAAAAAGCCTCTGACTATTCATATGATCAATTCCTCTTATTATCTTGTACACCTCTATCAGGTCACCTCTCATCCTCCGTCGCTCCGAGGAGAAAAGGCCGAGTTCACTCAACCTATGGGATTGCCCCAATAGATGACCGAATCCCTTTAAATTCATATTCTCTTTTCCAATCTCATTCTTTTGTGAGTCTAGAGCAAGAACCCCTTCAGGCCATTCAGAAATTCCTACAATTTTAGCCAAGAGAAAAATCAGTAACTGTTATACTCCTCATTTAATGATCTCACAACTTTAACTCTAGGACTGAAACATATCTGCTGGTTGAAATTGCATGATTTAGTTAGAGCAATCACCACCAGCCACTGTACATGAATCCAATTGCTACAAAATAAATCTCAAAGATGTGCATAAAAATGCCCTTCTTCCTCATGCTTCATGGTGTGAATATTAAAAGGGAATAGGTGACCTTGCCTCAAGTTCAAGTTCAGATTTATTTCAGACAAAACATTGTTCCCCGGAACAAGTTGCACAATTACCACAAATAAATTAACAAGGAGTAAAATATATTCCAGAAGATTGACATTTAGCATAAGGTGCTTTTACACGCAAGTTAAAAATTAAACGTTATAATGCTATTGACCCTTCATACACGGGTGGTGGCAGGGAGTTCAGAAGTCTCATGGCCTGGGTAAGAAACTGTTTCCCATCCTAACAGACCTTATTCTAATGCTACGGTACCTCCTTCCTGATAGTAGGGGAATCAAAGAGATTGTGGGACGAATGGGAGGGATCCTTGACAATGCAAATCACTCGTGGTAAATATCTCAGATGGGTGGAAGGGAGACCATGATGATCCTCTTGGCAGTCCTTGCAATCCGTTCTAGGGTCTTGCAGTCAGATGCCTTGCAGACAGTGATACAACTGGTTAGGGCACTTTCAATGGCTCTCAATTGGTTGGAGCCTCACTCACCTCAATCCCCTCAGGAAATGGAGACTGCTGTGCTTTCTTAACTGAAGAGGTGGTGTTGAGGGAGCAGTAGAGATTGTCCATTATGTGTACTCCTGGAAACTATGTGCTTCTAACTCGCTCCATGAAAAAGCCATTTATGTGTAATGTGGAGTGGTCAGCCTGCACCTTCCCAAAGTCCACAATCATCCGGTTAGTTTGGTCCACATTGAGATTCAAGTTGTTGCTCTCGCTCTAGTATACAAGCCGTCCTACCTCCTCTCTGTACAGTGTCACGTCGTCATTGTTGATGAGGCCAATGACTGTTGTGTCATCAGTGAACTTGATCCAGTTTGAGTTGGATCCAGCAGCACAGTCATGCGTTAGTGCTTTACATGTAGCACTGGGGGGTGTTGGTACTCGGCATGATGGGGCTGCCAGCACGGAATGACTGTGTATGACCTCCCTGTCAAGAAGTCCAAAGTCTAGTTACAGAGAGAGGTGTAGACACCCAACGAGGTCAGTTTACCCATAAACTTCGGAGAGATTATTGTATTATACGTTCATATTGATAGTATCAATAGATTTTTTTTAGTGTGTCACACCAGACAGTCAGCCATTCTTGTCTGGCGCGTGGTGTCAGGATCGGTCTCCTTTTGGATTAACCGGGTCACATTATGAACGTTCCTGACTCGACCCTTTTTTTTTAAAACGAGGCCGAGTGGCTAGCTCGACGCTCAACCCAGCACAGATGGAAAGCGTGCTCGGGGGGTGGCCCAACTTGGATTCGAACTCGGGAGCCTTCACTCCGGAGTCCGGCGCTGATGCCATTGCGCCACCCCATCAGTAGATGCAGGTTGAGAGTGAAATATGGATGAGACAGAAAAGGCTATTTTCACTTCTTCAGCCTAATTCTCTTGAGGATAGGCCAGAAGGATGAATTGATCACAATTTATTACTTACGTATTATAATCTCCACCAGGTTACATCTGAATGAAATGCAGGGAGCAGCACCTGCATGGCCTTGTTCAACCTCACTAAAACTTCTCACGACACAAATCAGAAGGCATTGTGGGATAGCCTTCTCAACTTTGGTTGACCTTAGTATTCATTTCCATAAGACCATCAGATATAAGGGCTAATTGGTCCATTGATGCTGCCTTGGTATCCCATCATAGCTGATTTATTTACCCATCAATCCCATTATCCTGCTTCTCCCCTTTGACACCCTTCTTATTATGAACCTAGCAAACTCTACTTTAAATATACTCAAATGACTTGGCCTTCACAGCCATCTGTAGCAATGCATGCCACAGAGCCACCAGCCACTGGCTATTGTAGCACCAGAATCATGTAGCACCATAGTCCTGAAAAACGTTGTCTCATTTTTACTGTGTACTGTACCAGCAGTTATGGTCAAAATGACAATAAAAAGTGACTTGACCTGACTAAAGAAATTCCTCCTCATCTCTGTTCTAAAGGGACATCCTGATATTCTGAGGCTGTGCCCTCTGGTCCTATGGGGAAACACCCTGCCCACGTGCACTCCATCACCCTATCTAGGCCATTCAATATTTGTTTGATTTCAATGAGGTTTTTCTCGCGACCCAAATTTTTCTAAACTCTGGAAAGTATAGGCCCTGAGCAATCAACCACTCCTTATATGTTATCCCTTTCAGTTTCAGGTTCATTCTTGTGAGCGTCCTCTGGACCCATTGTAATCTTGCTCTACAAGGGTTGCAAGCCATAATGGTAACCAACAGGTCTACAGCAGAACCAATCTCAAAGAAGATCATTATTAAACAAGGCTCTTTGTTCCACATTAGATGTGCAATATTGCATCCTCACTTCAACACATTTCCTGTGGGATTGGAGCTAATTTCAGAACTGACAGGGCACAGTTCAATCTAAGATATCTTACAAATGACCAGTTGCACTATAGATACAATATAGTCCATATCTCAGTTGTCAGGCTACCAAATACAGATGACACCAATGTTTTTGGCTTGCTCAGAGGCTAAGCTTTAAGATATTGTTAACTCATTCACTGAAGCTTATGAGAAGGTAGTGTTACATTCAACATCCACAAGACCAAAGTGTAGACCAAACCCTAACCAGCCTGTGCCCACAGTGCCATACTGTCCACCAACAATTAAAGTTCTTAAAAAGACTTGGTACAACATTTACAATATCCCATATCTCTGGAACCGCCTCACATTAAAGACAGACACCAGTGATGAAATTCACTGTCACTTTCAGTACACCAGTAGTGTCTATGATTGATTGAGGAAAAGGGTATTTAAATATCATGACCTCAGGCCAGGCAGAAGCCTTAATATCTATCATGCCTTCCATATGATTTGAGACATGGACTTCGCACAGCCCCAGAGGAATCTGAAGATTTGGAAAATACCGCCAATACTTTGTCTGTAAAATGCTTCAAATTCACTGGAATGCAAAACAAACCACTGTCAGCATCCTCCTCAAGCATTTAATCTCTAGATAATCTCAGTCAATTTGTTGGGGCGACTACGTTGTTTGCATGCTCAAAACCAGGCGCTTGAAACATGATATTTGTGGTAGAGGGAGGTTACCATGGGGAGAAAATGCTTCAAGGATGTGCTCAGAACTTCATTGAAAAAAGTGCAACTTCCCACTGATTGTTGGAAAACTCCAACCCATAGCCAAATAGAGGGTAAATATTCAGGATAGTAGTGAAAATCTCAAGGGCACTTTTGAGTTGGACTGCCAACTGGCATTTGAAGTCAGAAGAAGAAGAACAAATCACAGACGTCCCAGGTAGGTGGCAAAAATAGTGCATCACCTCACAATTTATAGCTTCTCACACGGGCCTTATCATTAAACTACAGTGGTCTTTGAAGAGGAGGAGAATTATATAACATTATCAGTTTTCTACAATACCAATTACTCCTTTTCAGCTTTGCCTTATAATTACTGCACAATTAGATACACATTGCAATACTTTTAATGCAGCTACACCTCATTGTTCTTCATTGAATTTCAAAATTAGACTGGCCTATTTTCACTCGGTATTCCAATTGTTTTGATCTACGTTTGCAAGCCCTCATGATGCTTCCCAGGTTTTGATTATCTTTCTTACAAATGGCCTCAGACTTACTGGACAATTTAAGTAAATAGACAATAATGACTACAAAGTATTTTTTTCTTATTTTATCTTTGCAAACAAAATGTCCAGCAACTGTGGACATATGTTTTATATTTGCTACATTAGCATGCATTATAGAAATGCGTCTATTTCATTTCCCATCTGCCAGTACTTAATCCAGTTTCATAATTTATCTTGATGCCCTAAATGTTATCCATCTTTTCCTATGCATTACCTGGTCACACAGCTCAGTGTTATCATCATAGTTGATATTGTTCCCAATGCCCTTTCCACATCATTTATGAATAGAACAAATAGGAGAGGGACCAAAACGCACTCCTGGGAAAACTCCGCCAATCACTGCCCTCCAGTCAGATTCACATCTATTTATCACTGTTTTCTGCTTTCCATTACCCAACCAATTTTCAATCCAGCTGGCTAATTTTTCATTAATTCCATACACATACATCTTAACCAATAGTCTCAAACTTTGAATCTTTATCACATGCTTATTTTATCTGCTGATTATCCATTAGTAATCACATTATAAGACTATAAGACCATGAGAGATAGGTGCTGCATTTGGCCATTCAGCCCGTCGAGTCTGCTCCGCCATTCTATCATGGTTGATCCCAGATACCACTCAATCCCATACACTTGCCTTCTCACCGTATCGTTGAATGCCCTAACCGATCAAGAAACTATCAACTTCTGCCTTAAATATGCCCACGGACTTGGCCTCCACCACAGCCTGTGGCAGAGCATTCCGCAGATTTACTACTCTCTGACTGAAAAAAACATTCTTACCTCAGTTGAGTCACCGCGCCCCTCAACTTTGAGGCTGTGCCTTCTAGTTCTGGGTATCCGCACCATAGGAAACATCCTCTCCACATCTACCCTAACTAGTCCTTTCAACATTCAGTAGGTTTCATTTAAATAATTCCACTGGACATGATGTATACCTTTCACACTCTGCCACTGCATTACTGTGCAAAGGTCTGAGGCACATATATGTAGCTAGGGTGCCTAAGTCTTTTGCACAGTACTGTATTGGTTTTATGTATTGCACTGTTCTGCTGCAAAAAAAAATCATGACATATGTGAGTGATGATAAACCTGATTCTGATATGGATCACTCTTTTCCACTGAGAGTAGGAAGGGGGGAAGAAAAGGGGAATCATGGTTGGGAAAAGGGGAAGAGAGTGGGAAGCACCAGAGATGCATTTTGTAATGATCAATAAACCAATCATTTGGAATCAAATTACCCTGCCTGGTATTCCAGGGGTTGGGTGTGTCTGCACCTGCTCCACCTCCCACCTCTGGTACTCCCTCCCTACAACCTGTCCTACACCCCTCGCCATTCCTAACATCCTTTGCTCCCACTAGATTTACAAACTTGCTCCACATTGAAAAACACAGTACTGTGAAAACGTTTTAGACACCCTAGTTGTGTGTGCTTAAAGCTTTTGCACAGTGGTGTATATATTTTTGAAACATCTATAAGCACCTTCTTAATTATACTTGAGAAGACTTTTATTCCTCTGCTATCTTGGATGAATCGATCTATAATTCTTAATTGCATTGCACCTATTTTTACAATGATTAAGATCACATGAGCTGTTTACCAGTTATCCACTTTCTTATTTATTGTACTTGTTGGCATCTAATGCTTGAAAGACTTCAATTCTGTACTCTTGAATTTTCACACATATTGCTCAATATTTTTTTCTTATCTCTCATCTTTTTCAGCTGGGGAAGTGGGGCAGGGGGTTGCTCACATTCCTTTTCTGGATCTGCATATCCTTTAAGACAGCATTAGAAGTGGAGTGAAATGGTGCAAATCAATTGGCCTACTTCTAGAGTTAATATAGAATGATAACATATGTTACAATTAACAAGGGTTCAATTTGGTGATGGATGGTTTCTGGTTTTCATTAGTGGGTCAAAACCACAAGTGAAGCCAATTATAAAGGAGATCCTATCAATTTATATCCTAGTCTATATTCTGTTATTAAAAATAAAACTAACACCTCTCACGTTACCGATGCTTAGTAAATTGAGTAAGATGAATGAAATGGGGGATCTGCAAGGTGAATGATATGGTACTCTGCTAACAAGAGGAAAGTTTCTACTCACATCTTACCTTGGGAAAGGGTTCACAGACCAAGATAAATTATCGAACATCTGTTAGAAAAGCAGGATCTAAAGAAATCAGCAAGATCAGATCTGATCTGAGCAGAATGAGGGGTCCTCAGTGATTCCATCTGCTCTTGTCTATAGCTGTTAAATTGATAACAGCTGTAAATGTCTTTGTTATGGCACCAGGGGCAATTCAATTGGCATGAGTCAGAAGGCAATGTCCACCGACAGTCAAAGTATGATTGATGTTGTGTTCTGGAGACAAGCAGGTTCATTCATTTTCCTAGAGCTCCTAAGAGAGCACCAGCTAAATAGTAAAGCCTTATGCAATTTCATGATTTATCAGACTGCTGGATTGGTAGCTTGTACCCATATGGAGATGTGGCCATTGTTAATCAGTTGAAATGCAAATGTCTACTGTAACACATTTACGCTCTGAGTGTTCCAGTGAACCAGAATCATAAAAAAAACAAGAACAGGAGCAGACCTTTAACTAATCAAGTCTGCCTCTCCACTCACTGAGATCATTGCTAATCTCTAACTGAAATATTAACTTTCTTCCATAGTTTTTAGTATCATTGGACAATAAAAATCAACCACAACTGATCGACATCATTTCTTGTGGAAAAACACTCAAAACTTCAACTTGCTTTTGTTTACAGGTGCTTTACAGGAAGGACCTGGCTTTAATTTTAAGCCCTGTCCCCTAGCTCCAGATGCACAGTAGTAATACTGCACACACCCAGTCTATCCAGGAGGAACAGCACCTTACATTCCACCTGAGTAGTCTACACCCCAATAGCATGACGACTGAGTTTTTTAGTTTTTTAGACAACCCCTTCCCCTCCACCTTCTGATCCTCTGGTCTTTGCATTTTTGTTCCCCAATCCCACACACCACAGTCCAAAGACATACCAGTTGGTAGGTTAATTGGTCATTGTAAATTGTTCCATGATTTGGCTAGGATGAAATTGGGGGATTGCTGGGCAGCATGGCTCGGAAAAGGTGGAAGGGCCTATTCCACACTATATGTCAATAAGAAAACTGAGCTGAAGACATATATGGGACCCGCACAGTCACGGGTAGAACATACAAAGTCCTTACAGACAGCAGCTGGAATTGAACCAGGGTCGCTGGTACTACAATGCGCTGTGCTACATTTACATTAAGAATTGTGTTCAGTTCTGATTGCCTTATTATGGGAAAAAGGTAGAAACTTTAGAATGGGTACAGTGGAGATTTGCCAATTTGCTGCCTGGATTAGAAAGCATGTCTTATGAGAGAAGGTTGAGTGAGCTACGACTTTCCTGCTTTGGAGTGAAGGGGGATGAGTGACGACTTGATAGTGGTGTATAAGATGATAAGGGGCATAGATAGAGTGGACAGCAAGCACCTTCTTCTGAGGATGGAAATGGCTGAAATGAGAGGGCATAGTTTTAAAATTATTGGAGGAAAGTATAGGAGGGTTGCCAGAAGTAGTGTTTTTTAAAAAATACAGCAAGTGGTGTGTCTGTGGAATGAGCTGCCAGGGGTAGTGGTAGAAGTGGATACATTAGAGACATTTATTTGACTCTAAAATAGGTACATAGATGAAAGCTAAATATAGGCTGCGTGGGTGGGGAAGGTTAGATAGATTTTGGAATAGGTTAAAAATTGGCATATCATCATGGTCCGAAGAGACTGCACTGTATTGTATGCACTCTTCTACCTGGGTTCTATGTTCTGTGATTTGAAAGAGGAACATTGGTAATAACTTTTACCTTCCTGAACTGTATGTGTAGCATCCAAACCATGCTAGAAGAACTGCACTTCTTCTGTCAAAAACGCACATTTACTTTTCTTTATGTGGGCCTTTTTTTTCCAGTCCGCTCAATGTTTCTGCGAGATTCTGTAGGTATTTGTCTCCTAGGGCTTCCTTAATCAAGATATTATCAGAGTGAATAGCAGCCCTGGGAATGCCATGCAGCACCCTTCCATGGTTGTCTGCAAGGCAGCAGATGGAGCTGAAATTTCACTGAACTGCAGTTATACTGTATATCAGAATAAGAATCAGGTGTTGCAATGAATGAGGTGAACCCAAGCGCAGGACACAGGCACGGAGATTTAGTTAGGATGTAGACGCGGGTGTGAGCATTGAATGGCAAACAGAAGGGAGAGCAGGAAGGCAGGAGACAGGTAGAATTTATCTTGACACGGAGAGTGGGTTTCACAGGTCAACCTCGGAACTGGGGTAGAACTTAGAAAACTGATCTTGACACGGACAGACTGAGTTTCACAGATAAATCTCGGTACTAGAGCAAAACTTAGGACGCACAACCCTAAGCGGCCAGGAAGCATTAATTACCACACTGGCAAAACCAACGATCTGGCAACTAGTGGGTGTAAAGCCAGGCTCCTTATGCTGCAGATCTTGATGAAAACCAGGTGTGCCGCATTCAAAGGGAATTGGGAGAAAATGGGGAATTAACGGTCGGGACTGTGACATTGGGATCAGGTTTAAAATAATTGACATATGTCGTGAAATTTGTTAAGTTTGCAGTAGCAGTACAATGCACATCAATATGTTGCGCTAACTACTATGCTACAGTTACATAATACATAATTGAAAAATCTAAATTACAGTATGAGTATATATATATATTAAAAAAAAGTTAAATTAAATAAATAATGCAAAAATAGAAGTAAAAAAGTAGTGAGATAGTGTTCACGGGTTCAATGTCCATTCAGAAATCAGATGGCAGAGGGGAAGAATCTGTTCCTGAATCACTGAGTGTGTGTCTTCACACTTCTGTACCTCCTACTTGATGGTAGCAATGAGAACAAGGCATGATCCGGGTGATGGGGGTCCTTAATGTTGAATGCCGCCTTTTTGAAGCATCGCTCCTTGAAGATGTTCTGGATGCTATGGAGACTAGTGCACATGATGGTGCCAACTAGTTTTATAATTCTCTGCAGCATTCTTTAATCCTGTGCAGTAGCCTCCCCCACAATACTAGATGGTGATGCAGCCAGTTATAATGTTCTCCACGGTATATGTGTAGAAATTGTGTGTGTTTTTGGTGACATACCAAATCTCCTCAAACTCCTAATGAAATAATGAACAAGACCTTATTGATCATCAATAACTTATTAGATTGTTTCTCTAACATTTTCTCATATCCAATTTATTGTATTTCAACTTCCAAACAAATGGATATGGTTCTTCTATTTTAGGAACAGGTTACTGATCCAGTGACGAAATTTATGTCAATTGGTGCTGTCCATTCAGAGTACTTAATAGATTTAGTTATTTTCTCTATAAATTCCTGTCATTCTTCTCCTCAAATATTCGTTTCTTGCATAAGGTACTGACCTTGTCTCGAAGAACTAGAGTGCAGATTTAGGATCAACGTGAATTTTGGCTTGGCTGCTTTACAAAATGCCTGGATGATTTCTGAAGGCCTTTTCAGCTCTCCATTACAGCCAGGACTGGTGTATTCCAGTTCTACTCATCATAATGTGATGAATTTTCCTCTAAATCCAGGAGAATTTTGTTTAGTAAATATCTTCCCAGCAGGTTTAGTTCAGATCCTTCAATAAAGGCTAGTGGTAAGCTTTTAACACATCTTTGGTGCAACTACTTCAATGCTTTTACCTTCATAAGCTTTCAGAATTTGCTGTGTTATTTTAAGAGTTTCCTAACCAATTGAATATTCAATGTGATTCATCAGAGAAATATAGCACCTAATGTCAAATTAAAACATCATAACTCTGTCATTCATATTCATGACAACGAACAGAGGTTCTACTTGTGTTAAGCCAGCCCATTTTTCATTAGGCATCATGAGCAATCCCTCTTCATTTGCTTTCCTTATGTGGGGAAAATAGTGGAAAAATCTACCTTTAAGTTCTTAATTTTGTATAGTTCATTCAACCTTATTTTGTGTTTAGTCTTACACGGTCTTGTGATGTGGCCTTTTAAATCATATAGTGGCAGTTTTCACGCCTCAACCATTATTGAGACACATGTATTTCTCTATTTCCCTCGATAGTGGTAGCAGCCTTTGTTGACTTTTTAAAAATACTGTTCTGTTTGCTTTGAATTATATGGTTTCCCTCTTCTCCACCAGTCTCAATATTACATGAAACAGCTGGTTTCACTTGCTAGTCTTGCATGTTTTTCCTTGCCAATTCTGTAGGCTGAGCAATTTTCAGTGCGTTCTCAAAGGTCAAGTTCACCTCTGAATCTGAAAATCATTGATTCCACACACTAACCTGCATCTTAGCACCTGTGGGAGTGTGCTGGCATAATTATATTCTTGTGATAACTTTCTCTATTCAGCTACAATCTCAAACTCTATGTTTCCTTAAACATGAATCACATCTAAAGCATTCCGCCATCTCACTTGGCTTTAGGTTAAAGTGATCCTGCAACAAATCCAACAATTCTTTAGTTTATTTTTATTACTGCCTTTCTCTGGGCCCAGCAGCTTTTCTACTAAACCATATGTAGGGGCAGTCTCCACATTAATTAGAGCAGTCCTCTGTTCACTTTCATTGTCAATGCCATTTGCAGCAATGTTTATTATTTGTTATTCTTTTTATGGTTGTACAGTAGTGCAACCAGTAGGGTTGCTGCATCACAGCTGCAGCAGCCTGGGTTCAAACCTGACCACGGCTGCTCGTGGAGAGTGCATAAGTTTGCTTCCACATGACCTATAGATTGCCCTGTCTGTGTAGATGAGTTGGGGTGAGGGGGAAGGTGAGGACAATTAATTGGAACCAATGAAAGGTTAATGTAAATGGTCAGCATGGACTCAGTGGGCTGAAAGGCCATGTTCTGTGCTGTTTGACTCCATGACGGTATATTGCAGTGTTGATCCATTAAATGTTGTTATTGACTCTAATGTTGTGTCTACTTCCCTTTCCTCATTATTTTCTTTATTAAATGAGATAGCTGACAGATTTTCCTTCATTCTGCCTATTTTAATTTTTTAAAATTTTAATTGTATTTTTTATTGAAACTGAAGGAAAAGAATTTTAACGAAGACAATGGTCTTGCTCTAAGTAAGAACTGGAATTTAATTGTAAACAAGATGGGAGAGTGAAAACCTGATTGGATGAGGACTAACCAATCAGGAGGATCGGACTATGGGGGTATAAATACCACTGGTCTAGACATACCCATGCACCATTCCTGAAGAAGATGGCAGAGCTTGTTATTGAAATGTGTGTTATAATCAATACTTGCAACCTGCTGGAAGCCCAAGAAGAGTTTATTCGAAAATTTATTTATTTGAAAAAAAAACAGCTTCTCTTTAGCCCTACATATTTTTGGAAATAATGTCTGTCATTACAAAATATCATAGTAACAAAGTCAAAGACAAAGTAGATTTATTATCAAAGTACATATATATCACCTGAGACACAAACCTGAGATTCATCTTTTGTGGGCCTATTCTATCAATCCTTAGCCAAGGGTGAACTGCAGGCAAGCAGAGGCAAGGAGCCCCTTTAATCTCCTTTGGTAGTGCTGTATCTCCACCCCACCACCCATAACTCAAGGGCATTGGTGTTTCTATACCAGGTTGTGATGCAGCCAGTCAATATACTCTCAATCTTTAGTAGTTTGTCAAAACTTTAGATGTCATGCCAAATCTTCACAAATCTCTAAGAAAGTAGAGGCACTGCTGTTCTTTCTTCGTAATTGCACTTACGCGCTGAGCCCAGAACAGGTCCTTCGAAACACTGAGGAATTTGGAATTGCTGACCCCACTCTGATTCTCCAATGAGGACTGGCTCATGGACCTCGGGTTTCCTTCTCCTAGTCAATAATCAGCTCCTTGGTCCCCTCGATGTTCCTCTTGGTTATGCTGACACTGAGTAAGAGGTGGTTGTTATGGCACCACTCAGAAAGGTTTTCAGTCTCCCTCACCACCTTTGCTTCTGCTGGCAACTGTGGCTTTGTCAGCAAACTTGAACGTGCCACTTAAGCTGTGCTTAGCCACACAGTCGTATGTGTAAAACGAGTAGAGCAGGGGGCTAAGCACGCTACCTTGTGGTGCAACTGTGCTGATGGTGATTGTGGAGGAGATGATTAGGTTCTGCAAGTGAGGAAATCGAGTATCTAACTGAACAAGGAGGTATTGGTGTGAAGGTCTTGAAGCTTATTGATTAGATTTGAGGGGATGATCGTATAGAATGCTGAGCTGTAGTTGATAAAGAGTATTGTTATATATGCACCTTTACTGTCCAGATGTTCCATGGTTGAGTGAAGAGCCAATGAGAAGGTTTTTGCTGTGGTTCTGTTGCTCTCATAGGCAAAGTGGAGCAGATCCAAGTTGCTTCTCAGGCGGGAGTTGATATGTTCCATTATCACCCTCTCAAAACATTTCATCACTGTGATTGCAAGTGCTACTGAACAATAGTCATTGAGGCAGGTTACCAAGTTCTTCTTAGGCACTGGTTATAATTGAAGCGTACTTGAAACAGGAGGGTACCTCTGACTACTGAAGCAAGACATACATAAATAGTCGAAGGCTGTATTTCTTCCTTTGGTGGGTGTATCTATGTTCTTCAAGCATGCTGAGTTCTCACGTCAACAAGAGCAGCCCTCAGAGAAGAAGCAAAATGTGGTCTGCTGAAGAACACAACAGTGGCTTAAATTAAGCCCCCAAGGCACCATGACTCTTACCATTTTGGATAAGAATAGAGGCTGTGGGTGCACTGTTTGAGGTAGATCCATTTACTGTACTAACACAACTAGGAATAGCTATTTAAAGTACTATTGGAGCTTGGGAGATCTTTAAGTTCAAGGATGTACCAGGTAGACTAATGAGGGAAGATAATTTAACCCATTAGGTCCCTCACTGCTATTAAGTTCAGAAACTTGCAGCATGCACATGGCAAAATGAAATTACATCGGGAAGGAGACACTGAGATTGGAGCTAATAATACAAGACATATTCTTCTTTTTTTATTCTGAAAGAAGTTGCATGTTCTTGCTTAAGGAAACTACACCCAGTGGCCACTTTATTAGGTATACCTGTTTGTTAATGCAAATATCTAATCATTTTATCTTGTGCTATCAACTCAATCCATAAAAGCATGCAGGCATGGTCACAAGGCTCAGTTGTTCTTCAGATTAAACAACAGAATGGGGAAGAAATTTGATCTAAATGACTTTGACCATGTATTGATTGTTGGTGCCAGACAGAGTGATTTGAGTATCTCAGAAACTGCTGATCTCCTGCAATTTTCACACCCAGCACTTACAGTTTATAGTGAATGGTGTGAAAACCAAAAAACATCCAGTCCAGTGAGCAGCAGTTCTGTGGGCAAAAATGCCTTGCTAATGAGTATGGTGAAAGGAGAATGGTCAGACTGGTTCAAGCCGACAGGAAGGCGACAGCAACTTAAATAACCACATGTTACAACGGTAGTGTGCAGAAGAGCATCTCTGAATGCACAACACGCTGAACCTCAAAGTGAATGGTCTGCTGTGGCCCAAGACCACAAGCATACAGAAACACTCTTGGTCAGTGTAAATTGAGTCTTCCAAATTGTTTTTCATGTAAGTCTCTAGCCTGCCAATAGTAACATGCTGATTTACTTCTGACCTGATAAAATGTGTGTCTGGTGCAAATACTTTCACTTACTTTAATGGCAGGTCAAGAAACAAAATAGAATTAAACCCTAAAAATATTAGCCCTATCGTAGAATTTTGCAAGTTGTTATGGCAACAGAGTCGATGCCTAACAGTGTTTCATGTCACTCTACAATGACAGTGACCAGGTCCTGCTGAAATCTATCCATTCTACTCATGACAGCTACAGGATCAGATCACAAAGGGCTGGAAACAGAAGGCAGCTGTTATGAATGCACAGGGAATATGATATCTCCCAGGTCACTCTCCAACACCAATCAGTTCATTTGTGGTTTGGGTATTTTGGAATGAGATAAACTGTGTTATCCTGTTAAACCTGGGCTTCTCATAATAGTAGGACAGAAGCTTGATTGTGACAGGGAATAAAGGACACTGATGAACAACAGGCCATGTCACAACGCGATATTCTGTTTAATATCAAACGCATAAAACAGAACAATCTAGGGGACCACACAGAAGTTAAAGCAGAAGCTCTCCAGCATGGATTTTGCTAAAAGCTTTAGGTCAAAATTTCAAGTACTTTAATTCAGAATTCTAACAGCTGACTGTGAATATGTTCTAATTAAGCCTTGAGTTTCAAGAACGCAAACAACTTCCTATTCACTCCCGTAAAACTGAACTTTTGCAACAAGCATGAAAATTGATATAGAACACAAAAACAAAATGACTTCCAATTCACCTCCTCGTTAACGTTCAATCTAGTAATTTACAGAAATCGCGGTGGCATTTTGAATTTTCCTTTGAGGGTGCTAGGAGGCAGAGGATGCATTCCCCAGTAATCCAACTGTGAATGACAAAACAACAAGGAGCTAAACGTTTGTGTTGGAAAATGCGGAGTCACTGAGCTCTCCAGTCCTTCTTCCTGTCGTTGCCATCTAGGCAAGCCTATTTTGAGATGTCCAAATTTCAGATAATTCTTCTATAGATGCATAGTGGAGATGATCCTGACTGGTTGCATCACGGTCCTGGTATGGAAACACCAGTGCCCAGGAATGTAAAAAGCACTGCCAAAAGAAAGCAGCATCCATCACCAAGGACCCCCATGAACTAAGCTATTCTCTCTTCATGCTGCTGCCTTCACTCAGGCAGTACAGGAACATTAGGTCCCACATCACCAGCTTCAGCTACAGCTATTACCCTTCAACCATCGAGCTCTTGAACCAGAGTGGATAACTTCACTCACCCAACATTGCTTCCACAACTTATAGACTTACTCTCAAGGATTATACACCCATGTCATCAGTATTATCTAACGTTCTATAAGACCAAAAGACCATAAGAGACAGGAGCGGAGTTAGGCCATTCGGCCAATTGAGTCTTCTCTGCCATTTCACCATGGCTGATTCATTTTCCCTCTCAACCCCATTCTTCTGCCTTTCAACAATAGCTTTTGACACCCTGACTAATCAAGCAACACACATAAAAGTTACTGGTGAACGCAGCAGGCCAGGCAGCATCTCTAGGAAGAGGTACAGTCGACGTTTCGGGCCAAGACCCTTCGTCAGGACTAACTGAAGGAAGAGCCAGTAAGAGATTTGAAAGTGGGAGGGGGAGGGGGAGATCCAAAATGATAGAAGACAGGAGGGTGAGGAATGGGGCCAAGAGCTGGACAGGTGATTGGCAAAGGGGATATGAGAGGATCATGGGACAGGAGGCCTCGGGAGAAAGGGGGAGGGGGAGAAACCAGAGGATGGGCAAGGGGTATAGTGAGGGGGACAGAGGGAGAAAAAGGAGAGAGAGAAACGAATGTGTGTATATAAATAAATAATGGATGGGGTACGGGGGGGGGGAGGTGTGGCATTAGCGGAAGTTTGAGAAATTGATGTTCATGCCATCAGGTTGGAGGCTACCCAGACAGAATATAAGGTGTTGTTCCTCCAACCTGAGTGTGGCTTCATCTTTACAGTAGAGGAGGCCATGGATAGACATATCAGAATGGAAATGGGACGTGGAATTAAAATGTGTGGCCACTGGAAGATCCTGATTTCTCTGGCGGACAGAGCGTAGATGTTCAGCGAAATGATCTCCCAGTCTGCGTCGGGTCTCGCCAATATATAGAAGGCCACATCGGGAGAACCGGCGCAGTATATCACCCCAGTCGACTCACAGGTGAAGTGTCGCCTCACCTGCAAGGACTGTCTGGGGCCCTGAATGGTAGTGAGGGAGGAAGTGTAAGGGCATATATAGCACTAGTTCCGCTTACAAGGATAAGTGCCAGGATGGAGATCAGTGGGGAGGGATGGGGGGGGAACGAATGGACAAGGGTGTTGCATAGGGAGCGATCCCTGTAGAAAGCAGAGAGAGAGAGGGGGAGGGAAAGATGTGCTTAGTGGGGGGATCCCGTTGGAGGTGGCGGAAGTTACGGAGAATAATATGTTGAACTCAGAGACTGGTGGGGTGGTAGGTGAGGACAAGGGGAACCCTATTCCTAGTGGGGTGGTGGGAGGATGGAGTGAGGGCAGATGTGCGTGAAATGGGGGAGATGCGTTTGAAAGCAGAGTTGATAGTGGAGGAAGGGAAGCTCCTTTCTTTAAAAAAGGAGGACATCTCCTTCGTCCTGGAATGAAAAGCCTCATCCTGAGAGCAGATGCGGCGGAGACGGAGGAATTGTGAGAAGGGGATGGCATTTTTGCAAGAGACAGGGTGAGAAGAGGAATAGTCCAGATAGCTGTGAGAGTCAGTAGGATTATAGGAGACATCAGTAGATATGCTGTCTCCAGAGATAGAGACAGAAAGATCTAGAAAGGGGAGGGAGGTGTCAGAAATGGACCAGGTAAACTTGAGGGCAGGGTGAAAGTTGGAGGCAAAGTTAGTGAGGACAACGAGCTCAGCATGCGTGCAGGAAGCAGCGCCAATGCAGTCGTCGATGTAGCGAAGGAAAAGTGGGGGACAGATATCAGAATAGGTTTGGAACATAGATTGTTCCACAAAGCCAACAAAAAGGCAGGCATAGCTGGGACCCATACGGGTGCTCATGGCTGCACCTTTAGTTTGGGGGGAAGTGGGAGGAGCCAAAGGAGAAATTATTAAGAGTAAGGACTAATTCCGCTAGACGGAGTAGAGTGGTGGTAGAGGGGAACTGGTTAGGTCTGGAATCTAAAGAGAAGCGGAGAACTTTGAGACCTTCCTGATGGGGGATAGAAGTATATAGGGACTGGACATCCATGGTGAAAATAAAGCAGTTGGGGCCAGTTCCATGTACTGTCTGCCTGTATTGTATTTCTGTTTCACATCCTCACTCTGGGTTAAGGGAGTTTTTCACATGGGTTTAGGTGGTGGTTAGCGGGCAGCGCACGGTATGGGTGGTGGTTAAAATAAACAAATATAGTCGCCTCTTCACCTCCAAGTAGGTATAGAGAGGAAATGAGTAGGGAGTGCATATCTTTTGTTGACTGCTTATTCTCGTTTAAGGTTCATCTAATTATGGTCATCACACTTGTCTCGCTCGTCTTTGTTTTACATGAATTATGGAAGAGTCAGACAATTTAATGTTGGTTTGTAATAAAGAATTAAACACATTTTTTGGCTTGAAATTCGGTTAGTTGGAACCGTGCTATAGGTTTTCAAAAATAAAGTGGCAGAGATGTTTTAAGTTTATGGGAAACTGTAACAATTCCTTTATGGTCAACCCCACACAGAAAATAAGGAGCAATAAAAACAACTTCGCAACATTACGTCCTCGTCAGACCAGCCTCTTAACGTGAACCCCAACTCAATGTCAGTGGTTGTGAATTCTGCTTGTTTCCACCCACTGCGTCTCCCTACACTGACCGCCTCCCCATGCCTCCCCCAAAATTCACTAACACCGGCATCATGAATCTGCCCGGAGCTCAGGTAAGCCGCCCAGCTCGGGTCCTATGTTCCATGGGTGGAGTAACAGCAGGGGACTCCAGTTCGTCCAGCGATGCGTTGACACGTTGAAAAGCTCCAAATTTTCGTCAGCTGGTTTAAAGCAATCTATCAAAATAAATTCGGGTCTACCCTCCCCATCTATGATAAAAGTCTTTCCTCTCCATTCCAAAACACAGAACGGCCCATCGTAAGGGGACCTAAGAGGACATTGATGTGCATTATGGTGGACAAAAATAAACGAGGCGGAATGTAAGACAACAGGAAACCAATGCTGTACGTCATGGTCGGAGATAGAAATATGTGCAAAGGAGATGAATTTACTGAGGAGGGTGGAACACTGTTGAGAGGCCGAACACTCGTAAAAGCTGTCCGTAAACCAACTCAGCCACAAACGACTGCAGGTTCACTTGTGGAGGTGTTCTGAGCTCCAGCAGGACTCACGGGAGTCGATCATGCCAATACTCATCCACTAGGGAAGCTCTCAGAGCAGCCTTTAAGGATTGGTGAAGCCACTTGGATTGGCCAGTGGACTGCGGGTCATACGGTGTGTTGTGATGTAACCTAATGCCAAGATTCTGGGCCATTGCAGCCTAGAGGTCTGAAAGGAATTTGGGACCGGGGTCAGAGGAAATATCAGATGAAGTGCTAAACAGAGCAATCCAGGTGCTGATGAACCCCCAAGCCACGTCTGTCACCATCATCAATGCTAGAGGGATGACTTCTGGCAATGCTTGAGACATCGTACAGGAGAGAAACCCCAGCTTCCCCTAACTTAATGTCAGCTAACCGCAGGCCCATGACTGCTGTTCAGTAAGCCCGGACCTTTGGTCTAGTAACTTGGTTGCTGCCATGCCAGCATAGTCAACCCCTCTGTGTATGGCCTCAATGGCTGGCCATGAGAGGCAATCAGCCATGGCATTTATTTTCCCCTTGGTGCGTTGTATGTCAGTCATGAAGCCTGATATGTAGGCCAGATGACATTGCTGCCATACAGACCAAGGGTTTGATATTTTGTCCATCGTGTGCATAAGGGGTTTGTGGTCAACGAATGCCGTGACATGGCGACTCTCTAGAAGAAATCAAAACTGGCGGACAGCCAGAAGGAGACCGAGAAGCTCACAGTCAAATGTGCTGTACTTCCTTTTGGGGGCACAGAGTTGCCACGTGAAGAAGGTGAGTGGCTGCCATACGCCTCCGACCAACTGTTCGTGCACAGCACCCACAGTGTAGTCTGAAGCATCGGTATTAATTGGGGAGCAGGTGCTCTGGTAGAGTTGCGTTGGAAAGAGCTAGTTTGGTGTCATCAAACGTCTGACCATGTCTGCTGATCAGTCAAGCACGTGATTAGGGGTATTGCCTTTAAGAGCATCATACAGGGGGAGTGTAAGTTCAGCAGCTCATAGAATGAAGTGGTGATAGAAATTCACCATGTCTAAAAACTCCTGTAGTTTTTTAGTATCCATAATAGTGACTACTTTTGATGGGAGGGGTTTCACACCTTCTACGAAGATGTGATAGATGAGAAAGTTAATGGTTGACAACCCAGACTGGCACTTAGCACCGTTTATAGTCAACACATGTTGGCTTAAGCACTCAAAACGAGTGCAGAAATGAGATAAGTGTTGAGATTTGGGTGCAGTGGCAACAAGTATGTCATCCATGTAAACAAAAAGAAAATCTAAGACTTTTAATACAGAGCCTATCAGCCACTGGAAAGTCTGTGCTGCATTTTTCAGCCAAAGTGGCATGCGCAGAAACTCAAAGAGCCCAATCTGGGTTATCACAGCCATTTTGGGAATGTCCTCTGAGCATGCAGGCACTTGATGATAGCCCTTAGCTAAATTAACTTTAGAAAAAAACTAACCTTCCTGCTAAACATGCCAAAAAGTCTTGGATGTGTGGGACAGGGTAAAATATCGGAGGTGGTGAGCTCATTAAAGCATCAGTAATCATCACATGGGTGGCAACCACCATCGGACATAGAGAGGGGTGAAGCTCAGGGGATATTCAAACTGCGTACAATGCCAAGCCTTTCCACGTTGGCAAACTCCGCCTTTACGGTTGCCAGATTTTCAGGGCATGGACCGACGGGCCAGCAGTGGCAATGTGGTGTTTGTCCCCATGTTTTGTGACTGTAGTTGAGAATGTGGGCTTGGTGAGGTTTGGGAATTTGCCCAGCTTTTGGGAATTTGCCCATCACATGCTGTAGTGCGTGCCCTTGACAGAGTTGTCATGGGGAACTTACTGGGTAACAACACACCATCCTTGATATCCACAAGCTGACAGTTCTTAAGATCAACTAACAGTCCTTGGGAACACAGAAAATTTGTGCCAAGCAGAGGTTCTGCCACTTTAGCCAGGACAAAGTCCCATGTCTAACGTCGCCCACTGAACCAGAGGATCACCCATCATGTCCCGTTAGTCTGGATCTTGCTGCCATTGGCAGCCTCCAGCGATGTTTCATTGCTCTTTGTCTTCTGATCAATAGGTGATGCTGGCAGCACACTCATTTTAGCAAGCTCCCTATAGCCCATTAAAGGAGCATTAGCGAGGTCTATGCAAACTTGATCAGGCATTTGCTGCATGAAGGGTTCTTTAAAAATAAAACAAGAATGGTGATTTTCCAGGAGAGACAGGATGTGGTCCGTTAGCTCTGATGGCCTAGCATCCCCCTGGCTAGGCAAGGACAGCAACTGTTTGACGTGCTCAGATTCTGATAGTTCAAAAGACTGTAAAAATGAGTTTTCAGCATCAATATTTATTGTATTCAAGCAGATGTTCAAGCAGACTCATCACTCTCACTGCCATGGAACTACTACATGGTAATATCTGGTGTCGTCTGCGGAGATTCCTTGCAGAGCAAATTAGGCCTTGGCTTGTACAAACTAAGCAAAAGCATTTTGTTCCCAAAACTCTAGCAGTTTCAAAGAGATTGCAATGGCTGACATGTTGAATACCTCTGGAATCTTCCTTGTCCATCAGGTTCATCAATTTTCATAAATAAAATGGCAGAGGCATTTTAAGTTTAAGGGAGCAATTCCCGTATTGTCCTCCAAACACAGAACATAAAGCGCAGTAAAAACACTTCATGTACTTATCCTGACCCGAATCTGGGTCGTACCCTCCAAATATCTGGAACTGCCTCTTGTTTTTTTTGCACTACCTTACTTTCCATCTTCTATTTATGATTTATAATTTAAATTTTTAATATTTACTATCGATTTGTACTCCAGGGAGCGCAAAGCGCAGAATCAAATATCGCTGTGATGATTGTACGTTCTAGTATCAATTGTTTGGCGACAATAAAGTATAAAGTATAAAGTATGTCCTCATGTCAGACCAACCTCTTAAGGTGAACCCCAACTCAATCTCAATGGTTAAGAATTATGCACAGTGTATGTTTCCACCTATTACATTACCCTTCAATGTCATACAGTGCAATAGTCCCTCACTTATCCTCTTGGCGACTTTTAACTTGTTTTCAAGTATTCACTACATTTTGTCAACAAAAAAACATGCCTCACCTTCCAAAAGATAATGTTTCTCAAGTTCCAGTGCACGTTATGACTCTAGATGTAACAGATGACCTACATAATGATGTAAAACCAAGTGAAAGTGTGTCAAATGCTAAAAGCAGATGGAGGAGCTTATCGCGTTCTGCAGCAGGAAAAGAAACTTCTGTATCAACTACCTCCTCTTTACATATTAAAAGAGGCTGATTTAGCTGCATTAATGGCACATTAATGATTATTGAAGGACAAACACATGCTGGAAGAGCAAGAGTAACAGCTACAAGAAAAGGAAGGAACAGCTTAAGTTGGAGGAAGAAGTTGCCGCACATGTGGCTGAAGTTAGTGTGCTTAGGGCGTCAAGGTTGTTGAGTGCTAAAAGTGCTCCAGCAGGGCAGTCCAATTCCGAAATTGGAATGGCACAAAGAAAAACAAAAACATCCGATGTCAATGCTGACTTATTCATTCCTTGTGTCTGCGAAATATGAACAAAACCTCCCAAGAGTTAGTTCAGGGTTCTTATTCTCAGCCTGTACTATTGACATAATCTGAACCAATGTCACATGCAACAAGGTGCCCATGAGGACATTCACTTAGAGTACGGAAACACTCTTGTTTCAGATGATAGAGATCCAGACTGTCTTTATGATATTATGAGGAAGCAAAATGAAATAATAACCTTATCGGCACAACGTCTTTCACCTTTGCCGAAAAAAGAGATCCAAACCTTCAATGGTGATCCATTGCAGTATCATGTATTCATGAAGGCTTTTGAAAATAGTGTTGAAAGCATGACTGACAGCTATAGTGACTGCCTCCATTTTCTTGAACAGAACACTAGGGGTCACCCTAGGAAATTTGTTAGAAGATGATCCTAAGAGAGGATTTGGCAAGGCTAAGGCTTTACTACAGGAACATTTTACTACAGGAACATTTTGGTATTGAACAGAAAATTGCAACTGCCTACATGGAAAAGGCCCTTTCATGAGTATCCATCAAATCTGAAGATGTGAAAGTTCTTCAAGATTACATTCTTTTTCTTAGAGGCTGTTGCAATGCCATGGAAGAAGTTCAGTACCTGTGCGAGACGGATATGCTGCCAATCTGTTGACTATTATAAAGAAACTGCCCTCTAAGCATTAGGATAGATGGAGAATGGTGGTACATACACTGAAAGAAAGGCACAACCATAGGGCTACTTTCATTGACATTGCCAATTTTATTAAAAGACAAGTAAAGATTGCAACAGACCCGGTGACTGGGAATATACAGGATGTTCCATCACTGACTATGAGCAAAGGTGCAAACATAGCTAAGTCACAGCTTCATTCTAGATCTAAAGGCAGCAGCTTTGCCACTACTGAGAATCACTGTGGGAAGTAAAGCTAAAACTGAACCTGGAACTAAAGGAAGGGAAATGGTCTTATCAGCCAAAAGGGTTTGTCTGTTCTTTGGGCATAGACACACACATTGGATTTGTGACCTCAGCTGGTTTAAAGGGTTCATCATGAGAAGATTGTTTTCCTAAAGGAAAATGGTGTCTGCTTTAGCTCTTTGTGTAGAGGACACATCAGCAAAGATTGTAGGAAGTGTTTTTCATGCAAGGTATGTAGAGTTAAGCATCCCAGCATTCTTCATATCTACTCAGAGGGAAGCAGAGTCAGAACAAGCCATGAAAGATCAGACACAGCAGTGAGTAGTTTCCTTCTCTGTAATAGCCTCACAGGGGCTGGCGATCATGATTGTAAATTTCTCATGGCTCCAGTTCAAGTGAAGTCTAAGAAGGGTAACAAGGCAATAGTTATTCAGCTTTCTTAGAAAAAGGAGTACAGCAGTGTCCTGCACAGTGGGCCTCATGAACAAGCTCTCAACCTCACAGGAAATAGGACACACATTCTCTTATTCACTGTGAGTCAAGAGAAGCTGTGAGTAGCTATAGCTATATTATTTCAGGATTGGAAGTGGCTGGCTTAGGCGATGAAAATTATTCTGAACTACTTAATGTCTATACACAGGAAAGTATGCCTGCCAACAGGGGGAACATTCCATGACAGAGGGACTTCCAGGGATGGACTCACCTGAAACATGTCCATTTGCCAGAGATTGATTCTGAACTTGAGCTGCTGACAGGGATGAATGTGCCCAGTGAACTGGAACCATTGCAGGCGATTTGCAATGTTGATAATGGTCCATATGCAATTAGGACAATGTTGGGTTGGACTGTGAATGGACTGTGGGAGGAAACTGGAGCACCCAGACGAAACCCATGCGGTCATGGGGAAATCGTACAAACTCCTTACAGATAGCAGTGAGAAGCTCAGGCCCCAAAGAGGCATCAATTCATAATTCCTGGTTTACAAGCTCTAACCTCTAAGTTACAGAGCTCCTGGTATATTTGATGAATGATACAAACTGCAGTGCTGGTGAGCCAGTACTGACCAGAATGAACTTTAGTGGATTGAATTCCAGTTAAGCAGACTGTCGTTTTCATGGATAATGCCAAACTTCTTGATTATTGTTGCAGCTGTGATCATCCAGACAAGTGAGGAGTATTCAATAGCCTATAATTGTGTCTTGTTGATGATGAAAAGTCTTCAGGGAGTTAGGAGATGTGACTATTCTATAAAGTCTTTACTATTCAATAAATTTGTAATGATGAAAATTCATCTTGTTCTTCTCCTCTGATAAATGAGGTACTTACATATTAGTAACCAACCAGCACTTATGTTATTTTGTTATTCATTGACAGAAATATTATGAGGCATCTCGAACTGGCTACTACCAGTGATCTGGATATCCATTTGAAAGGACAGACTTTATTGTTTCTTTAAGATCATTAAAATAATTGATCAGTTTATATAAATCAACATTTATTAAAACAATGGACTATCGATAATAAATATGTTGACACTTACTTTACTGATATGTTAAATACCATCTACTGCTATTCACTGGCTTTTGCATCCTAGCCCAAGTTCTTTTGACAGAGCTTTATCAATATTAATTTGCCCTATATACTCGATAACATCTAGTTATACCTTTACAGCTTAATCACCATTATTATATTCAAAAGGGATAATCCTTCATAATCATCATGAGTAATGAATGTGGTATGTGGTGTATTTCAATTCTGCCAGCATGACCATACATAAACTGATAATTACTTTCACAAGAAAACATTAAAGGGTTTGTCGACCTGGGCATATCACTTCTCGTAATCTGTCAATTAGCTTGATGCATTGATGACTGCTTGACATTAATCATCATCAACTATTTACTGCAGTGTAGCCTGTAATATCTGGCTGTAATACATCTAATGAAATGTTTATTGGTCTTATGCAATCACAAGACTTTTAAAGCAACTTTTCCTTGAGCTGATTCTTCCATTTCTTAATCTTGCGATTGTCAAGTCAAATATTATGCTCAGATATTTTAAAGTGCAATTAAGCTGGTGACGTTAGCCAAAGTAAATTCATTTGAGGTATTCGAAAGGAATTAAGGAACTTACCTGAGACATCCTCTTGTCATGGGATAGTGTAGACTTTATTGATAATAAACAAGGTGGAATCCAGGCTTCCAGTCCCTGACTTTGATCTGACGCAGATCTGAATTTTAGCCTTCTCTTGACTATTTTCTCATACAGCCTATATTTGGTTAATTGCTGGTACTTCAGTCTTAACCAGATTAATTGTGCTTAGTTATCTAGTTTACAGGATCACCTCTGTCAGCTGAACCAGTTTTATTCACTGTGAAATGGCAAATGCCAGTGCCTGTGGAACCAGTGTAATGTCCACTGGCCACCCCTGTTACATTAACATCCCAGCACCCTGCATTACAAACAGTTCATCTGGTTCATCAGATACCAGCCACATTTGTTTCTATAATTAATTTGCTAGCAAACAGATCAACTGTAGCAATCTAGTCAATTTGACATAGGTTAGAGTCAACCAACCCAAAGTGGATTGCTAAGAAAATGGAGAGTAAAAAGAAGCAAAAGCCTGTGAGAGATGGAATGTTAAAACACTGCACTGTTAAGTCTTAAAGCAAATTACTTTATAGATTTGTGCTCTCATATTTAATGGTGGTGGCAATCTCTTCTGCATTCCTCATTGGACTAGCTTTGGCCTCCTGACTTGCTGGAACACTAGATTGTAAATCAGGATGAAAAAATGATTTCATTGCAATGAAAGGTACACACTGCCTCAGGGACACTCAGTTTTGAATTTACATCCTTCGCATAATGAGGTGACCAGAAATAAACACAGTACTCCAAGTGGGGTCTAACTAAGGTCTTATACAGCTGCAACATTACCTCATGGCTCTTGAACTCAATCCCACGGTTGATGAAGCCCAACGCACCATATATCTTCTTAACAACACTGTCAACCTGCTTTGAGTGTCCTATGGACATGGACCCCAAGATCTTGCTGATCATCCACACTGCCAAGAGTCTTAGCATTAATATTATATTTTGTCTTCAAATTTGACCTACTGAAATGAACCACTTCACACTTATCTGGGTTGAACTCCATCTGCCACTTCTCAGCCCAGTTCTGCATCCTATCGCTGTCCCGCTGTAACCTTTGACAACCCTCCAGACTATCCACAACACCCCCAACTTTTGTGCCATCAGCAAACTTTCTAACCCACCCTTCTGCTTCCTCATCCAGGTCATTTATAAAAGTCACAAAGAGGAGGGGTCCCAGAACAGATCACTGCGGAACACCACTGGTCACTGTTTTCCATGCAGACTATGAATCATCTCCAACCACCCTTTGCCTTCCGTGGTTAAGCCAGTTCTGGTCAAGCCTTGGATCCCATGCCTCATTCCTTTCTGAAGGAGCCTCACATGGGGAACCTTATCAAATTCCTTACTGAAATTCATACACATTACATCCACTGCTCTACCTTCATCAATGTGTTTTGTTACATCCTTAAAGTATTCAACCATGTTCGTAAGGCATGACCTGCCCTTGAAAAAGCCATGCTGATTACCCCTAATCAGATTATGTCTCTCCAGATGCTCATAAATCCTGCCTCTCGAGATCTTCTCCAACAACTTGCCCACCTCTGCAGTAAGGCTCACTCGTCTATAGCCAGTGGTTTGAGATGTGTCCTATTTTAATGCAAGGAGAAACATGAGCAAGGTAGATGAACCTAGAGCACGGATCAATACATGGAAGTATGATGTTGTGGCCATTGCAGAGACTTGGATGTCTCAGGGGCAGGAATGGCTGCTGAGTGTGCTGGGCTTTAGATGTTTCAAAAAGGACAGGGAGGGAAGCAAAAGAGGTGGAGCAGTGGTACTTCTAATTGGGGATGGTGTCACAGCTGCAGAAAAGGAGGAAGCCATGGAGGGATTGTCTATTGAGTCATTGTGGGTGGAAGTCAGAAACAGGAAGGGGTCAATAACTCTACTGAGTGTTTTATAGAACTCCAATAGTAACAGGGACATCAAGGAGCAGATAGGGAGGCAGATTCTGGAACTGTGCAATAATAACAGGGCTGTTGTAATGGGAGGTTTTAACTTTCCTAATATTGACTGGCATCTCCTTAGAGCAAGGGGTTTAGATGGGGTGGGGTTTACTAAGTGTGTTCAGGAAGATTTCTTGATGCAATATGTAGGTAAGCCAACTAGAGGAGAGGCTGTACTTGATCTGGTATTGGGAAATGAACCTGGTCAAGTGTCAGATTTCTCGGTGGGAGAGCGTTTTGGAGGTAATGATCACAACTCTATCTCCTTTACCATAGTGCTGGAGAAGAATAGGAGCAGAGAATTTGGGAAAACATTTAATTGGTGTAGGAGCAAATAAGATGCTATTAAGCAGGAAATTGGGAACATAAACTGGGAGCAGATATTCTCAGGGAATGCATACTGGAAATGTGGCAAATGTTCAGGGAATAGTTGCATGAAGTTCTGCATAGGTATGTTCCATTGAGGCAGGGAAAGGATGGTAGGGTAAAAGAACCATGGTATACAAAGAATGTAGAAAATCTAGTTAAGGAGGAAAGAAAAGCTTACGAAAGGTTCAGGAAACTAGGTACTGCTAGAGCTCTACAAAATTACAAGGGTGTCAGGAAGGAGCTCAAGAATGAAATTAGAAGTGCTAGAAGGGGCCATGAGAAGCCCATGGCAAGCAGGATTAATTATTCTTGTTCATTCATTTATTGAAAAATCATTATCCAATATAACATGTATTCATTGGATAAAGCATGTGTACCTCTGGGGCAATGCCTTCTACAAAAGCTATTTAGAGTCAGGTGTTCCAATCAATGAGATGAAGTTGGAGGTCTGGGTTATAGAGGTGCCCTGCCCTATGAAAAAGGCACACAAAGTCAGGTTACTGACAGAACCTGCTCTTCCCAAGAAAGATCTATTTACGTACACCGTATCTCAATCAAAACAACTTTCAGAGGACCTTAGAAAAGAATTGTAGAGATACATGAAGCTGGACAAAGCTACAAAAGCATTTCTAAAGACCTGAGTGTTGATCAGTCCAGAGTAAGAGAAGTTGTCTACAAATGGAGGAAACTCAGTACTGTTGCTACTCTCTCTAGCGATAGGCATTGTGCAAAGATCACACCTAAAGCATAACATGCAGTGCTGAAGGAGGTGAAAAAGAATCCAAGGGTAAGAGCAAAAGATCTGAAGAATTCTCTAGAACTTGCTAAAGTCTCTGTTCATATGTCCACTATAAGAAAAACACTGAACAAGAATTGTGTTCATGGAAGGACACCACAGAAGAAACCACTGCTCTCCAGAACAAAAATCATTGCTACACGTCTCAAGTTTGCAAAAGACCACCTGGACATTCTCCAACACTACTGAAACAATGTTCTGAGGATAGATGAGACAAAAGTTTAACTTTTTGGCAGGAATGCATGATGCTATGTTTGGAGAAAAAAAGGACACTGTACACCAATACTAGAACCTCATCCAATCTGTGAAGCATAGTGGAAGGAGCATTATGGTTTGGGGTTGCTTTGCTGGCCTCAAGGCCTGGATAGCTTGAAATCATTGAGGGAACGGTGAATTCAAAATTGTATCAAGACATTTTACAGGAGAGTGTCAGGGTAGCAGTCTGTTACAGGAAGTTTAATAGAAGTTGGATAATGCAACAAGACAATGATCCAAAAGACAAGAGTAATTCTGAATGGTTTAAAAAGAAGAAAATTTGTGTTTTTGAATGGCCGAGTCAAAATCTTGAACTTAATCCTATAAGAATGTAGTGGAAGGACATGAAGCAAGCTGACCAACATCCCAGAGTTGGAGCAGTTTTGTAAGGAGGAATGGCCTAAAATTATTCCAAGTCGATGCGCAGGACTGATCAACGGTTACCGGAAATGTTTGGTTGATGTTATTGCTATACAAGGTGGTCACATCATTTACTGAAAGCAAAGGTTCACATGCTTTTTCCAACAACTACATGTAATATTGGATCATTTTTCTCAATAAATAAATGAACAAGTATAATGCTTTTTGTGTTATTTATTTAATTGGGTTCTCTCTATCTAGTTTTAGGACTTAAGTGAAGATCTGATTTCATTTTAGATCATATTTAATCAGAAATGAAGAACATTCTACAGGGTTCACAAACTTTTTAGCATCACTGTACAACCCTGAAATTCATTTTCTTGCAGGCACACTCAATAAATCCAAAATAAACTAATAACCATAATAGAATCAATGGAAGACCACACTAAGTTGGGTGTTCAACCAGTGTGCAAAAGACAAAAAACTGTGCAAATGCAAAAAGAAAGCAATAATAATTGTAATCAATAATTAAGCAATAAATATCAAGAACATGAGAAGAAGAGTTCCTGAAAATAATTTCATAGGTTGTGTGAACATCTCAATGATGGGGCAAATGTAGAGGAGTGGTTATCACCTTTGGTTCAAGAGCCTGATGGTAATTACTGCTTCTGAACCTATCGGTGTGAGTCCTGAAGCTTCTGTACTTTCTTCCTGACAGCTGCAGTGAGAAGAGAGCATGTCCTGGATGGTGTGTGTCCCTGATGCTTGATGCTGCTTTCCTGTGAAAACGGTCATGTAGATGTGCTCAGTAATGGGAGGGCTTTACCCATGATGGACTGGGCTGTATCCACTACATTTTATAGGGCTTTCCATTGAAGGGCATTGGTGTTTCCATGCCAGGCTGTGACGCAGCCATTCAATAAACACTGCACTACACACCAACCAAAGTCTGTCAAAGTTTTAGATGTCATGTTGAATCTTTGCAAACTCCTACAGAAGTAGAGACACTGCCGTGCTTTCCTCGCAATTGAACTTAAATGCTGGACCCAGGACAGATCCTCTAAAATAATAACACCAAGGAATTTAAAGTTGCTGACCTTCTCCACCTCTGATCCTCCAATGAGGCTTAGGGACCTCTGGTTTCCTCCTCCTGAAGTCAATAATCAGCTCCTTGGTCTTGCTGACATTGGGTAAGAGGTTATTGTTATGGCAACACTCAGCCAGATTTTCAATCGCCCCACCCCTATTGATTTGTCACCACGTTTGATTCAGCCTACAATAGTGGTGTCATCAGCAAACTTGAATATGGCATTGGAGCTGTGCTTTGTCACACAGTCGTAAGTGTAAAGTGAGTAGAGCAGGGGGCCAAGCACACAGCCTTGTGGTGCACCTGTGCTGATGGAGTCTGCTGAGAAGATGCTGACTGTTGTCTGCAACTGCGGAAATCGAGGATCCAATTGCACAAGGAGTTACTGAAGCCAAGGTCTTGAATCTTATTGATTAGTTTTGAAGGGATAATGGTATTGAACGCTGAGCAGTAGTAGATAAAGTGCATCCTGTTGTGTGTATCTTTGCTGTCTAGATGTTCCAGGGTTGAGTGAAAAGCCAATGAGATGGCATCTGATGTAAACCTGTTCCTCCTGTAAGCAAATTGGAGCAGATCCAAGTCACCTCTGTGGCAGGATATGATTCATCACCAGCCTCTCAAAACATTGAGGACAGTGGGTGTTCATGATGGTTCCTCCATGTTTTGATGGTCAAAATGAGCATTGAGTTCATCAGGAAGTGAAGTCCTGTTGTCACCCATGTTTCTGCATTTAACTTCATAAGCATCCTTCGCTTGATTCAAGTTTATTCCAGAATTTCATCCATGGGATGGCTTGGAAAATGCATGGTCATGCACTTTGGTAGTAGAAATAAATGTGCAGGCAATTTTCTAAACGGGAGAAAATCCAAAAATCTGAGATGCAAAGGGACTTGAGAGTCCTCGTGCAGAACACCCTCAAAGTTAACTTGCAGGTGGAGTCAGTGGTGAGGAAGGCAAATGCAATGTTAGCATTCATTTCAAGAGGTCTAGAGTACAAAAGAAGGGATATGATGCTGAGGCTTTATAAGGCACTGGTGAGACCTCACCTTGAGTATCGTGTACAGTTTTGGGCTCCTCTTCTTAGCAGAGATGTGCTGGCATTGGAGAGGTCCAGAGGAGGTTCACAAGGAGGATTCCAGGAATGAAAGGGTTATCATACAAGGAACTTTTGATGGCTCTGGGTCTGTACTCAATGAAATTTAGAAAGATGAGGGGGGATCTGATTGAAACCTTTCAAATGTTCAAAGGACTAGACATAGTAGGTGTGGAAAGGATGTTTCGCATGGTGGGAGAGTCTAGGACAAGAGGACATAGCCTCAGGATAGAGGGGCGTCCATTCAAAACAGAGATGCAGAGAAATTTTTTTAGCCAGAGGGTGGTGAATCTGTGCAATTTGTTGCCACACGCAGCTATGGAGGCCAGGTGGTTGGGTATATTTAAGGCAGAGATTGATAGGTTCTTGATTGGACATGGCATCAAAGGTTGTGGGGAGAAGGCCGGGAAATCGGGTTGAGGAGAAGGAAAAAATGGATCAGCTGTGATTGAATGGTGGAGTAGACTTGATGGGCCAAATGGCCTAATTTTGCTCCTGTATCTTATGATCTTATGGAATCTATATTCCCAAATGCCTCTGAGCTACTGCATTACTCAGGGCCCTACCACTCATTGTATAAGCCCTACCCTGATTTGTTCTTTGAAAGTGCAAGACGTCACATTTGTCTGCCTTAAATTCCATGCTTAAATCCATGTAGGCAATATCCACTGCCTTTCCTTCATCAAACTTGCTAATGATTTCCTTGAAAAACTCTAAAAGGTTGGCTGGACACAACCTACCACACACAAAGCCATGTTGATGTCCTCTAATCAGTCCTTCTCATTCCAAATACTTACATAGCCAGTCCTTTAGAATACCTTCCAATAACTTACCCACTAGTCACATCAGGCTAACCAGACTATAATCTCCCAGCTTCTTCTTAGAGCCTTTCTTAAACAGCAGAAACATCTTAGCTCTCATCTGGCACCTCACCCATGGCAAGGAACACTTAAAAAACCTCTTCTTGGGCCCGTCCAGTTTCTGCACGAGCCTCCCACAAGGTCCAAGGGAACACCTTGTCAGGTCCTGCGGACTTATCCACTTTAATTGACCTTGATAGCAAGCCTCTCCTTCCTTGTAATCTGCATATGGTCCAGGACCTCACAGCTGCTTTGCCCCATTTCTATAGACTCTGTGTCTACCTCCCAAATAAATACAAATGCAAGAAATCCACTTAGGATCTCCCTCATCTCTTTGAACTCCATGCATAGATCATCATGCTGATCTTCAAGATTTGTCCCTTGCTATCTTTTCACTTTTAATATACAGTGGCATGCAAAAGTTTGGTCAAAATTTCTGTTACTGTGAATAGCTAGGCGAGTAAAAGATGGCCTTATTTCCAAAAGGCATAAGGTTAAAGATGACACATTTCTTTAATATTTTAAGCAAGATTACTTTTTTATTTCCATATTTTACAGTTTCAAAATAACAAAAAAGGGAATGGGCCAGAAGCAAAAGTTTGGGCATCCTGCATGGTCAGTACTTAGTAACACCCCCTTTGGAAAGTATCATAGCTTATAAGCGTTTTCTGTAGCCAGCTAAGAGTCTTTCAATTCTTGTTTGGGGGATTTTCACCCATTCCTCCTTGCAAAAGGCTTCTATTTCTGTGAGATTCTTGGGCCGTCTTGCATGCACTGCTCTTTTGAGGTCTATCCACAGATTTTCAATGATGTTTAGGTCAGGGGACTGTGAGGGCCATGGCAAAACCTTCAGCTTACATCTCTTGAGGTAGCCCATTGTGGATTTTGAGGTGTGTTTAGGATCATTATCCTGTTGTAGAAGCCATCCTCTCTTCATCTTCAGCTTTTTTACAGACGGTGTGATGTTTGCTTCCAGAATTTGCTGGTATTTAATTGAATTCATTCTTCCCTCTACTCAGTGAAATGTTGCCACTGGCTGCAATTCAAGCCCAAAGCATGATCGATCCACCCCTGTGCTTAACAGTTGGAGAGGTGTTCTTTTCATGCAATCCTGCAGCCTTTTTTCTCCAAACATAACTTTGCTCATTGCAGCCAATAAGTTCTATTTTAACTTCATCAGTCCACAGGACTTGTTAACAAAATGCATCAGGTTTGTTTAGATGTTCCTTTGCAAACGTCTGACGCAGAATTTTGTGGTGAGGATGCAGGAAAGGTTTTCTTCTGACAACTCTTCCATGAAGGTCATATTTGTGTAGGTGTCGCTGCACAGTAGAACAGTGCACTACCACTCCAGAATCTGCTAAATCTTCCTGAAGGTCTTTTGCAGTCAAACGGGGGTTTTGGTTTATCTTTCTAGCAATTCTATCAGCAGTTCTCTCAGAAAGTTTTCTTGGTCTTCCAGACCTCAACTTGACTTTCACCATTCCTGTTAACTGCCATTTCTTAATTACATTATGAACTGAGGAAATGGCTACCTGAAAACACTTTGCTATCTTCTTATAGCCTTTTCCTGCTTTGTGTGCATCATTTATTTTAATTTTCAGAGTGCTAAGCAGCTGCTTAGAGGAGCCCATGGCTGCTGATTGTTGGGACAAGGTTTGAGGAGTCAGGGTATTTATAAAGCTTTGAAATTTGCATCACCTGGCCTTTTTCTAACAATGACTGTGACCAAGCCAAAGCCCTAACAGGCTAATTAAGGTCTGAGACCTTGGTAAAAGTTATCTGAGAGCTCAAATCCCTTGGGGTGCCCAAACTTTTGCATGGTGCTCCTTTCCTTTTTTTCACTCTAAAATTGTACAAAACAAAAATAATACACTAATCTTGCTTAAAATGTGGAAAAGAATGTTTCATCTTTAACTTTATGACTTTTGGAAATCAGTTCATCTTCTATTCACTTAACTATTCACAGTAACAGAAATTTTGACCGGGGTGCCCAAACTTTTGCATACCACTGTATCGCTGGAAACCTTCACTTTATCAGCTCAAGTAACCTCATACATTCTTTTATGTCCTCTGATTCCTTCTTAAGTGTTCTATTTGTTATGCTTTGTAACTTCAAAACGTTAATCTAATTGCAAGGAAGACAGGGTAGTCCAAAATTTTGAGTCTAACTTCATGTTTACTTTTAGTGAGGTGCAAATATTTCATGTGGTACCGTGATGGTGCATGCAATTAACATATTTATACATATAACCCATAATGAATTATTAAAATGAACAAGAATGCTTAATGAAATAGTACATATACAAGCTTACTCAAATATTATTGCAATATTAAATACACAACAGCTTTGCTATAAACTTCCTCAATAGAGAATACATCTCAACTATATACACAGAATATTATATAATACAACTACTATATACAGACATCCGCAACGTTGTAAGTTTTAAGTTGTTCCATTCAGCTCTAAAGATTTATTTATTGTGCAAGATCTCTTACTCTTGTGGGGTGATGACTTTCCTGACAAGGAGGATCACTCTGCTCGGCAGGTGAGACTTCTGGCTGTGAAAACAATTTCAGGCTGTAGGGCTTCCTCTGTGGATGTTGTAGGAGTTGACTCTGAGACTGAAGGAAGTGGTTCTGACAGCTCTGGAGATCTTTCTTCTCCTTTCTTTTTCTTCTTCTAGTTCGTGCATCTTGATCTTGGGAAGGTGCATTTAGTTCACTGGAGTATTTTCTTATCAATCCTTCTATTGCTCCCTTTACGATCTGATCTTTCCTCTTGGTTTCCTTACCCACAACATCATCTGACAAATCCTGTTTTTGTATCTCCATTGACTCCTCTCTTTTTGCCCTCCCATTCATCTAGCTGGGCTTTGGTCTTTTCCATCTACTTTTACAAGCAGCTTTTTGTCTTCCATTTGAAATTCGTGCAATAACCTTAATACACACAGAGTAGGTTCTGATTCTTTATACTCACAAAAGCTGAATGCTTGCAACTTTTCCTACAGCTCCTTGAAGTCTCTTCCAGTTTAAAACTCAGCCACATTTCACAAGTAACTGCCTGGTTAGCATATCAGAAGTTTCTCCAATATGTTGCCAACAAAATCTGTTGTAGTCACTGCTTTTGTCACCTTCATGCTTCCTCTGAGCAGCATGGTCCTTCCTTGGTCCAATATGCTTTCCAACCAGAGAGACAGAGGTTGGCAATGTCATCTCCATTAGGCAACAGTTCATACTGTTTTATAGGGAGACAGTCAGTGCATGATCCGGTACTTTTCTTAATTCATTTTCTGTTGACTTTATTGTAGAGGATCTACGCAAAGTCATCAAGGCAGCAAAACGACAACACGGGGAGAAGATCCAGGCACAACTCTCTACGAACAACATGTGCAGCTTATGGCAAGGTCTGCACACCATCGCAGACTTCAAAGCTAAGCGCAGTGGCACTACAAAGATCGCTGCCTCTCCCCCAGATGAGCTAAATCTTTTTTACACTCAGTTTGATGTCATTAATGCTGAGCCCCCGAGGAGAGCTACCGAAGTAACCTGCACCTGAAGAGGCTGAAGTACGCAAGTGTTTCTAACAAATGGTCAGTCACAAGGATGTGGGACTGGGCGGGTACTCAGGATGTGCGCGGCACAACTGGCAGATGCGTTTACAGATATTTTTAATCTCTCCCTCTCCCAGTGTAGAGTGCCCTCCTGCTTCAAAACATCCACCGTTGTTCCGGTACCTAAAAAGATCAAGGTAACATGTCTGAAAGATTGGTGTCCTGTCGCAATCCCTTCAATAATAAGCAAATGCTTTGAGAGGCTGGTCAAGGACTACATCTGCAGCTTGCTATCACCCACACTGGATCCCCTACAATTCGCCTACTGACACAACCGATCAACAGATGACGCAATAGCCACAGTTCTACACACTCTCCTTACACATCTGGAGAAGAAGGATGCTTATGTGAGAATGCTATACTTGGACTACAGTTCAGCATTCAACACCATAATTCCCTCCAGGCTTGACAAGAAACTCAGAGACCTCAGAATTCACCCTGCCTTGTGCAGTTGGATCCTGGAGTTCCGGTCAGATCGCTAGCAGATGGTAAGAGTGGGCTCCCTCACCTCTACCCCTCTGACCCTCAACAAAGGAGCCCCTCAGGGCTGTGTCCTAAGCCCCCTCCTTTACTCTCTGTATACCCATGACTGTGTCGGAACCCACAGATCCAATCTGCTAATTAAATTTGCTGACAATACTACATTGATTGGCCTTATCTCAAATAATAACGAGGCAGCCTACAGAGAGGAAGTCACCATCCTGACTTAGTGGTGTCAAGAGAACAACCTCTCCTTCAATGTTGCAAAAACAAAGGAGCTGGTTGTGGACTACAGGAGGAATGGAGACACCTAACCTCTATTGACGTCAATGGATCTGGGGTTGAGGGGGTATACAGATTTAAGTTCCTTGGCATACACATCACCGAGGATCTCATTTGCTCTGTACATACTGGCTCTGTGGTGAAAAAAGCACATCAGCGCCTCTTTCACCTCAGATGTTGAAGAAATTTGGCATGAGTCTCCAAATCCTAAGGACTTTCTACAAGGGCACAATTGAGATCATCCTGACTGGTTGCATCACTGCCTGGTATGGGAACTGTACTTCCCTCAGTCTCAGGACTCTGCAGAGAGTGGTGTGGACATCCCCGCACATTTGTGGGTGTGAACTTCCCACTATTCGGGACATTTACAGATACGAGTGCGTAAAAAGATTTTTCATCAACAGCATGCAAATTAGTGTTCTTTTTGAAACTGGAACTTGACTTTTTAGCTTTTTCTCTTCCCTGTGCATTCCATTCAATTTTGTCTGCCCTACATGTTTTTTGTATGTGTCCTACTTCGTTACATTTTCTAGAAGTTTCACCTCTAAACCTGCATTGGTCTGGTGTATGTGAGCCCCTGCCACAATGGTAACACAATTTGTTCGGCCAGGCTGGTTTCTGTTAAGACACAGCAATTTTGTTCATACTCACTTTCATTCCTGACTGCAACTCAATTACATCTCCAGTTGTGGTTTCCATTAAAACTGTGATTTCAACTGCTTTTTTAAATGTAAGTTGTGTTTCAGTTTGGAGCCATTTTTGAATGCTCTTGTAAGATTCCAAAAACTAAATGATCTCTCAGTGCATCATTAAGCCCATTACCAATATGACAATGCTCAGACAATTTCTTCAATTCACTCACTTATGCTGAAATGGATGTCCCTTTGTTTTGATTCCAATATGAAACCTAAAGTGGTCTGCAATCAATAATTACTTCAACTCTAAATGTTCCTGCATTATTTTGACAATATCAGCAAAGCTAATTTATGCTGATTTTGTTGGACCAGTTAAACTTCAAAATAAACTGTATGCCTTTTAACTCAATGCACTCAGAAAAATTGGTACTTGTTTCTCATTGGTTATTACATTTGCTTCAAAATACAGTTCAACTTGTTCAGTATATAAAATCCAGTTATCTGTTGTATGATCAAACTTGTCTATCTTTCCAATGTTACCTGCCATATCTGCTCTTTATAATATTATTATTATCACCCGATACTCACTCTTTATGATGCGGTGAACTATTCTGTTTTCTGCCTTTTGTTTACTCAATGGGCTCTGCACATGCTGGGCTGCATTTTTTACTCACTATTCCTCGCTGCATTTTTTTGTATGTCTCACTACAGTTCAACAGGTTGATAGTTGTCTCTGGTTTGTTTTAAAAACACCTCGTTGCCAATGTTATGTTTTGTAACTTCAAAATGTTAAATTAATTAAAAGGCAGACTGGGGAGTTTGAAATTTTGCTAACAGTGTTTACTTCAAGCGAGGCATGCATGTATCACTTGGTAGCATGTTGATGTATGCAATTCATGTATTTATACATATAACCCGTAATGAATTACTTAAATGACTAAGAATGATTAATTAAGCAATATATATATAAGATGACTCAAATACTGAATACCTTATATTTCTTATAGTCCTTAATTCCCCTATTTGTTCCTTCCTGCCAATACCTGTAATACACCTCTTTGTTCTTCTTATCCAGGGCCTCAATATCTCTCCCCAAAGATGTTCCTTGAAATATTCCTCTCTGACAAAATTTTCAGTCGTGCAGATCTCTTTGTGTGAATCATGTCAATCTTGGGGCAGCAGAATCATTGATATTGCTATTGAGTGTAGGAAGTTAGGAGCTTTGTACTTCAAGTAGAATGAGTTCTTTAAGTTAAAGCACTAGTTAGGCAAGATGAAAAAATAGGCAGCTGGTGAGGACTACGGCTTGGGAAAATTGACCTCTGGAGTCTGATACAGTTCAGGGATGTGCATCCCTGGGATTAAGTGGTGACCAGCATTTCAATTGGGGAGCTAGGCACATGTGGTGCCATCTAGTGGGGGCAATAATACTTTGTTTCTGTAAAAGTTTCCTTGTCATTAATTTCTTCATTCACCGCAGTTAAGTAAATGACTCATTTTCAAGAAAGGTAGATGGGCTTATAGCTATTTCTGATGTGCAAGCCTACTACTAACAAAAACATGAGAGGTTACAACTCTTAAATACATTTGTTCATCAAAGGAAGGATAATGTGTTGCAAAGGTTTCCTAGATTGATGCTTGTGACTGTTGTGTGAGGAATAATTTCATCAACTAGGCCTGCGATAGCTACATTCGAAGAGAATCGAAGGGGACCTTATTGAAAGAGACAATATTCAAATAGTCCAGTGAGACTGGATGTGGGGAGAATAATCTCCCCTGCCTGAGTGGTGGTTGGGTGGGGGTCCGTTCAGAATGAAGGCCACAAGGTCAAGATACCGGGAATAAAATGAAGGAGCTGGGAATTGGTTTATTATTATCACTCTTACTGAAACACAAGGAAAAACCTTTCATCTTTTTGCCTGATGGAAAAGAGGAACAGAGAGGATGTCTGGAATGGGGATAGAGGTTTTCAATTATGCTGGCTGCTTTCCTGAGGCAGAAAGAAGTGTAGATGGAGTCTATGGAGGGGTGACCGGTTTTGTGTTGGACTTAGTTGTGTCCAGAACTCTCTGTAATTTCTTGCGGTCTTGGACAGAGCAATTGCATCCAGATAGGATGCTTTAGAAACATAGAAAACCTTCAGCACCATACAGGCCCTTTGGCCCACAATGCTGCGCTGAACTTGCACTTACTTTAGAAATTACCTCAGGTTACCCATAGCCCCCTATTTTTCTAAGCTCCGTGTACCTATCCATGAGTCTCTTAAAAGACTCTATTCTATCTGCCTCCACCACCGTTGCCAGCAACCCATTCCACGCACTCACCACTCTCTGCGCAAAACACTTACCCTACAAAACTCCTCTGTACTTAGTTCCAAGCACCTTAAAACTGTGCCCTCTCATGTTAGCCATTTCAGCCCTGGGAAAAAGCCTCTGACTATCTACATGACCAATGCCTCTCATCATCTTATACACCTCTATCAGGTCACCTCGCATCCTCCGTCACTCCAAGGAGAAAAGGCCAAGTTCACTCAATCTATTCTCACAAGGCATACTCCCCAATCCAGGCAACATCCTTGTAAATCTTCTCTGCACCCTTTCTAAAGTTTCCACATCCTTCCTGCAGTGAAGTGATCAGAACTGATCACAGTACCCCAAGTGGGCTTTCTATTGTGCATCTGTAAAACTTGGCAAGGGTTAATGAGAACATGCCAAATATCCTTAGCTACTTTCCTTAGGAAACAGAAGCACTGGTGTGCTTTCTTGGCCATAGCATCTACATGGTTGGGCCAAGACAAGCTATTAGTGATTCTCATAGCTAGGAACTTAAAGTTCTCAACTATGTCTTCCAAAGCACCACTGGTACATACAGAGGCACGCACTCCACCCCACTTTCTGAAGACAATGACCAGCTCTTTCTTCACTCAGAGGGTGGAACACCTGTGGAAACCTGCTCCTCACCCTGCACTGCACCACCTCCAGAGAAGGAGTGGATTGATGGAGGTAGTTGTTGATGGAGATACATACATTTCAAAGCAAAGATCATCTTAACACCTTGGTCCTAATGCAAGGCTTCGGGTCAAAACATCAACTTACATCTTTTCCCTCCACTGTTGCTGTCTTATTATCGAGTTCTTCCAGTGTCCTACTCCTGCTAATATGCTCTGTTTCGTATTTCAAGCCATTGATTTCTTTGGGACTCAAAACTTCAATTTTCTTGTTTGAATTCTAACACATCACGGTGGTTGAGGGAGGGCAGTGCGGGTGATAGAGGAGAGAAATAGAAGAATCAATTTGGTTTCATTGAACCAAATGGTTTCAACGAAGGGTGGACTTTTCCTCAGTGATTCCCAGCACAGCAGCTGCCAATGTCAACTGTGCTTTCCCTGCTCTACATAGTGAGATTCTTCTCATCTGTCTACTGTTCTAGTTAGGACCCGCAAGTGAGGTTTCACATATTCCATAGGCCAGTGGCAGAAAGACTGGTGTGCATCAGAGCTGGTTCTGATTAATTTACAAAAAAAAACTTTGGGGAAAAGATCTATTTTATTCAAGGAGAGGTATTTCCCTTTAAGAATAAATTCACCTGATTTAATTTAGTTTATTTATTTAGAGATACAGCATGAAATTGGCTCTTTGAGCAGCACTGCACAGCAACCCCTGACAACCCCGACTTAACCCTCACCTAATCACGGGGCAATTTACAATGAACCATTACCCTACCCAGCACAACTTTGTGATGTAAATTGTAATGGCTAAGTAACTCATTTTTTGGATGCAGGCCTGTTGATATATTAACACCTTGGTTTGAGTGATCAGTCATACAACATTTTTGTTACAACCTACATTGAATTTTTGGGTAAGGAAGGTGGAAAAATATTTCACAAACGAGCTTTTACTTACAGAGAAGCGTTTTTATAGAAGGTTTATCAAAGCTTAGGTCCCTCCAATTCCCACCAACCCCCCAATCCCCCACCCCCATCTCCCACTCATTCATTCTCTTACAATATCAGGATTTCCTTCCATTCTTAAACAAAACTCTATTTTTTTTTGCTGAGAAATATTTGTAATCTTAATTGTATATTATCCATTCTAGATATTTGCAGTGTTGTTTAGAGCAACAATGGTGAAAATTAACATTCACATTGGTGGAAAAGAGGGAGATAAACAGAAACTGCCAGGTGGTTTTCCTTTCTACACTCACCCCATAAAGGGGAAATGAAATGCATAATGAAACTTTTTGAACAATTTGCTGTTGTTTATTTAATCATTTTTAAGAGAAATATGTATCCGTTTTCCCCTCAAAAGTTTAACTTAATACAATGAAGGAGCAGTGGTATTCTTTGGCGCAGAACCTATTCAATCTATGCATTTTGTTGTAATTCTTAAATTAGCTTGTTTATTCTCAGAATTGGTGGGAGAGTGGTGCCTTGGAGTACAGGCTTGCCAGAAAATATCAGTCCATCTTCCAAAGTACCATCTGGTCTTGTTAAGTGGGCTGAACTCCCACGTTTCCTGCCACATACTGCATATCAGAAGACATGTAAAATCACAAATCAATCAAATCGAATCAAATCAAATCAAATTCAAGCTTAATTATCATCCAACCGTACACAAATACAGCGAAACAAAAATCATCCCTCTGGGGCAAAGGTGCAACTTTACTGTACCAGCGATCCCAGTTCAATTCCTGACACTGCCTGTAAAGAGTTTGTACATTCTCCGCTTGACTGTATGGGTTTCCTCTGGGTGATCTGGTTTCCTTCCATGGTCCAAAGACGTACCCCCAATAGGTTAATTGCTCGTTGTAAATTGACCTGTGATTAGGCTCAGATTACATCAGGGTATTGGCTGGGTGGCACAGATCAAAGGGCCAGAAGGGCCTATTTTGTACTGTTTTTCAGTAAAATAAAAAACTAAATTAAAAAAATACACAGCACATTCAAGATAACAAGGAAAAAGCATAGTCACGTCAACAAACATATATATGTATATAACATACATATAAATGTAATCAACAGGAAAAAAAATGTAAGAGCAGGAAATTGTGGAAGATTATTTTACCATTCCCATTTGGAGGGAAATGATAAATAGAAGTTCTATATCTAAGTCAAATTAAATATGCATAGTATATTGATTATACCAAATATTTTCCTGGAGATACTTATAAACAAAAGAAAACTAATTTAATCTCTTCAATTTCACACTCTTGGAGTAAATTAGAAACACCTTGGCACTGATAAGGTATTGCCTTCTCTTGATTGCATAATTTGGATGCATAATTGCTTTGAACTTTCTTTTAGAGATAAACAGATAAAGGAAAGCAGTGTGTAATATTTAGTTAAAATTACACTATATTCCCTAGGATCATAAAGGAACTAGTTATATGAAATAGAAAAAGTGTAAGTTAGGCAGACAGCTCTAAAGTTGTTCATACATTTTACATCATATCATAATATTACCTTAAGTAATGTCTATCTGCAAGTTTGTATCCTCCAAGGAAATATATAATTGTGAATGTGGCAGCAGGGTCCATTGGTGTTTGAACAGATCATTTGGCCTGCTTGCACTGGAACCATCTGAATAACTAAATAAAGGAGCTAAAGTGAGAGAGGAGCAGAGCGACTTATGTGGTTGAAGAAAAGCAGCTGCTAAACACCATGTCGATCATTGCCTGTAGAGCAATTAAAGCACACATTTCAGTAAGGGCTGCTGAATAGTTGCTTACTCACCTACCGACCTATGTTCACAGTGCAGAATAGGCCCTTCCAGCCATTTGACCAGCACCGCTCAGCAATCCCCCAATGGGTAGGATTCCTGAGCACCATTCCTCATTAGTTCCCAGAAGCACTGTCCAGGAAGGCTTCTTAACATGTTTGTTATGGAGCTAGTTATTATTATCAGGAAAGGCAGAAATAGAGAGAACACACACAGTCTTTTTTTCCCCAAGGTTGGGAATCAAGAATTAGAGCGTAGGTTAAGGATGAGAGGGAAAAGATTAAATACGGACCCTATGGGCAACTTTTTCACACAGAGGTCGGTATGTATGTCGAATGAGCTACCAGAGGAAGTGGCTGAGGCAGGGAAAATAACAACATTTTTAAAAACTTTTGGACAAGTATGTGGATAGGAAAGCTTCAGAGGGATGTGCATCAAATGAGGGTTTCTTGGTTGGTGTGGACAAATTGGGCTTAAGGGTCTTTTCCTCTATGATTCCATTAAACCTACAAACTGAGTTATATTATGAAAAGACTCTTTGCAAAAATATTTGCATTTTAGAAAATGAGTGGCACCCATCCACCATACTAAAGGCAATGCTACATATATATAGCACCCATAGCACTTCACAAGAATGGTGGTGGTGGTGCATCCATTAGTCTCGCAAGTCCATGGATCTGTGCCTGGAAAGTCTTGCTTCAGTCTGTGTTAGAGTAGCGTTTGCTGTGGCTGTAGAGTCCCACACGGGAGTGACAGTCTCAGCTGTAGTGACTGCTCTTGAAGGCACTGTCCTCCAGTGTTGTCTTGGTGCTGTTTTTCCGACGAGTGCGCTTTTCTTCAGCAGCAAGCCTCAGTTTCTCCTCTTTTTAGACCTCTGCGTAGTTCCAGCCTCCAGTGAGAGCGATCACTTGCGACGTCCTCCCACCTCTTAATGTTCATTTTCAGTGATTTCATGTCTCTCTTGCAAACGTCTTTGAAACGAAGATGGGTCCGCCTTTGTGCACAAGAATATCAGCCAGATATTAGGATACCAGAGCAACTAAATGTGGCATGTTATGCTGTTATTTTATCCTTTTTCAGAACAAGAGCATATTTCCCTTTTAAGAAACCTGTAGAGACTGAGCATGTGCAGAGGCTTACAGGAGGAAGCAATGAGGAATCCATTCAATGAGGTAGTGAAATGTGTGTTCAATCTTTAATATATATAGACTACAATTGCCACAGTTCATTATGACAGAAGTTATAGGTTTTAAGATTCAAGATTGTTTAATATCATTTCCAGTACCCGAGTGTAAAGGAGAATGAAATAATTACTCCTCGGAATCCAATGCAGCACCAAAAAAACAGAGTAAGATAAAGAACACAATAATAAAAAACACAATAAGTATAAATACATAAGATAGCTTATACACATAGGTTGATTGTATGTCCATAAAGTGACGCTTGGCACAGAGATGTCTGTAAATAAATTAACTGACAGGAAATGACAAAGTAGTAGTGGTTGGTGTGTAGAGGAGTGGGTTAGTGGGTGGAACTGTTGATCAGCCTTACTGCTTGAGGAAATTAATTGTTTTTGAGCCTGGGTGGTACTGGTGTGGATACTACGTAGCCTCCTCCCTGATGGGAGTGGGACTATCAGTCCATAAGCAGGATGAGTGGGACCCTTCATGACGTTATTCCAGCACCTTTCTCTATATACAGTATGTCTTTGATAGTGATTAATCTAGTGCCAGTGATGCATTGGGCAGTTTTGATCACCTGTTATGGAGTCTTCTTTCCTGTTTGCCGCAGTGCAGTTTCCACATCATGCAGCTTGTTAGGATGCTCTCGACTGCATGTCTGTAAAATGATGTGAGTATTGATGTGCGTAGTCCAGCTCTCTTCATCCTCCTCGGAAACGAGAGGCATTGGTGAGCTTTCCTGATTGTGTAAGATGTGTTCTGGGACCAGGAGAGTTTGTGCAAGATGTGCACTCCCAGGAGTTTGAAACTGCTCACAGTTTCCACTGCTGTTGCGCCAATGTAAAGCGGGGTGTGAGTGGTCCAAGTTCTTGTGAAATCGATAATCTTCTCCTTTGAATGGTTGACATTGAGGAAAAGATTATGTACCTGATGAATTCAAGCTCTTCCACCTTCTCTCTGTAGGCCATCTCATCATTGTTGGTGATGAGCCCCATCTCTGTCATCAATAATCTTGACAATGTGATTACTCTGGTGTTTGGCCATGTAGTCATGTGCAAGCAAAGTGTACAGCAGTGGAAACAACAGGAATTCTGCAGATGCTGGAAATTCAAGCAACACACATCAAAGTTGCCGGTGAACACAGCAGGCCAGGCAGCATCTCTAGGAAGAGGTACAGTCGACGTTTCAGTCCGAGACCCTTCATCAGGACTAACTGAAAGAAGAAACACAGTGTACAGCAGTGGGCTCAGCACACAGCCCTGTGGGGCATCTGTGTTGAGGATGAGGGGGAGAGAGGAGCATTTGTGTGTCCTGACTATCTGAGGTCTGTCAGATAGGAAGTCCAACACCTAGTTGCACACTGGTGTATTTAGATCGGGGAGTAGGAGTTTGTTCATCAAGATCTGTGGGACAACAGTATTGAATGTCAAAATGAAATCCAGAAACAGCAATCTGACATAAGTGCCCTTGTTTTCTAGGTGTATCAGAGCCAGGTGCATGACAGATCCTATGACATCACCGAGTGGTTCTGTAAGCATATCGGTGAGTGTCCAATGGAGTTTTTGATGTATACCATTACCAGCCGTTCAAAGCACTGCATGATGATTGGCCATCAGACTATAGTCATTTGGTTCTGAGGGTTCAGAGTTCTTTGGTACAGGGATGATGGTGGCTGATTTGAGGCATGTGGGAACAGCAGTCTGGATGAATAAAGTGTTGAAGATATCTGTGAAGTCATCAGTGCAAACTCCCTAAGTACTCAGCCTGGGATGATGTCTGGCCCAGCTGCCCTTATGAGGATAAACTCTCTGCTGAGTCCTTCTCCTGTCTCCTGCTGTTACAGATAGTGGCTGCTCACCTGGGAGGAGGGTAGCTTTCATGGCCAGCATTGTGCTGCATGCCTCAAAGCATGCATAAAAGTTGTTTAGAGTGCCAGGGAGAGAGACGCCACTTTATTAGGTACAGGTGTACCACCTGCACGCCAATGCAAGTACCTAATCAGCCAATCATGTGGCAGCAATTCAATGCATTAAACAGCATGCAGACACGGTCAAGAGGTTCAGTTGTTGCTCTGACCAAACATCAGAATGGAGAACAAATGTGATCTAACTGACTTTGACCGTGGAATGATTGTTGGTGCCAGGCAGGGTTGTTTGAGTGTCACGAAAACTACAGATCTCCTTGGATTTTCATGCACAAAAGTCTCTAGAGCTAACAAAGAACGGTGTGATTATTGACTTTGGGAGGAGGAAACCATGAGCCAAACCTCATCAGAGGTGGAGAAGGTCAGGAGCTCTAAATTCCTTGATGTTATCACTTCAGAGGGTCTGTCCTGGGCCCAGTATGTAAAGGCAATTATGTAGACTGCATGGCAGTGCCTCTACTTCCTTAGGCGTTTATGAAGATTTGGCATGACATCTAAATCTTTGACAAATTTCTTTAGATGCACAGTGGAGAGTATATTGACTAGATACATCACAGCCTGGTATGGAATCAGAAATGCCCTTGAACAGAAAATCCTACAAAAAGTTATGGATATGGCCCAGCCCATCACAGGTAAAGCCCTCCTCACCACTGAGAACATCTACACAAAGCATTGCCACAGGAAAGTGGGATCCATTGTCAGGGACTCCTGCCACCCAGGACATGTGTTCTTCTGACTGCTGCCATCGGGAAGAAGGTACTGGAAAATCAGGTCTCACACCACCAGGTTCATGAACTCCTCAACCATCAGGCTCTTGAATCAAAGGGGAAAACCACTCAACTTCATTTGCCCCATCGTTGAAATGTTCCCACAGCCTCTGGACTCACTTTCAAAGACTCTTCATCTCATGTTCTCAATATTTATTATTTATTTATTTCTCTTTGTATTTGCACAATTTGTTGTATTTTGCTCTCTGGTTGAACACACAATATGGTGTGGTTTTTCCTTTATTTTTATTGTGATTATTATTCTGCTATGGAGTTATTAAGCATGCCTGCAAGAAAATGGATCTGTGTACTTTGGTAATAAATTTACTTTGAACTTTTGAAAACATAAAACCATTCAGTGTTCTGTGGGTGAAAACATGAGCGAGATCAGAGGAGAATGACCAAACTGTTTTAAGCCAATAGGAAGGTGACAGTAACTCAAATAATCACACGTTACAACAGTGGTGTGCAGAAGAGCATCTCCGAATGCATAACATGTTAAACCTTGAAGTGAATGGGCTACAGCAGAAGTTCCACCTCCACACCTAACAAAGTGACAGCTGAGTGTGCAGCCTCCTTGCATTGCTTTCTCATTTACTTCAGCCACCATGTTCCAGGTTTTCTTTTTGCACTCAGTTCTGTTTAAGAAATCTTAGAGCAACCATTATAGGTGTAGTACTCTACCTATGTTCTGATGCTAGTTTAAACCATTCAACTTAATAAGAGTTAAAATATGCTCCAATGACATTTGCTCAGCCAAGTTTTATGTTTGACAATGTAATAAGGAGCTTTAAAAATACTAAAACCCAAGATTTAAAATGGAATCTGAAAGCGTGCAGCTACTTTTCCAAGAATTGAATCTGATCTGATATAAATTGAGTTTATTTTTTTTGGTATTTTTCCTCTTTATTTCCATTGCTTGGTGATGAGAAACCCCTCTTGTGCTTTTTAATTGCATTCCTTGGAGTCTGAGGCCAAACTAGAGACTAATTTCCACTCTAACACCCTGTGAGATGGATCAAATCCCTTTACCTGTCAGTCAAAGGATTAAGTCAAAAATCTCAGAATGCAATTAAAGGGCATTAATGGAGATTAATGTATTACATAACATGGTGATTGAGTTTTGCTCGACAGCTGATGAATGCCCAAGGCAAACCAGGAGTCATGTAACAAGCACACTCCAGTGACACACTTAACACTAAGAAAAACTGTTGAAATGCAGGGAATACTTAGCGTAAACGGAAGCCTTCCTGTATTGCCATATGGTCATCGGTTTCAAACGAGAGTTAAAATGTGCAGCTTCGGTCCTTATAAGGAGATTAGTCTTTCATCACAATATTAACTCAGCCTCTCACCACCTCGAAGTAGCTGGAGAACATTAGAGCTCTGCAGAACACTTACAGCAACTTAGGTGATGAAAGAAATCCTTTCAGACAGAAAGACGCAGCCTTCCTCTTCAAAACCTCGGTTGATAAAGCCTTTGTAGCCAAGGTCCAACTGGTAATTAAATCAGTGAATGCGAGAGGGATGGGTGTTTGCAGGGGCAAGTTGTCCTCCATGACTGTTAAGCAACTTAGTTTTTGTCATGAGGTTGCTGTTAGTGACCCTTGCCAAAGCGACATTCTTCTGAAATCGATTTAAGTTGCAGTCTGACAGTGCAACACATCATGGAACATGTCACAGGCGAGGTCGGAAACCAGCCAGCCTCTGCTAGTCCCCTCTCATTAATTCCAGATTACAGTTGTGCCGTGGGGAGACTAAGAACTGCCAATGCACTTCCTGCTGGGAAAAGCGAGGGAGGAAAGGAGGAAACTTAAGTTGGATGTGGATCACCTGAACAACCCCAGTGCACCTGCTCAGACTGGAGAGTCAGAGGGCTGGAAGAGTTCTGGTTAAGAGAAATTCAGAGTGAAAGAGAAAAGATAGGGTGATTGTGCAAGATATGGGTGGTAATAACTAGAAAGGATAGTACATACAAAACATTTATGTCCAATGATAGTCAGCAGAGAAAGAAGCTCAAATTAAAGGTTCTTTATCTGAATACATGCAACATTCATAACGGAGAAGTGCAAATTAATGGCACACATATACAATCTATTACAAGTTAAAAGGTTACAAGTCCAAAGTTCAAAGTAAATTTATTATCAAAGTAGATACATGTCACCATATACAACCCTGAGATTCAATTTCTAGTGGACATACTCGATAAATCTACCGAATAATAATCATAATGGAATCAACGAAAGACGGCTCAAACTTGAGCATTCAACCAATGTGCAAAAGACAACAAACTGTAAAAGTAAAAAAGAAAGAAATAATAATAATAATAATAAATAGGCAATAAGTGTCAGGAAGGTATGATGAAGAGTCATTGAAAGTGAGTCCATTGGTTGAGCGAACACCTCGATGATGGAGGAAGTGAAGTTGAGTGAAGATATCCCCCTTGGTTTAAGAGCCTGATGATTGAGGAGTAGTAAATGCTCCTGAACCTGATGGTGCAAGTCCGTAGGCTCCAGTAGCTTCTTCCTGGTGGCAGCAGCAAGAAGAGAGCATAGCCTGGGTGATGGGGATCCTTGAGGATGGATGCTGCTTTCCTGACCAAGGTTAGGAATTAAATACTGCAGGACATGAAGCAACAGGAAAGGAGACAGTGTAGATTTGCTTTGCCACTAGAAATAGAGTTAGATTTTAAAGGATGAGTCAAAGGCAGTAGGGAGGAAGAATCTGAACAGAGAAGATCCAGAGTTAAAGTCCATTTAGGAGGATCTAGGAACCAGCAAGAGGAAGGAAGCATTGGTGTGAGTTGTACATAGGTGTGGTAATGGAGGGGATAATATTAATTAGGAAATCAGAGGTGTTCTACTGTCCAAAGTTTAAAGTAAACTTCTTATCAAAGTACATATATGCCACCATATGGGATTCATTTTCTTGCAGGCATTCACAGTTGAACAAAGAAATGTAACTGAGAAACTGCACACAAAGACTAACAAAGAACCAAAGTGCAAAAGAAGACAAATTGAGCAGTAAAAGATAATAATACCAAGAACACGAATTATTAGGTAGATAATACTCAGCATTTAATTTACATGTAAATGGTCAAGCCAAATCATCAGTGAAAGATTGTTAGAGTCATACCCCTGATAACTGGTGAAAAATTATCCAAACTGTTAATTGCAAAGGCAAAATACAAGCACTCACAATTTGTACAGTCAAGACCTGAGGTGCTAAGATTTATCAGACTTGTGGCTTTTCTTTATTCTCCGAGTTCCAGACTTAGGTCATTTACCACTATTGGTCCTAGGGTCTCTCTAATCCTATGTACTCACGCTGTTCTAGGGGTAGAAGTTAAATCCAATTCCTTCTGTTCTTCAGAAATGGGATGGTAACACATCGAAAAGCCGATCCAAATTTGACTCATTTCAGAATCAGAATGAGAATCATTTTTAATATCATTGCCATATGTCATGAAATGTGTTATTTTTGTGGCAGCAGTACAATGCAATACAGAATAATAAAAATTGTGAATTACATAAAATAGTTAAGTTAAGTAAGTAGTGAGGTAGTGTTCATGGATTCAATATCCATTCAGAAATCTGATGGCAGAGGGAAAGGAGCTGTTCCTGAAATGGTGAGTGTATGTCTCCAGGCTCCTGTACCTCCTTCCTGATGGTAGCAATGAGAAGAGGGTATGTCCTGTTTGATGGGGGTCCATAATTATGGACACTGTCTTTTTGAGGCATCACTCTTTGAAGATGTCCTGGATGCTACAGAGGCAATTGTCCATGATGGAGCTAAGTTCACAACCTTCTGCAGTTTCTTTCGATCCTGTGCAGTAGCAGCTCCCATCCCCCACCATACCAGATGGAGATATCACCAGTCAGGATGCTCTCCACAGTACAACTGTAGAAATCAGTGAGTCTCTTTGATGACATACCAAATCTCCTCAAACTCCTAATGAAATATTGCTGCTGTGGTGCCTTCTTAGTAACTGCATCGATATGTTGGGTACAGCATAGATCCTCAAAGACGTTCACACCCAGGAGCTTGAAATAGCTCACCCTTTCCACTTCTGATCCCTCATCCCTCTATGAGGACTGGTGTGTTTTCTTTCACCTTACCCTTTCTGAAGTCCACAATCAGTTCTTTAATCTTACTGACCTTGAGTGTAAGTTTGTTGCTGCGACATCACTCAACTATCTGATATAACTCATTCCTGTATATCTCCTCGTCACCATCTGAAACTCTGCCAACATTAGTTGCATCATCAGCAAATTTATAGATGGCATTTGCGCTGTGCCGAGCCACATGGTCATGGGTGTAGAAAGGGTAGAACAGTAGGCTAAGCAAATATCCTTGAGGCGCGCCAGTGTTGATTATCAGCAAGGTGGAGATGTTAATTTCGATCTGCACAGACTGTGGTATTCGGTGAGGAAGGCAAGGATCCAGTTGCAGAGGGAGGTACAAAGGCATAAGTTTTGGAGCTTTGACTTGCCAGAATCAGAATCAGAATTAAGTTTAATATCATTGGAATACAGTACTATGCAAACATCTTAGACACATATATATATAGCTGGAGCGCCTAAGACTTTTGCACAGTACTGTATAGTATATCTTCCCAGTTACCAAATAACACTTAATACCACTGAGCTACTACAAAGCTAACTCTTATTTCTGTTCCCCAGCCACCCTCCTACTTTAACCAATATACTGTAGTATGCAAAAGTCTTAGGCACCCTAGCTATACATACAGTTGGCCCTCCGTATCCATGGATTTTGCAGATCGGGATTGAAAAAGCTCCCCGGAAGTTCTATCTCCAGCACTCATTGTTTGAGCATTGTTTGCCTCACGTCTCGTTTGTTCGCTAATTGTGTTGTGAGTGAGAGGAAGGAGTTTAAGGCTAGTAAGGGATGGCTGGCTGGCTATGTAAAGCGCTACAGCCTCAAGAACTTAAAGATCACGGGAGAATCGGCATCGGCTGAAGCCGAGGCAGCATCAGCGTTCCCAGAAGAGCTACGATGGTTGCGCCTGTACTGAACATGTACAGAATATTTTTCGTCATTATTCTCTAAACAATACAGTATAACAACTATTTACATAGCATTTACATTGTATTAGGTATTATAAGTAATCTAGAGATGATTTAAAGTATACAGGAGGATGTGTGTAGGTTATATGCAAATACTACGCCATTTTATATATGGGATTTGAGCATCCGTGGAATTTGGCATCCGCAGGGAGTCCCGGAACCACACCCCCGGGATACGGAGGGCCGACTGTATATGTTCCTATGACTTTTGCACTGTACTGTGTGTCATGAGTTTTTTTTGTTTGGCGGCAGCAGTACATTGCAATACATAATAATATTTTTTAAACTATAGATTACAAGAAGAAATATACATATAAATTAAATTAAATAAGTAATGCAAAAAGAGAGCAAAGAAAAATAGATTTTTGGGTTCATTGTCTATTCAGAAATCTGAAGGCGGAGGGGAAGAAGCTGTTCTTGAAATGTGGAGTGTGTGTCTTCAAGCTCCTGTACCTCCTCCTTGATAGTAGCAATGAGAAGAGGACATGTCCAGGGTGATGGGGTCCTCAATGATGGATGCTAACTTCTTGAGGCAATGCCTTGTAGAAATTTGCGAGTCTTTGGTAACATACCAAATCTCCTCAGAGTCCTAATGAAATATAGCTGCTGTTGTGCCTTCTTTGTAATTGCATCAAAATGTTGAGCCCCAGAAAGATCTTCAGAGATGTTGACACCCAGGAACTTGAAACTGCTCACCCTTTCCACTGTTGATCCCTCAATGAGGCTGATGTGTGCTCCCTCAATTTTTGCTTTCTGAAATCCACCTTGGTCTTACTAACATTGAGCCCAAGGTTGTTGTTGCAACAGCACTCAACCAGCTGATCTACCTTGCTCCTGTACTCCTCGCACAATCTAAAATTCTGGTAACATTACTTATGTTGTTGGCAAACTTATAGATGGCATTTGAGCTGTGCCTAGCCACACAGTCATGGGTGCACAAAGAGTAGAATGGTGGACTAAGCATACATCCTTGAGGTGCACCAGTGTTGATTGTCAGTGAGGAGGAGATGTTACTTCCAATCCGCACTGACTGTGTCTCCCAATGAGGAAGTCAAGGATCCAATTGCAGAGGGAGGTACAGAGGCCCATGTTCTGGAGCTTGTTGATTGTAACGGAGAGTATGATTGTGTTGAATGCTGAGCATCCCCCATAGAACACAAACCCTACCAGAGCATCAATAAGCAGCAGCCTGACATAGGTATTGTTTTTATCCAGGTGATCTAAGCCCGGATGCAGAGCCAGTGATGTTGTATCCGCTAGAGACCTATTGTGGCAAAGGGCAAATTGCAGCTTGTCCTGGTCCTTGCCTAAGCAAGTGTTGATTCTGGCCATGACCAAGCTCTCAAAGCACTTCATCACAATAGATGGCCAGCTGGTGGCACAGTGAGATCAGCGCCGGACTCCAGAGTGAAGGTTCCTGAGTTCGAATCCAGGTCGGGCCACCCCCGAGCACACTTTCCATCCACGCTGGGTAGAGTGTCGAGCTAGCCACTTGGCCTCGTAAAAAATACAAGGGTCGAGTCATGACCCAGTTAATCCTGACACCACAGACAAGAATGGCTGAATGTCTGGAGGACACACTTAAAAAAAATCACAATAGGTGTGAGTGCAACTGGGCAACGGTGTTTGAAGCAGCTCACACTGCTCTTCTTGAGGTCTGGTATGATTGTTGCCCTGGGAAACTCCAACTGTAGCAGTGAGAGATTGAAGATGTCCTTGAACACTCCCAGCAGTTGGTTGGCACAGGTTTTCAGTGCCCTACCAGGTACACCATCAATGCCTGACACCTTACGAGGATTCATCCTCTTGAAAAGTGTTCTGACGTCGGTCTTCTGAGTCAAAGATCACGGTCACCAGATGTTGCCGGGATTCATATAGGTGTAGTTTTATTCTACGTACATGGAAGGCACTGATCTCACCCATGAGTGAAACATCACAAACATTCATGATGTTAGGTTTTACCTTGTAGGAAATAATGGCCTGCAAACCATTGCCAGAGCTAACGTGCATCCGGTTCCACAACTAACTTCAACCAGAATTATTTTTTTCATTCTTAAAAATGCCTTCCTTATGTCTTACCTGGACTTCTTATATAATTCTGGATCATCGATCTTGAGTGGCACAGATCTGGTCCTCGGTGGACTATGAATCTCCTGCATCACCCATAGGTTTTAGTTTGGACATGCCCAGTATACTCTTGAAGGCATACATTCATCCACACAACTCCTGATGATGCAGCAGCTGGACTGCAGATTACTGTGTTATCATTTCCATTTTCCACTTCAATTGTGTAGCATTCTATTTATTGATATAGAGCCAATCTGGCACAGAAGAGCGTGGAATTGATTGCTCCTGTCAACTTGTAGAAGGAGTTCACTCCCAACGTGTCCCATAGCCAAGCCTCACCTCATGTATTTCACTGTCTTAACCTAGGTCACCAGGTAGCTCTTATTACCATCATAACAGTCTGCTTTTCTGAGTGCCTTTGAGCCTTTCAGTGCAGTTAGATTGGTCTTTAGAGTGAACACATTGTTTCTTTTGTCACTACAAAAACATAACTACTTCCCCATTAATTTGGTGTGTTAGACCTTAAGAATAGGTAAGGCGAGCTAACTTCCCAATTTATTGCTGCTGTTCAGTGAACATAAGGGAGCGTTACTTAGTCCAGTTCACTGGTCATTGGCGAGACCGACGACAGGGACTCGCGTAGCCTTGGTTGTGGCCAGGACTAGGCCTAGGCCATGGGGTCACCTGTAGCAGTCTGCCAGGGGAAGAGACGTCAAGTAGATATGGGAGAGGCCTCTGTGCACATTCTGGAATCCATTCTGGTTAGGGACTAGATTCTCCTGTCAGTACTTCACGCCAGTGTTTGCTCAGTGGAAGAATAAGCTGGACCAGGACACCTTTCCATGCCATGTCAGTCAGTCGTGGGTTATGATACTTTTTTGTGCCTTGTGACTATGTTTTTCTGAAATCATAATCACATGTGCTATTTGTGCTATATGCAGTGTGCTGTGTGCTGTTGGTAACGTGTTTGCAACTTAGCCCTGGAGGCACATGTTTCATTTGGCTATATTCATGTATGGTTGAATGACAATTAAACTTGAATTGTATTGTCTGTTATCTCATGCTGCACTAGTTCATCCTATGATTTATCATTTCTGGAAATTCAATCCATCAATTAAATTGTCATCAATCTCTTTGCTTATTTTTTCTTGATGTTCTCAGAGACCATCATCAGACTGAAAGCACTGCTTACTCTCCCATTCTGGGATGGTTGTTTTTAACCTTCAAATGTCCGCATTCCCTACCCCAACCACCCACCAGGGTGAGTGTAAGAGGAATGATTTACTAGGTCAGTATGTTGAGGAAGTAATGAGGGAACAGGCTTTTGTAGATCTAATACGGTACAACAAGAAGAAGTTAACAGATGATCTGGTAATTTTGGGTCCCTTACTGACTAAAGCAAACCATAATATCATGGAGCATCAGTTAGCTGCAATGGCTTTGAAAACGACTAAAACACAGCATTAAACAAGCCATGGTTAACAGTTACAGAACTTATACCTACATTATTTATAATATATCTTTTTTAAGGCAAAAAAAATCTAACAAATCTTTGGCTACTGCTATTTGGAGAAGTTAAATCAGCGATTCAGTGATTAAGTCAGTAGTTTATTAAGCTGTCAGGCGATCACAGTAGGCCTGCACATTTTGGGATTCAGCCGAGAAGGACTACTGTGTTACTATGTACACAAGAGAAGTCTAGCAAAAATTGTAAAAACTTTAAAAGATATATAAAAATAGATTAGCTAAAGTTAATGTGGCTTGCTTACAGAATGAGGCAGAGGTTGTTGTTATTGCTGCTTGTGTAGTTCTGTTGAACATTGTGGACATGCTATTTTGTCCCCAGAATGTGTGGACACTTTCAGGCTGCACATAGGATATCCATAGGTGTGTTCATTGTTAAAACAAACAACACATTACATGGTATGTTTTGATGTAGATGTAATAAATAAATCCAAGTTAGACATTCTATTGGGGAATGATAAAATGGCAGAGAAATTACACATGCATTTTCTATCAGTCTTCACGGATGAAAGCACAAACAAAACTCCCAGAAATCATATACATAGGATGAACCTTGACTGATGAAATCCATCTGAGTTTTAGCACATTGGAAGGAAAGACAGGCTGTTCTTTTAAAATAAGGACTGTTGAACTAACTAGAAAACTGACTGAAGTACATCCAGAAATGACCTAACATTGAAAAAACCAAAAGCCAATTGACAAGCATTGTAGAGTTATGGTTGTATAATGCCAAAATAGAACTTCATCTTTCAAACCCTTGAAGGTACAAGATCAAAGAAGACTTGTAAGGTTTATTTGCTACATTGAGTGTAAATTACTTAATCTTGAAGGGGAAAATAAAAATGGATCTTACAAAGCAATGAATAGAGCCATGCTCTCTACTTGCTGTTGCCATCAGGAAGGAGGTACAGGAGCTTTAGGTCCCACACCACCAGGTTCAGCAACAGTTATTACCCTTCAACCATCAGGCTCCTCAACCAGCGCGGATAACTTTACTCATCTCAACACTGAATTGACTTCACAACCTATGAACTCATTTTCAAGGACTCACAACTCATGATCTCAGTATGTATTTATTTGTTTATTTTCCTGCTTGTTTGTTTGTTTGTTTGTTTATTTATTTATTGTGTTTTGTATTTACACAGTTTGTCTTTTTTTTGTACATTGGTTGTTTGTCAGTCTTTGTATGTAGTCTTTTTCCCTGATTCTATTGCACTTCTTTGTCCTAGTGTGAATGTCGGTAAGGAAATGAATCTCAGGCTAGCATATGGTGACATATACATACTTTGATAATAAATTTACTTTGAACTTTGAGATAGAATTAACCTTTACAAGCACATTTATATTGAGCTCATCAATGAAGACCAACTTGGAAGTGCAGCAAGTACTCCTAAACTGAAAGAGACAGGTTACTGGAATGGTCTTCTGAATAAGGTAATGAAGTAGTCAAGAGGCAAACCATAAGCAGAATGAGAACGAGAATCAGAATCAAATCAGGTTTATTATCACTGGCATGTGTCATGACATTTGTTAACTTAGCAGCAGCAGTTCAATGTAATACATAATATAGAAGGAGAAAAAAATTAAAAATCATGCAAAAACAGAAATAATATATATAGTAAAAAAAGTGAGGTAGTGCTCATGGTTTCAATGTCCATTTAGGAATCGGATGGCAGAGGCGAAGAAGCTGTTCCTGAATTGATGAATGTGTGCCTTCAGGCTTCTGTACCTCCTGCCTAATGGTAACAATGAGAAAAGGGCATGGCCTGGGAGCTGGAGGTCCTTAATAATGGACACTGCCTTTCTGAGACACCGCTCCTTAAAGATGTCCTGAATAGGACCTAAGATGGAACCGATTAAATTTACATCCCTCTGCAGCTTCTTTTGGGAGAGAGCAAATGGGTTCCGGCTTCTCTCCCCTTCCTTTCCATTCTGGCTGAAGAGCCTCAGTCTGAAACGTCAACTGTTTATTCCCTCCATAATGTTGCCTGACATGTTGAGTTTGTTCAGCACTTTGTGTGTGTTGGTCAAGAGGCGGTGAGGCAAGCAAATGAAAAACCGCTTTCAACAGCAGGGTAAATTGTACAGAGTGAGTTGAATCTCTGATATGTTGTAGCCAACAGCTCACTAAACTCAGCTGCACTGAAATTAAACCCATCAAATGTATGACAAGAGTAATTGGCTAAAATGTCATTGAACACAGAAGCAGGCCAAGATGACAACCATTGGTATCTGATGCAAATCAAACATGATCAAAAACCAGCCATTTACTCTGCCAAACAAACACCTATGTGCTAGGTAGGAGGTGATGATCCAATAACCCTGAACTCCTTCCCAATACCCACTGTCAGGATGAAGTCCAAATCAAGTTTAATGTCATGTGCACAGGTACGATGAGGTACAGATACAATAGAAAAACTTACCTACCTATTGTATCATGAATACCTGTATCCTTTTAGCATCTATACAATGGATGATCTAAGATATTACAGCCTAGAGTTTCCAGCAGTTGGAAGTATATTGGAGGTTTTACTGGAGGGTGAGGAGAGCTAAAGGGCACTAATTACCACAGGATCTATTCTGGCTGCTTCTCTTTGATTTACTGGAATATAAGGGCATGTGGTTCTTATTTTCGCAAACAACAGGAATTCTGCAGATGCTGGAAATTCAAGCAACACACATCAAAGTTGCTGGTGAACGCAGCAGGCCAGGCAGCATCTCTAGGAAGAGGTACAGTCGACGTTTCAGGCCGAGACCCTTCGTCAGGACTAACTGAAGGGAGAGTGAGTAAGGGATTTGAAAGTTGGAGGGGGAGGGGGAGATCCAAAATGATAGGAGAAGACAGGAGGGGGAGGGATGGAGCCTAGAGCTGGACAGGTGATAGGCAAAAGGGATATGAGAGGATCATGGGACAGGAGGTCCGGGAAGAGCCACACTCAGGTTGGAGGAATAATACCTTATATTCTGTCTGGGTAGCCTCCAACCTGATGGCATGAACATCGACTTCTCTAACTTCCGCTAATGCCCCACCTCCCCCTCGTACCCCATCTGTCACTTATTTTTATACACACATTCTTTCTCTCTCTCTCTCCTTTTTCTCCCTCTGTCCCTCTGAATATACCCCTTGCCCATCCTCTGGGTCCCTCCCCTTGTCTTTCTTCCTGGACCTCCTGTCCCATGATCCTCTCATATCCCCCTTGCCAATCACCTGTCCAGCTCTTGGCTCCATCCCTCCCCCTCCTGTCTTCTCCTATCATTTTGGATCTCCCCCTCCCCCTCCTCCTCCAAATCCCTTACTCACTCTTCCTTCAATTAGTCCTGACGAAGGGTCTCGACCTGAAACGTCGACTGTACCACTTCCTAGAGATGCTGCCTGGCCTGCTGCGTTCACCAGCAACTTTTATGTGTGTTGGTTCTTATTTTTGTGCTTTTCCAGTGTACCTCTGTTGGCAAAAGTGGTGAACTACTAAATTAGAAGCTTTGTCTTCCTTATAATAGCCTAATAGTCAAGGCCCATCAGTACTCATGCCCAAGTCCTGCCCCATATCAAAATTTCCTCCTCTCTGTAGAGTTCCTGGCATTATTTGATTGAAATATCCCTACATTGGGAAATGCTTTGTGTTTGGGAGAGCACGCACTGTGCTGTGCCATTGACTTTTTGCTTTCCTATCTGTGCTCTTTATCAGATGTGGGAGAGAATGGCAGGAATGAAATGTGAATTATGTGATCCTACTTTGTTGTACTGGTACTAGTCCATGCAATGTTGCCACAAAAATATTGACACTACAGTTTGCACTGGTGAAATCTGGTTTACAAAGTTGTTTCATCATGTGCCATCACCTGTCCTGTGCAGACATCCCCGTAGAGTGTAAGGAATGAAAGTTACGGAGTCAATTGTTCACAGACACTGTTTCAGAGCTAGGTAAGGATGGCCCTGAGGGAGAGTTGTCTACTCTTGAACCATGTAGCTCTGCTTTTATTTACTTCTTGCATTGAGAATAAACATCATTAATGACTCGGATGTGCATGGAGGCCAGGGCAACAGGACTACATTAGCATTCTGATGGATAGAAAATCCCATGTCATGCAGGAATATTGCAGCACAGGTGTTAAGTGACTGGATCGGTAATCAGGAACCTAGATTGTACATCCAGCAGCATTTGTTCAAATCCCACCAAAGCATGAGCAACTTAATTCTAGTAATTTAGAAAAAATATTCTGGAATATATTACTATGAATGATGGTGATGCCATAAAGTTACTGAGTTGTTCTAAAAGTCCAACTGGTTTATTAGTATTTTTCAGGGAAGAAAATATGTTGCACTTACTTTGATTGTGATTCATTTAATTCTTACTCATTCTCTGAAATTGCCTATGAACCTAGAAAATTCAACAGGCATTGGGGCTGGAGATGAAACGCTGGCATTTACAGTGTTATTCATATCTTGTGATCACATCTTTAATGCTGAATGAATGTCATTTCATTTCATTGAAGTATCTTCTGGCGGAGTTGTAGTATTTTATTGGACTAGAAAGTTTAATTCTAAGGAACTATTTGTATCGGCCTCATAACCCACCCTTAAGGTAAAAGAGCCCTCAGGAGGCAGTGATCACAATATGATTGAGTTCAACTTGAAATTTGATAGGGAGAAAATAAAGTCTGATGTAGCAGTATTTCAGCGGAGAAAAGGAAATTACAGTGATATGAGAGAGGAGTTGGCCAAAGTAAATTGCAGGGAGATACTGGCAGGGATGATAGCAGAGCAGCAATGGTGTAAGTTTCTTAGAAAAGTGAGGAAGGTACGGGATAGATGTATTCTAAAAATGAAGAAATACTCAAATAGCAAAATAGTACAACCGTGGCTGACAAGGTTGTCAAAGCTAATGTAAAAGTGAAAAAGAGGGCATACAACAAAGCAAAAGTTAGCTCGAAGAGAGAGGATTGGGAAGCTTTTAAAAACCTACAGAGAGTAACTAAAAGAATCATTAGGAGGGAAAAGATGAAACATGAAAGCAATCTCGCAAACATTAATGAAGTGGACCATAAAAGCTTGTTCAAGTACGTAAAAAATTAAAGAGAGACAAGAGTGGATATAGGAACGCTAGAAAATGAGGCCGGAGAAATAATAATGGGGTCAAGGAGATGCCAGATAAACTAAAAGGGTATTTTGCATCAGTCTTCTCTGTGGAAGACACTAGCAGTCTGCCAGATGTTGAAGGGTGTGAGGGAACAGAAGTGAATGCAGTTACTATTACAAGAGAGAAGGTGCTCAAAGAGCTGAAAGAGTTCAGAGTACATAAGTCACCTGGACCAGGTGAACTGCACCCTGAGTTTCAGAAAGAAGTAGTGGTAGAGATTGTGGAGGCATCAGTAATGATCTTTCAAAAATCATTGCACTCTGGCATGTTGCCAGAGGACTGTAAGATTGCAAATGCCACTCCACCCTTTAAAAAAGGAGGAAGGCAGCAGAAATGAAATTATAGACCATTTAGCCTGACCTCAGTGGCTGGGAAAATGTTGGAGTTAATTTTTAAGGATGAGGTTATGGAGTACTTAATGACACAGAACAAGATTGGACAAAGCCAGCATGGTTCCCTTAAGGGAAAATCCTGCCTGACGAACCTGTTGGAATTCTTTGAGGAGATTACAAGTAGAACAGATAAAGGGGATGCAGTGGATGTTGTATATTCAGACTTTCAGAAGGCCTTTGACAAGGTGAGACACATGAGGCTGATTACCAAGTTAAACACCCATTGTATTACAGGAAAGTTACTGGCATGGTTAGAACATTGGCTAATCGATAGGGGGCAGTGAGTGGGAATACAAGGATCCTTTTCTGGTTGGCCGCCAGTGACTAGTGGTGTTTCTCAGGGTTTGGTGATAGGACCTCTTCATTTTATGCTGTATAGCAATAAATTAGATGATGGAATAGATGGTCTTGTTGTCAAGTTTGCAGATGAAGGGGCAGGTAGTGTTGAGGAAACAGGAAGGCTGCAGAAGGACTTAGACAGATTAGAAAATCTGGCAAATGAAAGTGGCAAATGAAACACAATGTTGGACAATGCATGGTTATTCACTTTATTAGTAGAAATAAATGTACAGACAATTTTCTAAAGGGGAGAAAATCCAAAAATCTGAGATGCAAAGGGACTTCGGAGTCCTTGCGCAGAACACTTTAAAGGTTAACTTGCAGGTTTGAGTCGGAGGTGAGGAAGGCAAATGCAATGTTAGCATTCATTTCAAGAGGTCTTGAATACAAGAGCAGGGATGTGATCTCGAGGCTTTAAGGCTGATTTATATTTGTGCGTATGGGCTCCGCCGTAGGCCTGATGTATACTTTTGCGTAGCCCTATGCTGTAGCGAGCATGTGTAGTTGTGGCTGTGTCGCTCTGCCATTCACCGCCAAAACGCTAGTTGGCGGTGAGGTTTCGATGCCACTGTGTTAAGTTTCTTCGTGAGAGACATAGATGAGGAAATGCATTTCAAGTATCTTCGGATGTCAATAGGTAGATTTGACGATTTGGTTCATTGTCTCCGACCACTTATGTTCCATCAGTGTACTTGGCGTGACGGAGAAAAGCAACTGGAAATGCCTATAAGGAAATGCAACGCTACCAAGCGGACCAATTACAGTTGTTGCGGTCTGCGTCACAGCAACACGTGAGTTACATTTTTGGGGAGGTGCACGTCACCCTACGGTGTAGGGTACGTGGTACGTACAGCATACATGTGACGCACAAGTATAAATCAGCCTTTATAAGGCATTGGTGAGACCTCACTTTGAGTATTATGAACAGTTTTGGGCTCCTTTTCAGAATCAGAATCAGAATCAGGTTTATTACCACCGGCATATGCCGTACGATTTGTTAACTTAGCAGCAGCAGTTCAATGCAATACATAATCTAGCAGAGAAAAAAAATAAAATAAAATAAAAATAATAATAAATAAACAAGTAAATCAGTTACATATATTGAATAGATTTTAAAAATGTGCAGAAACAGGAATACTGTGTATTTTTAAAAAAGTGAGGTAGTGTCCAAAGAATCATTGTCCATTTAGGAATCAGATGGCAGAGGGGAAGAAGCTGTCCCTGAATCGCTGAGTGAGTGCCTTCAGGCTTCTGTACCTCCTGTCTGACGTTAACAGTGAGAAAAGGGCATGCCCTGGTTGCTGGAGGCTGCCTTTCTGAGACACCGCTCCCTGAAGATATCCTGGGTACTTTGTAGGCTAGTACCCAAGATAGAGCTGACTAGATTTACAACCTTCTGCAGCTTCTTTCAGTCCTGCGCAGTAGCCCCTCCATACCAGACAGTGATGCAGCCTCTCAGAATGCTCTCCACAATACAACTACAGAAGTTCTTGAGTGTATTTGTTGACATGCCAAGTCGCTTCAAACTCCTAATAAAGTTTAGCTGCTGTCTTGCCTTCTTTATAACTACATCAGTATGTTGGGACCAGGTTAGATCCTCAGAGATCTTGACACCCAAGAACTTGAAACTGCTCAGTCTCTCTACTTGTGATCCCTCTATGAGGATTAGTATGTGTTCCTTCATCTTACTTTTCCTGAAGTCCACAATCAGCTCTTTCACCTTACTGACGTTGAGTGCCAGGTTGTTGCTGCGGCTCCATTCCACTAGCTGGCATACCTCACTCATGCACGTCCTTTCATCACCACTTGCGATTCAACAAACAATGATTGCGTCATTAGCAAATTTATAGATGGTATTTGAGCTATGCCCAGTCACACAGTCATGGATATACAGAGAGTAGAGCAGTGGGCTAAGCACACGCCCCGAGGTGCACCACCGTTGATCGTCAGTGAGGAGGATATGTAGGCACCAATCCGCACAGATTATCGTCTTCTGGTTAGGAAGTTGCAGATCTAATTGCAGAGGGAGGTACAGAGGCCCAGGTTCTGCAACTTCTCAATCAGGATTGTGGGAATGATGGTATTAAATGCTGAGCTATAGTTGATGATCAGCATCCTGACGTAGGTGTTTGTGTTGTTCAGGTGGTCTAAAGCCATGTGGAGAGCCATTGAGATTGCATCTGTCATCGTCCTATTGTGGGGAGAGGCAAATTGCAATGGGTCCAGGTCCTTGATGAGCAGGAGATCAGTCTAGTCATGACTAATCTCTCAAAGCATTTCACCACTGTCAATGTGAGTGCTACTGGGCGATAGTCATTAAGGCAACCCACATTATTCTTCTTAGCCACTGGAATAATTGTTGCCTTTTTGAAGCAAGTGGGAACTTCCACCCGTAGCAGTGAGAGGTTGAAAATGTCCTTGAATACTCCCACTAGTTGGTTGGCACAGGTTTTCAGGACTTTACCAGGTACTCCATCGGGACCATCCGCCTTGCGAAGATTCACTCTCTTTAAAGACAGCCTAACATTGGCCTCTGAGACAGAGATCACAGGGTCATCAGGTGCAGCAGGGATCTTCACAGCTGTAGTTGTGTTCTCCCTTTCAAAGCGTGCATAGAAGGTGTTGAGTTCATCTGGTAGTGAAGCATCGCTGCCATTCATGCTATTTTTGAACATTTATTAATTCATTTTGAAATGCCTCAAAGGGTACAAAATGCATACATAATTTTAGCTAATGCAAAAATAAATTGATTCCTCTTCTAAGAAAAGATGAGCTGGCATTGGAAAGGGTTCAGAGGAGGTTTACAAGGATGATTCCAGGAACGAAATGGTTATCATATGAGGAACATTTGATGGCTCTGGGTCGGTACTCGCTGGATTTTAGATGGATGGGGGGGGGATCTCATTGACACGTTTCGGATGTTAAAAAGCCAAGACAGAGTAGATGTGGAAAGCATACTTCCCATGGAAGGGGAGTCTAGGACAAGAGGGCAGAGAAATTTCTTCAGCCAGAGGGTGGTGAATTTGTGGAATTTGTTACCACAGGCTGATGTGGAGGTCAGGTCATTGGGTATACTTAAGGCAGAGATTGATAGGTTCTTGATTGGACACATCATCAAAGAGAAGGCCGAGGAGTAGAGCTGAGGAGGGGAAAAATGATCAGCTATGATGAATGGGCTAAATGGTCTAATTCTGCTCCTATGTCTTATGGTCTTATTATGCAGCTTTTGAAAGAAAAATCATTGCTTTGCATACAATATAACATATTTCACTCCCATGTTTAGCACTTGAATGTCCTCCTCGATTTATTTTGGCATTAGCTGAAAATATGTAAACATTTTGTACCCTTTGAGCTATTTCACAATGAATTAATAAATGATCAGAAACAGCACTTTTTGAATGCCACCCAATTTCACAGAAAAACACAATGTATGCTTTTGAAAAGAAATAAGTGGTTTGTCATGCAGTACACTGGAAAATAATGGCACAGGATACTTTATTCCTCACTGAGATGAACCTCACAAGGGATTGATAAATGCAAATCATTGGACTGCTACATATAATTTCTTCTTCTATTCCACCCAGAGTAAATCTGAGAAGGAACATGTAACTCATGCAGAAACATGTAACAATTTGTAAGCACTAAGTTTCTTAAAATGTTTAACTCCATAACTAAGGTGACAAGAGGCTCCATAAAACACAGGGAAATTTAACCACACCTGCATAAAAACAGTGAATGAAACAGACTGCGTGTTGGAGAAAGTTTGTTAAGGTCTTTCTGTCATCAAAGCTACCATCAATACTATCAGGTACTCTCCTATTCAATGTTGTTACAATTAGTTTTGGTGGTTTTGAGTATCCCTGGGTGGCTGAGAAAGACTCGCTGATACAAACAATTCACAGTAACACACACAAAATGCTGGAGGAGCTCAGCAGGTCAGGAAGCATCTATGTAGAGGAATAAAGAGTCAACACTTCAGGCTGAGACCCTTTATCAGGACTGGAAAGGGAGGGGGAAGAATCCAAAATAAGAAGGCTGGGTGGGGTGGGGGGGGGGATATGCTGGAAGGTGACAGGTGAAGGCAGATGGGGGGGGGTAGGTGAGCCAAGGAGGGAGGACAAAATGAGAAGCATGAAAGTGATAGGTGAATGGGCTGAAGAGGAAGGAATCTGACGGGAGAGGAGAGCGGACCATGGGAGAAAGGGAAGGTGGAAGGGAACAAAAGGACGTAATAGGCAAACGAGGAGATGAGAAGGGGTAAGACGGAGCCAGAATGAGGAATGGAAAATGAGCTGGGGAGGGGGAGAATCTCTCCACAGTTTGAACAGTTAATATAGATCTAGAAACATGCTCTGTTTTATCTGCTGGGGGGAGCACATTTTCACACATATCATCACTGTGCCTAGTATTAACTTGTTTCACATTAACAGAACCTTTCCTGTTTAAGGACTGTTCAAATACAGGTGATTTCCATCAGCTTGGAAGTTGCTATGCCAAGTTACCCATGTCAAATTATAGGCACCAGTAATATAGGTGCAGGTTGATCCTTCAACCTAGTTTGAATTGACTGAAAAATTCAAACACTAGTCAATAGTTTCAGAAATATATTTATGTAATTTGGAAATACCTTTTCTTAAAAACCCCTTGAACTAATAAAAAAAAAATCAGTGGATTTGAAGCTAGCCAGTTCGACACTGTGCAAGTCTGGCATTATCAGTATTGAAGGAAAATATGCTCTGGACAGCTTTACTAAAAACAGTAGGTAAGAGTTGCTATTTTATTAACTTGCTTTAAAATAGATTAAAAGCATTTGTGTTTTATATAAACTTCATGTTACAGATTAATAAGATTGCCCATTTAGATGCCAGTCTTAAACCATGATCAGAGAGCACAGACATGCCCAGGCAAAGCCTTGAATACCCAACAACAATCGACTATCTTACCCAGATTGAATACAGTAGCACATAGATCAGAGTATGCTGGTAAACTGTGAAACTGAGCAGATATAATACACGCAATTAATTTATCTGCCCTGTCCTGGACTATTTATATTTTCTGACCTGGTTTGTGATTTATCAAGTGCAACATGAAAAAGGTTTACAATATGAGTGCTGACAGGAAGCATGTTTCATGAAGACAAGCTTGGATAAGCTAACACTAAGGCCGGGATTGAAGGAAGAGAAGGCCCAGCTAAGGGCTGTGACTGTAGAGCTGTTCCACTAAAACTACCTCAGAAATGATCCAGGTTACAATTACAGCAGAGAAAGTACTCAGGAAGCTGAATAGTCTAAGGGTAGATAAATCTCCCGGACCAGATGGAATGCATCCTCGTGTTCTGAAGGAAGTAGCTGTGGAGATTGCGGATCAATAGATCAAAAGTCGATAGATTCTGGCATGGTTCCGGAGGACTGGAAGATTGCAAATGTCACTCCGCTATTTAAGAAGGGGGCAAAGAAGCAAAAAGGAAATTATAGACCTGTTAGCTTGACATCGGTGGTTGGGAAGTTGTTGGAGTCGATTGTCAAGGATGAGGTTACAGAGTACCTGGAGGCATATGACAAGATAGGCAGAAGTCAGCATGGTTTCCTTAAAGGAAAATCCTGCCTGACAAACCTATTGCAATTTTTTGAGGAAATTACAAGTAGGCTAGACAAAGGAGATGCAGTGGATGTTGTGTATTTGGATTTTCAGAAGGCCTTTGACAAGGTGCCGCACAGGAGGCTGCTAAACAAGATAAGAGCCCATGAAATTACGGGAAAGTTACATATGTGGATAGAGCATTGGCTGATTGGCAGGAAACAAAGAGTGGGAATAAAGGGATCCTATTCTGGTTGGCTGCCGGTTACCAGTGGTGTTCCACAGGGGTCAGTGTTGGGGCTGCATCTTTTTAATTTGTACATCAATGATTTGCATTATGGAATAGATGGCTTTGTGACTAAGTGTGCTGATGATATAAGGATAGGTGGAGGAGTCAGTAGTGCTGAGGAAACAGAGAGTCTGCAGAGAGACTTGGATAGATTGGGAGAATGGGCAAAGTGGGAAATGAAATACAATGTTGGAAAGTGTATGGTTATGCATTTTAGTAGAAGAAATAAACGGGCAGACTATTATTTAAATGGGGACAGAATTCAAAGTTCTGAGATGTAACGGGACTTGGGAGTCCTCGTGCAGGATACCCTTAAGGTTAACCTTCAGGTTGAGTCGGTAGTGAAGAAGCCGAATGCAAGGTTGGCATTCATTTCTAGAGGAATAGAGTATAGGAGCAGGGATGTGATGTTGAGGCTCTATAAGGCACTGGTAAGACCACACTTGGAGTACTGTGTGCAGTTTTGGGCTCCTTATTTAAGAAAGGATGTGCTGACGTTGGAGAGGGTTCAGAGAAGATTCACTAGAATGATTCTGGGAATGAGAGGGTTAACATATGAGGAATGTTTGACTGCTCTTGGACTGTACTCTATTCCTTGGAGTTTAGAAGAATGAGGGGGGACCTTATAGAAACATTTCGAATGTTGAAAGTTATGGGCAGAGTGGATGTGGCAAAGTTGTTTCCCATGGTGGGAAAAGTCTAGTACGAGAGGGCATGACTTAAGGATTGAAGGGCACCCATTCAGAACAGAGATGCAAAGAAATTTTTTTAGCCAGAGGGTGGTGAATCTGTGGAATTTGTTGCCACGGGCGGCAGTGGAGGCCAAGTCACTGGGTGTATTTAAGGCAGAGATTGATAGGTATCTGAGTAGCCAGGGCATCAAAGGTTATGGTGAGAAGGCGGGGGAGTGGGACTAAATGGGAGAATGGATCAGCTCATGATAAAATGGTGGAGCAGACTCGATGGGCCAGACGGCCGAATTCTGCTCCTTTGTCTTATGGTCTTATAGTCTTACAAATGAGGAGTGTTCCTGTAACCCCTTTTAAAACAAATGGTTAGGGCAAGAGTGTCATATGTTGAGCATGTGTACAAGGATCACTGCTACAAGAAAGCAGCATCCATCATCAACGACCCACATCAACTTGGCCATGCTCCCATCTTGTTAATACCATCGGACAGGAGATGCAGGAGCCTCAGGTCCCACACTACTATACAAAGCAATAAATAGAGTCATAGTCTCTTCTCACTGCTGTCATCAGGAAGAAGGTGCAGAAGCTTTAGATCCCACACCATCAGATTCAGGAACAGTTATTACCCTTTAATCATCAGGCTCATGAATCGTCATGGATAATTTCACTCACCTCAATACTGAACTGATCCCAAAACCTATGGACTCATTTTCAGCTACTCTACAGCTCATGTTCTCAGTATTATTTATTTATTTATGAGTTATTGTTCGTATTTTTTTTGTATTTGCACAGCTTGTCTGCTTTTGCACATTGGTTGTTTGTCAATCTTTGTGTGCAGTTTTTCATTGATTCTATTGTACTTCTTTGTTCTACTATGAATGCCTGCAAGAAAATGAATCTCAGGATAGTACGTGGTGACATGTATGCACTTTGATAATAAATTTACTTTGAACTTTGACACAGATTGGAGCCGTGTGCACAAACACCCATTCACAGTCCAGATACTTTGGTTACCTAGGCAAGTGGGAAATCTGATTGTTCTATGAAGCTTTTTCCAGTGTAACTGTGCTGAATCAGTTCAACTGCTTCCTTTCTGGTAGCACTATCTTAAATTTGGATCTCTGTTTAGGAACAAAATTGTAGTGGTGTAGTAAATTCAAAAAAGACTCCACAATCACTGAAGACAATGATAGTGATCCCAGCAAAATACTGTACAAATAAACCTAAAAAAAATCTACGTGGGAGAATGGAGTGATAATAATCGTCCTGTTTCCAAATCCATGCCTCTGACGACAGGACAGCTAATTGCCAAGAACTTCTGTATTTATTGAAGATTTAACTTCATTGTCTATTGAAACCTTATTGAGCAGAACGGATATGTTGCAAAGCATAATCCATTTCCTGTAACCACTCACACTCAACCCTAGTTTAGAGAGTTGGCTGCACCTCTAGAAATTTACTACTGTACACTTATGAAATGAAACCTTGACATTACAGCACTCAATATTCTATCTTACATTATAATTTTCAACAATTGTTTATGAATGTTGAAATGAACTGAGGTATAACTTTTTTTCTAACATTGTGTTTAATGAATATCCGCCTCACAGAATCCAAGTAGTTCCGTTCTGTTTCCGCTTTAACTCTGAGCTTCATGCCTTGCCTGCTTGGAAATGGCTGTTGCTAATTGTTGCAAGAGCTTCATATGAGGCTGGATCGTAAAAAATCAAGTCAAAGAGAAATGCTGGTTGCATAGTGGAATTACATGCACATAAATAAGATTTAAAGGTAGCAAGTATCCACTGGATGTGTTTAAATAAGGAACTTCTTTAGCAAGGGGGTGGCAAATATATGGAATTCATTGCCACAGGCAACTGTGAAGGCTAAGTCATTGGGTATATTTAAAGAGGAGGTTGATAGGTTCTTGATTAGTAAGGTTGTCAAAGGTTATGGGGAGTATGCAGGAGAATGGGGTTGAGGGAGACAATAAATCAGCCAAGATGAAACGGTGGAGCAAACTTGATGGTTCAAATGGCCCAATTACGCTCTTAGATCTTATTAGCCACACTGCACAACCTTCCTGCAGTAAATACAGTTCTCACATCAGAAAAAGCATGGTGTGTCACAACAATTGCTCCCAGCCAGTGTCACAATAGTGACACCTGAATTTGCTGTTGCAAATGAATATCAAGTTCAAGTTTATGGTCATCGGACTGTACATATATACAATTAAACAAAATAACATTCCTCTGAACCATGGTGCACCCGCAAAACATGTATCACACACAGCACATAAAACAAAATATTACCACAAATAAGTTAATATAATAATAATATTAAATAGCAGTTTGCACGTTAGGAACATGAAGGATTATGAAAGTAAGAAAGGTAATTTATTCTTTAATCTTAAGCAACACTGTCATAGTCTCCCATGGCCTTGCACATTCACTTGTCAGAGCAGGAAGAGAAGTTTCAAAGAAATATATAGGCAACACACATCAAAGTTGCTGGTGAACGCAGCGGGCTAGGCAGGATCTCTAAGAAGAGGTACAGTCGACGTTTCAGGCCAAGACACTTCGTCAGGACTAACTGAAGGAGGTTAGTAAGAGATTTGAAAGTCTCTTAAAGTCTCTTTCAAATCTCTTACTAACTACCTTCAGTTAGTCCTGACGAAGGGTCTCGGTCTGAAACGTCGACTGTACCTCTTCCTAGAGATGCTGCCTGGCCTGCTGCGTTCACCAGCAACTTTGATGTGTGTTGCTTGAATTTCCAGCATCTGCAGAATTCCTGTTGTTTGTAAACAAATATATATATTTTTTATTATTCTCCCATGACAGGCTACACTCAGTGGGTAATAGCCTCTTAAGTCCATACCTTGGACATGCAGTGATTTAATCCATTCATTAGATGAGGCTCTACTGGCAAAGCCAGCATTTCAGGATCAGAATCAGAATCAGGTTTATTATCACTGGCATGTGACATGAAATTTGTTAACTTAGCAGCAGCGGTTCAATGCAATACATAATCTAGAAGAGAAAAAAATAATTAGAAGTAAAATAAAAATAATAATAATAAATAGTGTCAATTACAGTATACTTATATTGCATAGATTTCTAAAAAATGTGCAAAAACAGAAATACTGTATATTAAAAAAGTGAGGTAGTGTCCAAAGATTCAATGTCCATTTAGGAATTGGATGGCAGAAGGGAAGAAGCTGTTCCTGAATCGCTGAGTGTGTACCCCCTACCTGATGGTAACAGTGAGAAAAAGGCGTGTCCTGGGTGCTGGAGGTCCTTAATAACGGACACAGCCTTTCTGAGACATCGCTCCTTGAAGATGTTCCGGGCACTTTGTAGGCTAGTACCCAGGATGGAGCTGACTAGATTTACAACCCTCTGCAGGTTCTTTCGGTCTAATGCAGTAGCCCCCCGCCCATACCAGACAGTGATGCAGCCTGTCAGAATGCTCTCCACGGTACGTCAGTACAACTATAGAGGTTTTTGAGTATATTTGTTGACATCCCAAATCTCTTCAAACTCCTAATGAAGTATGGCTGTGTTCCCATTTATTTTCCTGTTCCCATTTTCCACTGAAATGACAGGGGTAAGTTGCTGCAATTCATCAGTTGAAAGTACTCCCATCATGTTGATGGGAAAATAAAAAGTTCCTTTTTGACCCTGAGCTAATGAAAAAAGTGATGAAATATTTCCAAGGCTGGGTGTGTGACTCATAGAAATGGGTCTGGAAGAATGACAAAGTCATGTCAGGGTGGGAGGGTGGTTATTACTCCAATGAATCTTCTGGGTATTGCTGTGCGTCAGTGAAGGAGTAAATGTTCAATTGGTGGATTACATGCAAGTCAAGCAGGACTCCTTGTCCTGCAAGATGTGGAAATTCTTCAGTGTTGTTGGAGCTGTATTCATCTTCTGAAGGTAGTTCCCTGGTTATATAAGAGTTCTCCTTAACCAATTTCTCTGTAAGTCAAAAATATCGACTTTCCGCTTCCCCTGTATCATAGTACTCTATACACACTTCCTATTATTTTTTAAAATAATCATCAAATATTCACTCTAATACTGTCATAATTACCAATCATTTGTTTCTTCAACCACTGGCACAACTTCCTTTTTCATTTTAGCTCTGTTTTCTCTTTAACATTTGTGTATGATTGATGTTTTGTGGATGCTGCATATATAGTACCACACGCCTGTGATGCTGCTGCAAGTACATCTTGTACACACGCACTAGTGAATATGACAATAAACTTAATGCTGACTTTGACTTTGAATAAATAGTTAGAGATAGATAGATAGATGCTCTATTGATCCCACAGGAAAATTCAGTACCACAATGGCATTGCAAGTGCAGATGTACAAATATTAGATTAGATTAGATTATGAGGACACGCAGTCCACTTTTATTGTCATTTAGTAACGCATGCATTAAGAAATGATATAATATTTTTCCGGTGTGATATCACAGAAACACAGGACAGACCAAGACTGAAAAACTGACAAAAACCACATAATTATAACATATAGTTACAACAGTGCAAGCAATACCGTAACTTAATGAAGAACAGGCCATGAGCACGGTAAAAAGTTCAAAGTTTCTCGAAAGTCCCACATCTCACGCAGACGGGAAAAGGAAGAAAACTCTCCCTGCCATACCCGACCACAGTCCAACTCTGAGTCGTCCGAAAACTTCGAGCTCCGACCAGCCCTCCGACACTGAGCACCGAGCACCATCTCTGCTGAACGCTTCAACCCCAGCAGCAGGCAAAGCCGAGGATTTGGGGCCTTTCCTCTGGAGATTCTTGATCGCACAGTAGCAGCAGCAGCGAACCGGGCATTTCAGAAGTTTCTCCAGATGTTCCTCTGTGACCTCACGGCTGTCTCCATCAAATCAGAATTGTGCATGGCCCCTATTTAACAGATACAATATCATTTCACCGGAGGGGCTACGCGCACTGCATCGCGCTGCCATCTTCTCCTCCCACCTGAAGAAGAGAAGTAAGAAAGAATAAAAATTAAATCAGCTTAAACAGTCTACTAGGAAGGGGTCAACACTTCCCTGGCTATAGGTTGACTCATTTAATGGCCAAGGTTAAGAATGACCTCATATAGTGCTCTTTGGAGCAGCACAGTTGGCTTAGTCTATTACTAAATGTGCTCCTCTGTTCAGCCAAGGTGGCATGCACAGGGTGAGAAGCATTGTCCAAGCATCCATTTTCCTGTCTTCCCCAGTTCTCTTCGTTGATCCAATGGACCATCAGTGGTTTAATTTAATATCATGTATACAGTATACAACCTGAAAGTCTTACTCTTCCCGGACACTACACTTTTGGAAAAATCCACCCTTCAAAGCTTTGAACAACGCAGAAGTGGCACTCATGGAATTGTGTAAGCACTATTCCCTCTTTTATTTGCACATTGGCTCTATCCTAAAACTGGATGGGAAACCATTCACTGTGCAATAATACCCTGGCACTCAACATGACACTAGTGGGAGAAATCAGAATTCTTAAAACATCAAAGGCTTCTCTTCCACTTAATCTACAGAAGGATCTTGTGCTGCAAGTCCACAGCTCCCTGAATATGGCTGACAAGTTGACTGGATGGTAAGGAAGGAACACGTCACACTTGCCCTTATTAGTTGAGATACTGAGTTCAAGAGTTGGGAAGTTATGTTGCAGCTTTATAAAATGCTGTTTAGGCTTCATCTGTTGCACTCAGTTCTGGTCACCACATTGTAGACAGAAGGTGGGGGTTTTGGAGAAGAAGTTTAAAAGGATACTGTCTAGATTAGAAGCATGTGATATAAAGAGAGGCTGGAAGAGCTAGCACTGTTTTCTCCAGAGTGATGGAGACTGAGGGGAGACGTGATGAAGAGAGGAATGAAGAGAGGAATAGAGTAGAGAGCCACTATCTTTCTCCCAGAGTCAAAATCTCTAACGCTAGAGGGCATGTATTCAAGATGAAAGAGGGTAGGTCCAAAGGAGATGTGTGGGACAAGGCTTTTATACAGAGAGCAGTGAGGGCCCAGAATGTGCTACTAGGAGTGATTGTTGAGGTAGACATGCAAGAGGTGTTTAAGAAGCTTCTAGATGGGCACATGAATATGCAGAGAATGGAGTGATATAGGCCATGCACAGGCAGAAAGAGTTAGTTTAATTAGGTGCTATTAGCTTTATTCAGTACAACATCATGGGATGAATGGCCTGTTCCTGTGCTGTACTAGTATAAGTTAATCATAGTCATAACAGAGATGAGTGTCATCTCCTTTAAAAGTGTGGATTAGACATTCTGTACTTCAAAGTTCAAAGGGCTTCAACATCCTTGCTAACATTCAGAATGGTTGTTCCACATACCTGGATAATGCAATTATTTCTGGTTTATATTTTGCAGAGACCACTAACCTGCTGGGGGATGAAAGCATCCCAGTTTTACAGTTGTGGAATTAGAAAAGCCTCACTATGGACACTCAATCAAAAACTTTCAGTGAATTTTTCAAGCGTTATTGAACTTTACGGCTGTGCTGTAATGAGAAACATGCTGTACTTTTCAAATGATTGTGTACTTAACTCCTCCCAAAAAGATAGCAGCAGGACTTCCCCTTGCGAAAACTTGCAGTACCTCTTTCACCCTTCTCTGTGGAGGATAGATTTGGTGCAGGGAAATATCGATCAGCTTGTGTGCAATGATGTCAGACGGACAAGGACTACAGACCGTTCCTGTCCTGTCTTAGTGAAACAGAGGGCAGACCAGAGTGTTAGTTCAGTTCTTTAAAAAGTGCTCAGAGTTACTTAGATAGCCTTGTGTCTCTGTGTTATTCTAAGCAATGTTTAATTAAATCAATGCACCTTTACTGAGATTCTTATTGTCAAACATAGAATTTGCTTTAGTCTGTCTCTGTGTTGTTTTAAATCTTCCTTTCTCTGTACAGGGCATTTTTTAATATTTTGAATAAAAAAAAAATCAGCAAACTTCTTTGTACCACAGTTGGCTGTGCCCACTCATTCAAGTCACACATGATTTATCTGTAGAGAGCACTGAGAAAGTCAATGTTTTGCAAGGAGTGGGAGATCAGCAGGCTGCAGGTCTGTGGCCTGCTTTGACAGATTGATGGAATGCAGAGTCCAGATAGCTGCTGACAAGCATCATTAACAGATGCAGACAGCCATAACCTTGTGTTCTTCCCGCCTCGTGTCAGTACCTGAATTGCAAGTTTGAAAGCCTGGAGAGAAAGCAATAGAGCTGTGGCCCGGTCGTGTTTTTTTTAACTGCTTGAACAGTTAGCCTACACTTTCACTCTCATTTGGCACTCCTGACAACTGTGGCAGCCTCTGTTTGTCAGTTAATGGATTCCATTTGTCCAGTCAGAGGTTGTGGCAGCTCAGAAGACATTTCCAACTCTTTTATGTGAGTGCTTGTTTGTAGCAGTCAATGCGTATTAGGCTGTAAATTGGGAAGCGTGAGATGCACCCACACTGATGGATACTTCCAATAGATAAGCAGTGGTGAAATTCTAAAGGAACAAAGTCCCAATTATCAACAAATGTACATACCGTGAGGAATAAAAACTCCAAAGGGAACGTGGCTGAATGGCAAAATATTTTATTCATTCACAAGCACATATGTTCACTGGCAAGAAAAGCACTTACTGTCTGTTGTTAATTGTCCATGAAGAGAGAGTACTGTTCAGAGTCAGCACTTAATAGTCAGCTGTTTTGGATCTAGAATAATATATAGACTGGACTTGAAGAGGATGGCAGGTTTCCTATCCTGAACAATATGACTAAATCAAATGAGTTATATGTCAATCTCTGACGATGGGTCATGGTCTGAAGCATCGGCTGTTTATTCCCCTCCAGAGATGCTGCCTGACTTGTTGAGTTCCTCCGGCATTTTCTGCATGTTATTCAGGATTTCCAGCATGTGCCGAATCACTCATGTTTTGTATGCGGCCTATCAGTGGTATCAACAGGACTCTACCAAGAGGGATTTCTCACAGGTCAGCAGCAGTTATTTAAAAAGGGAGCTTTGAGAGTGTTTGTCCATTGTACAGGGCCTATCATGGAGTTAACAGGACTCTACCAAGAGGGATTTCTTGCAAGTCGGCGGCAGTTATTTAAAAAGGGAGCTTCGAGAGCATTTGTCCATTGTACAGGGCCTATCATGGCATTAAAAAAGCTCCACAAGAGGGATTTCTTGCAAGTCGGCAGTGGTTAATTAAAAAGGGAACTTCGAGAGTGTTTGTCCATTGTACGTGGCCTATCAGTGGTGTCAACAGAGCTCTACGAACTAAACAAAAGTACAGAAGAGATAAGCAGAGCGGCCATTGTTGGGAGTAGGCCAGCGGCGAGAGTAGAAGTGACAGGCTTTGGCTCAAAGGAGGCTTCAGCTAGGAAGAGGCACCAGCTCTGTGTAAAGCGTCTGTTAAGGTTTTCTTTTTGTTTTGTTTGTCCTCTCTTACTATACCATATAAATAGCTGTGGTGTACTCTTCATACCGGATGTTGAAGTCCTGGGAGATCAAGAGTCTCCCGGGGAACTACATCTATGTGAAGTGCATCTGGCTGCAGCTCCTTGAAGACCATGTTAGGGATCTGGAGCAATAA